>NC_137647.1:2987631-3495798 GCF_963383615.2 Lipophrys pholis
ACACCTGTAATTATTTACGATGATTACTACATTTCTGCAAACACAGAAGAACATCTTTAACGTGACTGATCCAGATGTTAGGAGCCGATATCATCTGACAGGTAGAAAGTTTGATCAGTGTCAGGATGTTATTACTGTGTGAAGCTTCAGCTTTATCGTAATAAAATAGAGCTTATCAGTAAGTTAATGCAACAGCAAGACGACAGGAGCTGCATCAGTTTTATCCCAAAACATCCATTAAAGAAAAATAAAACACTTTATTTTATTAACTATGTGAGGAAAAACAAAACCCCCAAAAAAGGTTAATCCATAGGGTTGGTAGAGTCTCCCTGTCGATATTTCCACCAGCGGAGACGCGGGAGCCCCGGTACTCACCATCTTGAGACGGTTCGAGCAGAGGATGGGATGATGAAGAAAGAGAAGACAGTGTGAAGCCGCGTTATACGTTTCCTCCCGGGGGCTTATATACCACTCCGCAGGGCAATCTAACTTTAGCCTCAGCCTCAAGTTTTGGATGGGGATGAGAAAGAGAGAGAGAGGGAGGGAGAGAGAGAGGGAGAGAGAGAGAGAGGGAGAGGGAGGCAGGGGATGGTCGAGGATGAACTGATGGTTGGAGGAGACGGATTGGCGGGTATCACCTTACAGGAGATCGAAAATAGACCCAGGAGTCTTGGAATTAAGTTAAACCCGATAGCCGGGGGACCATACCGCAGGTCTGCAGTCCCACGTGGACTAATAAGGACATTCGGGACATAGATGCTCGGTTGGACCACTGGACAGTGTCTCTCCACCCTCCTCCTCCTCCTCCTCCTCCTCCTCCTCCTCCTCAATCCGCGCGCGAGGAGAAAAAAAAAAGGCGCAGCAGCCACTTTATTTTTGGTTCGTGATGCTCGTTGCGATATGACACATCCAGCGTTTTACCCTCTATGAGCACAAACTCGCTTCTCCTCTTTATTTGTTTGTTTGTTTATTTATTTGAAGCTCCGCTTCACCCGGGATGACAAAAGAAGATTTTCCCACGGAAGCTGTGACTCGGCGGGGAGCCTCCGCTTCATCCGCGCGCCCCTCCGCAACAAGCAGAGAGAAGAACGCACTGCTTTTTCTTTCTGTGTGGATGGAAACACACACACACACACACACACACACACACACACACACACACACACACACACACACACACACACACACACACACACACACACACGTTCTATTAATGTAATGCTTAGTTGGCTTCACTGTAGAAAGATCACATCTTTATTTATCTGCTATAACAAGTCTGTTTTTACGCCCATCAAATTAATAACTAATAATTTTATACAGTGCTCCTGTACATTTGGACATGTATTTAAAAAGAAAAAATTCCACACATTTTAAGTGTGGAATTTTTTTTAATTAATGCAATAAAATTTGAATGATTATTAAAGCATTTTCTTTATTCTTGAATCGTTAATTATGAAATTATTTATTATATATACTATAATTTTCTTTCATTGGAAATCATTTTTTATGTAATTTTAAACTATTAATTACTATAGTATATACATCGCATAAATATATATATATTTTTTAAATATTAAATTATTATTTATTGAATATTCACTTAAATTATGACTTAATAGATGTTCATTTTAAATATTACTTTTAATTTTTTTTAATTAAAACAATCAATAAATAATTTTCTTTTACTTCAAATGTAAATGAAGGAATCAATATGTAAATTTATACGATCAATTATTAAATTATAGTGTTATTATTTACTTTTTTATTTGGATAAAGTTTAAATGATTATTTTAATGTTCTTAGAAAATATAATTTATATAGCTAATTTGTTACTTTTATGTATTTTTTTAATTATATATTTTTTTGTTTTTTTGATATATATAAAAACAACTATAAAAACAATGCCAGATTCATAGTTTTAATGTGGAATTTTTATTTTTTGTGTTTTTATGTAAAATAGTATATCTACTTTTTTTTTATAGTTATTTTATTTTTAGGAAAAAAAATACTTTAAGATTTTTTATTTATTCTAAGTAACAATTATGAAGCAGCATCATTACTACTTCTGCAGAATCAAAAAAGAACTTCAATTACTTAATGAAATGTAATCCTTCTTATAAACTATCCTTACATAAGAGATGTAATATTAGATTGTTAGTACTCACACTCATCATTTTCCATCTTAAATAACCACTCACATGCCTGAATATTAATCTAATCTCTCATTTTATATACTTTCATTAAAATCTATACCATCTATAATCAGAAACAATTGAATTTTGGGGAAAAAAACTTTCTGCGTGTTTATTTTCAAGCGGCAGTACTCGAGTAAATTACAAGTGTATACTGTATTTTCTCTTTCTCTTTCCACCACACGCCTCCTCATCAGTACAAAGGTGTGTTTTTGGTCATTCGTCCCCAGCAAGAGTATTTTCCCACCTGTTATCCCCCCTTCACCCCCCCGCGCCCCCCCCCCCCACTCTTAAATATAAGGGATTACTTGGCAGGGCGATGGCAGCAGACATTCCCAGGAGAGCATAAAAGAGACAGCTGAGGGAGACTGAAATAGCTAAATAAACTTGAGCCCCCCCCCACCCCCTCCTCCCTGGGGGGGCAGGGCGCTTCCCCCCTCATTAGATAGTTTCAGGTTTTATAGCCACTCTGACCCCCGAGCTGATCTGTTTTCATTCCATTAACCAGTTTGTAAATCTCCTCTATTCACTGTCCTGTTTGTGTTTCCACTGGCGGCTCCTCCCGGTCGTCCGACGCTCCGCCGGCTTCCTCTCGTCTCCACTAAATCGGATTAGTTTGTTTATTTTGGACGTGCGGGACCACCGGCCCCCGAAGCGGTCAGCCCCGCCCCCTCCCGTGTCACCGATGATGACCTCTGACCTCTGCATGCTCGCCGCCTTTGATGGGGATTAGAACCTGTGGCCTCATCATGTGACGGCCCGTCTTTTACCTGCAGGTGGGGGGGGGGGTCCGGGTTAGAGAACTGAGCTTTGGTTTTATAATCAACACTTCAAAACAGTCTTTATGTTTTCTGACATAAACGCCTCAAAATAAAGTCTCACGTGTTGATTCTACCGCCGAGGTTCTACTTTCAGTCTTTACTCAGACCTTCAAATTTTCTCTTATAACAATTCTCTTCTCCTCTCCTCTCCTCTCCTCTCCTCTCCTCTCCTCTCCTCTCCTCTCCTCTCCTCTCCTCTCCTCTCCTCTCCTCTACTCTACTCTACTCTACTCTCCTCTCCTCTCCTCTCCTCTCCTCTGCTCTACTCTCCTCTACTCTACTCTACTCTACTCTCCTCTCCTCTCCTCTCCTCTCCTCTACTCTCCTCTCCTCTCCTCTCCTCTACTCTCCTCTCCTCTCCTCTCCTCTCCTCTCCTCTGCTCTCCTCTCCTCTCCTCTCCTCTACTCTCCTCTCCTCTCCTCTCCTCTCCTCTCCTCTCCTCTCCTCTGCTCTACTCTACTCTACTCTACTCTACTTTCCTCTTACCAAACTATAATCTCTTTTGAATGACTCAATTCAATTGTACTCAAACATTACTTACTTTACTCTATTCTACATTACTTTTCTGAAACCATACTTACTCTACTCTACTCTGAGCTCGCTGCACGCCTCTAATCTCCACTCTATTTTACTCTGATATCTTATCTGTAGTACTCTCCTCTCCTCTACTCTAACCTTACATCACCCTACTGTAGACTTCTACTTTAATCAACTTGATTCTACTCTGCCCTCACCTTGTCTTTACTCCTCTCCTCTCCTCTCCTCTCCTCTCCTCTCCTCTCCTCTCCTCTCCTCTCCTCTCCTCTCCTCTCCTCTCCTCTCCTCTCCTCTCCTCTCCTCTCCTCTCCTCACCTGGATCCAGGGGTGGGGGAGGAGTGTCTTTTTTGCACTGAGACAGAAACTTTATTTCATTTGTTTTCACAATGTCCACGATTGTCAGCACTGTTTGAACTGCTAAAAAAGTGGTTTCAGGGGTTTGGAGAGGCGTTTTCTCTCATTTTATTTATATTTGGTCCCAAATACTGTACAAAGAAGAAAAGTGTTCAAACGATGATTAACTTCCTGTCTGCCACTGCTAAGTTGGCCATTTGGTTGACCCGCAAGAACAAGACTCAAGGTGTGGGCAGTGTG
The DNA here is from genome assembly GCF_963383615.2 of Lipophrys pholis. Lineage (NCBI taxonomy): Eukaryota > Metazoa > Chordata > Actinopteri > Blenniiformes > Blenniidae > Lipophrys > Lipophrys pholis. The sequence continues at coordinate 2,991,777 of NC_137647.1, forward strand.
GAGGTGGTCCCGGTTCTGCAGGGTCTGCTGAAAGCCAGACTGAGGGTGGAACACACCTCTTACAAAATGACGGACAATGTGACGGCCTTTCGGGAGATTTGCGCTGTTGGGGGGGTTTTGTGTTCGGTGGGGGACGACGATGATTTAGATATTAGTTTTTGATTAAGGAAACTCTTTTGATGAGTCTGTTGGTGACTGTTGTACAGTAAATGTTTTAATAAAGGGACTTTTAAAACCAAACCTCTCGTCTCCTCTCCTCTAACTTAACTCAACTCAACTCAACTCAACTCAACTCAACTCAACTCAACTCAACTCAACTCTACTCTACTCTACTCTACTCTACTCTAACTTAACTTTATCTACTCTAACTTAACTTAACTTTATCTACTCTACTCTACTCTACTCTACTCTACTCTAACTTAACTTAACTTAACTTAACTTAACTTAACTTAACTTTATCTACTCTACTCTACTCTACTCTACTCTACTCTACTCTACTCTACTCTACTCTAACTTAACTTAACTTTATCCACTCTACTCTACTCTACTCTACTCTGTAGAAATATGTCAAATGCTCCATGATGCATGTTGGATTATTGTTTAGATTTTTCAGAGAGAACTTAAATTTTAGTACGTTTTAACAGCAGTGTTTTATTCTTGTGACTGAGTAAAGTTTAATGAATGTTTGTGTGAATATAATTGTATTCATATAAATTTTCAATTCACAGAAAATAGATGGAGTTTAATAAGTTATATGCAGACTCTCATGTTTGGTGCCTCAGTGCGGGACGTTTCTCTTTTATTTAACAAAATCTAACAAAAACCAACAAAGTGTCACAAATCCTTGAAACCACAGAACATCCGGGATGTTTATTGTGTCAGAAGTCAGTTAGAATTCACAAGGCGTCTTATTTTAACGTGACATGCATTTTATGAGTGACCTTTGATTTATAAGGTGTGAAAACGAGCCGCTGCCTTTTACAGGCGTCACCCCTCTGACAATGTGTTTACACACCGCGCCCCTGCCGAAGTGTGTCCGTACAGATGTGTGTACTTTGCAGGGGCCGCCGGCGTAACGCGACTCGCCTCACCGCGCTCCTCCGGAGCCATCTATCATTTTTTGGAGGATTGGTATGTGTGTCTGTGGAGTGGAGAATGTGGAGAATCCCCCAGGTCGACCCATGGGGAGGATGACCTTAAGGATGTGACGCGGCGTGGGAAACGGCAGGCGGTCACCATGTGTGCGTTCAGCCTCAGGTTGCCCTGTTTTGCTACGTGACTCCGTCTTGGATTGTGTTACGTCAGCTTCCAAACAGTAAATTTGAAGGCCCCGGTCGGAGGGATGGTGGAGGATGATGCACGGCGATCACGCTTGTGAGCTCAGCAGGACTTGATGGAGATCGGGGGGGGCAGACATGATGTCAGGGTGACGGTAAATCAGAGGATAACTCCATTAACGGCGTCCATTTTCCCCAAATATCTGAGCTTGTCACTTTTAACGCCGACTACATTCTTTGTGTCCTTTACATACTTCCATAAATCACTGAGCTATTTTGGACTGAATCTCACTGTGACAGTGACACCAGTGATCCTGCAGGGCGGCAGCGCCCTCTGCTGGCCACTGGACACCACGCGCAGTTTCACGTCTGAGGCTCCCTGAATCCGTCCATCCGTCCATTCATCAGCCCACCTATCAAAGCGTCAATCATTCATCCTTATATTTATATTTAGCCAGTTTTTGAAATGTCCATTTAACTGAAACAATCGTGATTTTTTTCTTTTTTTAAAAATCACTGAATTTCCACAATCTTTCACAAACAATGAGCACGTATTGTTTTAACTCTGTACGTCGTCAATCAAATGTTTCAAACACTTTCATATGTGCTCCCTGACATTACAGAGTTTAGCTGGTGAATAGAATGTTGTTTTTTGTTGTTGTTGTTTTGATTTATTTACTGAAACTTGTCTGGTGAAGCGCCAGCAGGTTAGGCAGGCAGTTCTCCTGCTTCGCCGTAGGGGGCGATAAAGAGTCTACTGATTCTCAATGCTGCTACTCTGCAGCTGCAGAGTAAGAAACAGCTGTCGCGTTTACAGTCAAGAACACAATTAAAGATTATTTAACCAAACCTTTTTTTAAACTGGACCTTCAATGGACCTTTTTCACGACAACCGGAAGTAGCGCCTCGTGGAACTCGATCACTTCCTGTTTGTGCCGGTCTCATTGAAAATGGACCTAATCTTTTCACCCACGCTCCTGAAGCAGGTGGTAATTAAAATATTTTTTTATCCAGAAGGATCGGTGCATGAACTCAATTAATACATATCGGTAATATATATATGTTTTATAATATATAAATAGTTTGTTTCTTGAAAAAGTTTTTACCTTCTCAATTAAAAATGTACTTCACTCATGTTAGCATGTCAAACAATTAAACACGAGTCATTTAAAGTCAACAAATTGGATTTATTCACATTAATAACTGAAAAAAAAATGTATAATACTATTTGCTTAATACTGCATGTTAAGTCACTTTTTTATGCTTCAAATGAAAATGTTAATTCCATTGCAGCACTTGTGAATACTGACCATCACAGGAGAACATGAAACAAAGATGACTGACATTCAATCAAGCTGCTCGGTTTTCGTTCATATTGTCAATGTTGATTAACATTTCCATGGACGGAACAGAACAATAGTCCAATAAATATATCTGCTTTTACACAAGGCAATGTGCAGATAGAGATGTAAGCGTCGGCAGCAGGGTTGCCAGGTCTGAGAGACAAAACCAGCCCAAAACCATAATTCATGTCCGTTACCTCTTGCGTCCGGCAGACTTTCTATCGCTGCACAGTGATTTAAAATAATTGCAAAATAACACGCGGATTGGTCAGTGTGACAGCATTAAAAGCATTTTCCTCCTACAAAATCCTTATCCAGTTACACACAGTCTGCTCTTTGGGCTGTGCAGACTCATCACTCTTGTTCACAATGTTTTATCTGTACAATTTCAATACTTGATCTCCCAAACAAATCCCCTCCTCAAGCATTTCAAGAGTGGCTCAAATCCTGGGAAAACAGCAAACCTGGCAACCCGAGTCAGCGCACTGCACTTTTCTTGTGGTTGTTGTTTGCTGTGCGTTACAAACAGACTCATCACTTATGGCTCCTCTCAGGAACGGCTCATAATCAGCTGGGGAACGTTTTAACAGTGCAGCATTTCAGTTTTTTAGAGCAAAGAAAAAACTGTCTTTAGTCTTTCGCTCCTGCAGCCGTCAGGACGCTTAAACACTCATGTCAGGGGTGTTTTGGTCTTGGCTAAATCGTGCAGATTACTGAACTGAATCACCCTGTTAGGGGGGGGTCAGTGAAGTCTGGGGTTCAGTTCCTGTTTGACACACTTTCATTTTCCACTTCCTCCTGAGGACTCTCAGATCTCCTTTGTCTCTCTCAGCCCAGGTTGATGAGTTCCCCGTCCCCACGCTGCTCCTCTGTTGGTCGACCCCTCAGCCAGTCCTCTCGGGCCTTTTTCACCTCCAGCCCGTAGTAATCGTGAAGTTTGCTGAACTCCTCCAGCGTGTCCAGGCCCACTAAAGGCCACTCTCCGTACAGAGGCGCCGGCCCGTTGATGGGGGTGACGTAGGCGTTCCTCCTCGGCCACAGTTTGGGGGATTTCTTAGCTTTGGCGGGAGCCGCAGGTGGTTGTGGGACGGCGGGGGCGCCGAGGCTCCGGCACTCCCTGACCTCTGACGTTTGGCCCTGCGAGGTGAATAAGAAGCTTCTGGGCTGCTGGACGGCGCCGGCAGCAGAGCCGGAGTCGCCACAGCCTTGCTGCTGTCGAGCTTCTGGAGACGGAAGAACAGGAAGGTCGATGAAGAAGCGAGTGTTTGCACGGAACCTCGTCATGTCTAACTGATTCTGTTAAGGTGCAACGACAAAATCAGCTGACTGATGTTCCCATTGAGGTGAATGTGAGCGTGTTTCTGTGTTTGTTCTGTACTGGACGCGCCCAGGGTGTTCACCTTCAGCGGTCAGCTGGGATCATAAAGCATTAATATGGTTATATGATGTTTGACTTGATGAGAACATAAACATCTTTACTTGGTTCTACTCAACGCCGCTCATACTGATCACTGATTTTCACATCTTGACTGTTTTTCTGCTTTTAGTTCCTATTTTCTAAAGAAAATCTTGTTGTTTTTTGTTAAGTGGCACTTTGAATTTGCTAAATGTCTGACTTTATATAATTTCCACCACATTCAGCCCAGTTTCATCTTGAGTATGCCTGGATAGGTAAAAAAAAAAAGGACCATAATAACCTTTAAATTTAAACTTTTTAAGTTTTCTTCTTTGTTGTGGCGCAGAGTATAAGTCATGAAAATGTCTATATTTTCACAAAAACCAAACAATTACTCCTGAAAATAACTACAATCTCAACAAAAAGGCCAATTTCATGAAACCTCCTGGTGTGAAAAAAAACCAGTGAAATGTCCAGAAAACTTTTTCCTGCAACTCAAATTGATTAGTTTAAAAAAAAATAAATCAATGTTTTCTTTGAAATTTGCAGGATTTGTTTGTCTGGATTAGAGCCTCTCGCGGGTCAATTTGGTCAAGCAACAGGCCACCTGAATAGCTGCAGACCTTCACTGATCTCTGACTTGTCAACCATGTACGGTTGAGAGTGACTCATTGTGATTTGTCTCCCGTCCACACACCGTCATACTGCCTCCCCAGGTCTCTGAGCAGCAGCGAGAGGTACCGGTGGCTGGCGGAGAGCAGAGCTTTCACCCAGCTCTCCTGACTGTGCTGGTCCGCCGCCGCCAAGCGGTAGGTCTTGAGGCCCGGCCCGAACACCAGGTTAAAGGCAAACTGGCCGTCGGTGTCGGCGCGCCGCACGGCGCAGCCCTCCAGCACGATGACGCCCAGCAGGTGTCTGTCGGCCGGGCGCTCCTGGTAGAACAGCAGGTTCCCCTTCAGCACGAACCAGCGCCGGTGGTAGGTGGCCGTCCGTTCTTTCTGTGAGGCCAGACGGCAGTGAGCAGCTGAAATTTGATTTTTTATTTATTTTTTTATCCTCACTTGTGTTTGAAATGAAAGGGCTGACCTTTTTATAGAGATTCCCCTCCTTATCCACCGGAGAGGTGCTGGAGAGGTAACGGGTCAGGATCTTCTTGTGAAGCTTCATTCCAACACCTGGAGAAGAGAAGAGAGCTGCTGCATTAACCTGTGGTGAACACACACACACACACACACACACACACACACACACACACACACACACACACACACACACACACACACACACACACACACACACACACACACACACACGCACACACACACACACACACAAAACTTAACAATCATTACATTTCAAGATTGATCCACTTTCCAGGATGTTTTTCTTTTCGATCCGTGGAACAAATCGGCTCTGTGTTCTAAATGAGTTGACAATAGATGATACAGAGATACTTTCAAGAATCAAGAAACTTCTTTATTTATCCCCCGGGGGTAATTTAAAAGCAGCACACTGAGCGGTTCATGTGGATGCAACCATACAGATTTAAAAACACCATAAAATACCCATCTACAAGTTATTTCCATAATATATATTCATAGAAAATATCACAAAGTGCTTTGATTAAAATTGGAAAAAGCCTGTTATTAATGACATTTTTATAAGTTTACAAGTCAGGAATATCCAGTACAGCCAAACTAAAATACTGCAACTTTGACACTTATTTGTTAAGGATAAGATAAAAGCTCAGGTTATACGGATTTGATCTGATTTTTACATTTCTGGCCTGGAAGTACTGATAAGGTGAGCAATACTCTGACTTTAACAAATGTGTGTCGTGGTCTGAGCAGAATCCAGTGTAATGAAAATGTGCTCTATAGATTAAAGATTATTATTATTATTATTATTATTATTATTATTATTGTTATTGTTGTTATTATTGTTTCATACTGTTGGATAATTGAACATTTTACTGAAGCCCAGAGAGATTTTTAAGCTTAAATGTATTTTAATTTTGGGCAAATCAATTCAAAAATGTGTATTACAATAAATGGTTTCTCAATTATATTAAAAGGGGAAGAGTGATGTTGAGAAATATCATTAGGATGAACTTCTTTCTCCTTCATTTCTTAACGATTAATCCCCTTGTGACCCCTCACATTCATGTCCTGGGTATCTGAGATTGAGCCAATGCAGAATATGTAAAACAGAAAGCTGTTAAATAATGTATGAATCTATAGTTTGAGTACAGTGACTCAGGCTGCAGCGACACAGTAGAAAACAGTGAGTCAGACTCACCTCCGCCGGCGTTCAGGTTCACTTTACACGTCCTTTACATCATTTACATCTGCACATATTTCCCTTTCCTTTCTCCTCATTTCTCAGCCAGTTGTTCTCCATCGGTTTGATTCAGCCGGAGCCACTCAATGTTTGAACGTATAGTTTCAGGTTACTGGCACTCGGGTGCGAGAGGACGAGCGTTGAAATATAAATAACTCGACCCACTTCCTGGTAACAAAATCCTGACACATTATATTCTCTCTCTCTCTCTCTCTCTCTCTCTCTCGTCGGTTTCGAGCTGATGGGTCGCACACCGCCGAGCCCGGAGCTCATAAAAGCAGAATCAGTGAGGAGGAAAGAGATGCTGCATGTTGAGGAGAAGTTTCACATCTGATGCGTCCACCTCACGTCTCTCACTTCTGCTTTTCATGTCACCTTTTCTCATGAGGATGAGTTTTATTTCACAAATGTGCAAAACGAAAACAAACTATTTTTCAAAAGAGTTCATTTATAATCGGACGGTCAGTCAGTGGCCTTGTGTCAACGTGACTGCAGGTTTTGATCTATTTCTGATGGGCTCTTATCCTTTTTATCCCAAATGACCTCAAGGTATTCTGGATCTAAAAGAGTCTGCAGTGTTAAGACGTGCAGACCTTATGTAGAACGCAAACCTTTCAACACAGCACAGCAGAGTCCAGCTCAGAACTAAACATGATTCCACAAACTCACAGCAACCAGTTCCTAAATGCAAAATTAATCTCTTAACTCTCTTAACTCTCTGGCAATCAGATAAGTAATTTGCATTGTTTTCATCTGGTGCAGCAGTTTAAACTAGGGGGAATAAAGTTTGTATTTTGCGCATGAAATTACTGCAATTGTGGATCTGAAAAGGTGGACTTCCTTATCCGTCTCGTTCACCGCTTCATCTCTTGTTTGTGTCTGCTGCGTGAAAGTGCAGTCTGCAATCTCACCAGGTGGGGGCGGTCAAGACGCACCGGGGTGTTTTTAAGGGAAAGAAGAAGAAAAACGAAGAAGAAAACCCGCGAAGAAGAAACGCGTGAGTTATTTTCGGCAGATTGTGACCAAATTTTACAACAAAATATCAATCTAACGACTTTAATCGTACAGCTAACTAACAGCGTACAACCCGTATTTTACAACGGTTGGATAAAAGCTTATTGGAGTCTATCCAGGTGTAGTTCACGGTGTGATTAACGGTTTAGTTTCACTGCATGGACTGCGTGCGTTGTTTATGGCTAACATTATTAGCCTCGAAGCTAACTGTGTTTTTAGCCTGACGTTTAAAAATTCTAAAGTCTATAATTGGTGCCGCAGCTCACATTCAGTCCTGTGGGTTTGAAGAGTCGATCTTTTGCTTCCTGTAGCACCATGTCGAAAAGAAAAGTAACGTTTGAGGATGGTAACGGGGAGCTGGACCTGGAAGAAGACGTCCCGAATAAAAAGGTATCGATGTGTTGTTTACATTCTTATTTGGACATTTTCTTGACCAATAAACTAAGAACTTATGTTACCCGACTGTCTTATTCACGCGATGTGATTCCCTAATTTTGACCAAAAACAGGAGGAATTAAAGAAAAAGTTTTCACTGTTAATATAGTTTATTGTGTTGCGCTCAGGTTTATTTAAACAGACACTTGAAATAAGACACAAATGAAATTTGATAGGAAGTAAACTATGCGTTGTGTTATATTTGTACTAATTTTTATATTGCATAATGAGCCAAAACACAGTTTATGCTGATCTATCAAAAAACAACAACAAAAAAAAACAGCAAAAACAACACTGGTTCTTTTTTATCAACATAAATTATATTGTTTCCTTAGTGAAGAGTGGATGAACTGATTGGTTCAGGTTACACTCAAATAAGTGCAGCCAAATCAAAATCAAATCATACGACTAAAACCTCCTCTCACTCAACTCACTACCCTGTAATGTTCTCAACACCGTCAGACATATATTGTGCAACATAATTTCCACAATTGTGTGCGTGCATGTTTAACCATTCCAGTTAAAATTCAGTCAAACTAGTGTGTCTGGAAGCAGACTGACGGTTTTCAAACAGCCGGTTTTAACGTGTCCCAGCCTTCAAATGAACCTCACTGAGGTGGAAATGTTTCCAGGCTGTGATGCATTCGAACCACATGATGGCATATCCCCGCCAGACGATCATACTACAGTTACTAGTTGATATTTCTTCCATGAACTGACGTAAACTTAAACAAATTCTATCTAAAAAAAGAAGCTAAACTGCTCATTTATAGCACAAACCATAATTACAGTTTGAAAACTTTTGTGGCGTTTTAAATGTAGTACACACATTTCTTCTTTCACATTTTTGCGGGAAACACTCATTTATTCCTTTTGATTATCTACTTGTTTACATGTGGAATGGGTCTGCTCTTAAAGGTCTCTGTGCTTTAGTTTATGCTTCCTGTGGAGGCCTCTTCAATTTGCTGTAAACACTTTAATCAGTAGAGTTTTTTTTTTTTTTACTTGTTTGTTTCCTTCTGAAGCAGAGCTGTGAAGCTGTGAGTGGACCTGGGTCCAGGTTTAAGGGGAAACACTCCCTCGACAGCGACGAAGAGGATGAAGGCGACGACACAAAAAGCAGCAAATACGATATTCTAGCAAGTGATGACGTGGACGGTATGTGACCCTCATTACTCCTTTCCTCCTTTTGCTTATTTAATTTTTTAGGAAGAATTTGGAGTTCAGTGTTTTGACTCAGACGGGGATTAGAAGAGGCCACAGTCACCACATGACTGTTATTTTTGGTTTCCATGGTTTCAGGTCAAGAAGACGCTACGCTCGATTTCGATGAGGGGGTTTCCATCACGCCTTTCAATCTGGACGAGGAGATGCAGGAGGGACACTTCGACTCTGAGGGAAACTATTTCGTCAAGAAGGAGGAACAGATCAGAGATAACTGGCTCGACAACATCGACTGGGTACTTCCACTTGTATCGACAATGGTCTCTTAAATTAGAGTAAATTGTTTAAAAACTCTGTTTAATCAGATTTATTCTTCCAGGTGAGAATAAAAGAACAGCCTTTTAAAAAGAAGAAGAAAGGTCTTGGAGCCAAAAGGACCCGCAGAGCCGGCGATGAAGACGAGGCGGAGGAAGAGAGACAGAGAGAAGAGAAGCAGGCGGCTAAAGATGGAGAAGAGGAAGAGGAGGAGGAGGAAGAGGAGGAGAAGGAGCCCGTGGAGGATCCTCTGGCCTCCTACACGCAGCAGCAGCTCCTTGAAGCTCTGATCGAACTCCTACAGCCCGGGGAAACGGTCGCCACGGGGCTCCGTCGGCTGGGTGGCCTCGGCGGGCGGAAAAAGGGCAAACTGAGGGAGGAGAGCGACTCCAAAGCCACGGCGGAAACCAAAAGAGACGCGGAGAAGCTGGACAAGCTCACGGCTCTCGCGGACAGGCTGGTCGGATCGGGGATGTTCGAAATCTACCAGCAGACCTTTGAGAAACTGTCGTATCGGTTGAAGAACATGAACAGCAAGAAGCCGGCGGTGAAACGCGGCGACGAGGAGGACGAGGAGCTCGACATGTTCGGGGATAAATTTGACGAGAAGGTCGGAAACAAAGACGACGAGGAAGACAATCGAGGTAGTTGTGGTGTATTTCTGTTGTTTTTTTGTTTTTTTTTTTAGCTGTAATAGAAAATCTGAGTTGTGTTGAGCTGGTTTTGTCCTCCTCGCAGTGAGTGATGAAGTGATGTGGGAGTACAAGTGGGAGAACAAGGACGAGTCTGAAATCTACGGCCCTTTCACCAGCCAGCAGATGCAGGTAATTCAAATCAGAAGGTCGACGGTGAAGGAGGACATCTCAAAACTTTAGAATATCCTTCCAAGAGTCTTTATTGCCATGTGAACTGGCTTGCTTTACAAGGTTAGGATATAACTAGAGTCCACATGATTTCAGTATCTGAATGGATCATTAGATTTCATTGACTTGGACAGTGAAAAAAGTTTTTTTCGCCTCTGGAGATATTTTATTTTACTTGATTTGCGATGTATTCATAATATTCATAAATTTTGCAGTACAAAAGACTTGCAGTGTTTTAGTTTATCTGTAATAAATCTGATTTATGTTGGAGTTTGAGAAGCACCTCCATCAGGAAAGAAAACTGTAAACCTGCCAACAGTCTGTGTCCATGCTGCATATTTAATGACCTCAAAACAACAAATAAGGTTCATCTAAAATAATTCAATCATAACTAATAAACTCAAATGTATTAAAAAGACTTTATTTTCAATTTCATTGTGATAATTATGACCTTTTATTAAAAAAAAATCTAATGACAAATGTATTTCTTTTAATTTAAAGGTAGGTCAATGAAAGAAAAACAATTACAGTTTAAAATGAACATTATTTTCATGATTTCAACGGTAAAACCATGAACAACAAATAAATAAAGTGGAAATATATCAGCTTATTTGTATAAAATGTAAAAATATAAAGGCGCTTATCATTTATGGTTGAATGAACGGTTTCCGTTTTTTCTATTTTATATCTAAATAATCTGTGTTGGGAGAAACTTATTTAAAACAGCGCCCACTAGTGGATCAACATGTGATCAACCTGTTTACTACTAACTTGCACACAAACTCACTGAGCACATGATCCCGTTCATCTCCTCCACCTGCACGTTTACTAGTAAATCCCACAGTGACAATTGTTGTCCGGGGTCAGTTGCGACCTCTGACCCTAATCTCTGCGCGGTGGGATTCTAATCTCCGTCTGGTGTGTTTTTCAGGGCTGGGTGGACGAAGGATACTTCAGCAGCGGCGTTTACTGCAGACGGGTGGACCAGGAGGGCTCCCAGTTCTACAACTCCAAGAGGCTGGACTTTGAGCTCTACACATGATTCGTCGCCACGTCGGGTTTCGTGTATCATAGTTTTAAATACATACCACATGTCCGCGCTGTCATAAGGGATTCGTTTGGTTTGAGTTTTAACGAGAATTCGTTTGGTTTGGGTTTTAACGGGGATTCTAACACTTGTCGCCGCGCTTCACCTCAAGGCTACTGCTGCACTTTTCGGTGCACAAGGCTGCAAGTTTTAAGGCCCGGCAAACGTTTCTCTTCTGTGCGTCGCGTCTGCGGGTCTTCTAAAAGGATTACTTTGAGGGTCGACTGTTTTCGTAAAGAAAAAAAAAAATGTATGAAATAAGATGCTCGGATTTAGCTGTGCGCTCGACACTCAGTTGGATGATGTCACAGTTTGTAAAATGTGAGTTTATTGATTTTTTTTTTTTTTTTTTTTTTTTTTGCCTTATAATAAATTTAATGTTTTTGTGTTTCAGATCGTGATTATGACCTCTTTTTTTTTTTTTTTTTTTTAACAAAATCAATCAGTATTTTTCTAAGCTCTTTTTATGGCTGATCATTTACTTTCCTTTCTTTTCATTTAAATCAGGTTTTCAGAGTTGTAGCAAACATTTACAGTCGACGTTTGTAGATTATCTCAGGCTCCAATTCTGGACACCTCAGTAACTCCTACTGATGCGTATATTTTTCACATATTAGAGACGACTGGTCCCTTGTCGTAGTTTCATTATATATAATGTCGTAGTTTTATTATAATGTCATACCTTCTGTTATTGGGATTGGCCTCGAGCATGTACCTTTTTTTTTCCTCAATATTACCGAGTGAATTCTCTTGGAACGTTGAGTCAGTGTAGGAATTACATGGATGGATTACGACGCCACAGAAAGTAGTGAGACAATTCATATTTATCTGGTGAAAAAGTCGCAGGTGTTGAGTGTTGCAAGCTGTGATTACATGTTCAGGATGTGGTGAAGCTTCTGCTCTCTGATCACTAAAAGTCACATCACCCCACATGTTAGTGCTTTTTGAAAGCATGGTGTTAAAAGCAAGCAAGAGGAGGTGGTTTTTAGAATCCGAATTAAAAAGAGATTAATAATGTGGAGATTGTTCTATAGTTTAGGAGCTTCGGCGTACCGGCAGGTACCACAAAAAAACATCACTGCTTTCTTCTTGTTAAGACTCAAAAAGTTCATCGCCGTCTCAGTGTTACAATCAAGACGATCAAGCAGTGGTTTGACTGTCAAGAGTTCAACTTTTTTAAAAGGCATGCATATTCACCTGTTATGTGCATGGAAGGACGATAAACCGAGCAGAAGAGGACCCAGAGCTAAACCTTGTGGAACACCACAAGGGAGGAAAGTGGTGACAAACATAAATTTCAATCTGCCAAGTGAGAGCCGAACCATTCCAGGACCCCTGAGGCCGAACCTCTGCTCCAATCGAGGTAATCGGGGTGTATTGGTCCACTGTAGCAGTTGAATCCAGGAGCACCAATGTGGTTGCTGGAGTCAGTTTGCTAAAAGAATATTAAAATGTATGAAACGTGCAGATTCTGTGCTGCAGAAAGATTTAAAAACTGGATTTGAAAACCCAAGAATGTCATTTTCACGAGTTGGCTTCAGGCCACAGAGGTATGCCTCTGGAAGGTGTGTGTGTGTGTGTGCATGCGTGCGCGTGCGTGTGTTTGTGTGTGCGCGCGCGTGTGTTTGACTGCTGATCTTTCCATGGTGCACTTGGCCATCATCCATTGCTCTGTAATAGTCTCCATGACTTGTATCTGCTAAAAGTAGTTTAAACAATAGATGGACTAAGGAAATTATTATGATTGACAGACGAAGTGATGATTTTTAATCCTGGTGAAAGCTTCTCGTGAGTTATGATGGGTGTCCAAAAAAAAAAAAAAAAATATATATATATATATGTATATGTTTATGGAAGAAATTCTTTTTGATTTTTGCAAGCAGAAATCTGACTGTGACTGTTGCAGCCTTGATTAAAAAAAAGCACCTGTTTTTTTCCACAATTTTGGCGAAATTTAGTTTTTTGGGGGTTTTTATATATTAAAAAAAAGACTGGGTTTTGTGAGACATTTTCCTCTGCGCTCCTATTGGCTTACCTCTGATTGCCAACATGATACTCGCTCCGCGATTGGTCAGATTTTCGCTGGGAAACTGAGGCCGCGCTGTGATTGGTCGAGCCGCCTGCCTGGCTGCGAGTCTCTGCGAGGGGCGCCGTCCGTCCGGCATGTCTTGTTTACGGCGAGGTCGGAATACTCTCCCCCGGTCCCGGTAAACGTCTCAGGTGAGTCCCTAACCTCCCCCTTTCAGCCCCGGTAACCGCGTTTGGGTGCTTTCCCCGCTGAGGGTGTGTTCAGGTTGGCGGTGAAAAAAACGGAACCTGTGGAGATGTGACAGTTCGCGGCTCCGTCTAATCCCCGGCTCAGCAAAACTGTAACGCCACAGTGTGAGAAGGAAAACCGGCGCAGGCTAAACCACGCCGTGCTCACCGACTTGTCTTTTAAATTCTCAATTTGGAGACGCAAAAAACATTCAGCCCACCACATTCTGACGATATTCACCTTCCCCTACAAACCTCAGCAGGAGGAAACGTTCTTAATATTGAGAGTTTTAATTGTAAGACTGTCCTTTTCCTGAAAATAGACGGAGCTCAATTTTGGATGGACCCGCTTCTTCTATTTGGCCGAAACGAGGCTAAAATAATCCAGAAAAAAACTAGAATATCTCACTCCTATATTATTATACGTTTGTGTCTTTTTTTGTTTTTCATATCGGATGTGCATTAGGTAACTTCTATATCTATTAAATTTGGTAGTTCACGTGCAGTTTTGTGTCTTTGACGATGAGATGAAATTGAATTCACGAGTTTATTTCTCAAATCTTATAATATTTTTATTGAATATTGCAGGAATTTATGGAGTTATTCCCATTAGAAGCAGGCGGATTTAGACCAAATAAAACAACCCCATCATCTGTCATTATGTGTATAAAAGTGTGACACCATAAACGAAATGACACATAAAGCAAAAAAAAAACAAAACCCTTTTAAACCCTTTTATTCACTCCATTTTCACACATTTACTGTACTACTAAATCTCACATGAGTCATTAATGGCTCCACCTTTTCCCTCGTGTTGCCAAGGACTATTGTTTACATGCCTTATCCTGGTCTCCTCTTTGTGTCTACAGGTAAATAGAGCTTATTGAGATGGCCATATTAACAGGGAGGAGAAACAAAGATATTCACAACAAAAAACAGAATGGCAAAGCAATAAAAAAAAAAAATGTAGCCCAAAACACAGACATGGTGCACTTGTCAAAGCACAGAGGACATGACTCAGATGCCTGTCTGTGGAGGAGTGTCTTCAAAAAACAAAACAGAAAAAAACCCTCCTGTGAGTCACACCAGAGGAAGGTTTTGCTCTAAAAAGCTCCATCGCCTCCTGGTTTGAAAACAATCCTTTGCCTGTGAGGGTTTTGTCCAATTATTTCTCTGTTTTTGAGGTAGTTTGCCGCTGTCTCTGTCGGGGATGGGCATCTTTAATCATTTTGAGGCCAACAAATGTTTATCATCGCTGCCAGAGGGACAAATGGTGACCAAGCGTTTCTTACACAAGGACTGAGTGACGATACAACATTTATGAAAAAATACATTTTTTTGTTTCATGCTTTTAACTATTAAAGCATTTGTGTAGGATATTAGTTTCAAATGGGTTTTGAATAACTTCACAACCTGTGGCTGTGATGGTGTTTTTGTAATTAAAAGTGGCTTTGGGGCCGCACGGAACCCCGAAGGGGCACACGTGTGGCTCGCCTGTAATCTTATTTTCAGAGATGAGGTAAATTCACAAATGCCGAGAAGGTTCGTACTTCTCATTGCGCTACTGCCCACAGGTTCGACATGCTCATAGTTGCTCTTAACAAGGTTGTTCTGCAGGGTTTGTGTCAACGATCCAGTGTGAACAATGTTATTTTTGAAAAGTTAGAGGGTAAATATCCATCTTTGAACATGTGTCCATGTGGCGCTGTCTCGGTTTACCGGTCCAGGTAGGAAATTACTTTCGCCAACAATTATTTTTTTATATTTATTTATTTATTGATTTGTTTGCATGTATGTATGTATTTTACCAACTTTTCGCCAAAACGATTAACCCGAATTACATGAGATCTTCAGGGATGATTTGTCATTAATTGATTTGGACTTTTAAAAAAAAGAAAAGAAAAAGAGGGAATTTTCTCCTCAAGTTTACATCAAAAGTATTTATTCAAAGGCAATGCCTTAAGATGTTTTACATTTCATCAGTGCACTAAACTTAAGATTAAGTCTCTATAGAAATCATCCATCCATCTTCTATCCTGCTTTATTAATCTTTATGTAGAACCCAGCAGAAACACACACACACATACTGAGGTTTTGAGGTGTTACTGTATCTTTAAGATCTTTCCTGATTCGTTTATGCTCAGGTGACTTATCAAATCATTACTGTCGCTGCTGTTCATTTCAGAATCGACCCCCCCCTCCCCCCCTCCATCCCAGAGTCCGGAAAAGTAAGTTCTCCTCGCTTCTCCGACCCATTCTGAAGTGTTTTGGTATCTGTATGACCACCCCGCATGTTTGTGTCTTTCCGTTGTTGTTGTTGTTGTTGTTGTTTACAGAGAAGCCAGAGAAGGGGGGAAAAGAGAGAGACAGAGCAAGGGGATGTTGACTTATCCCTCTGACTCGCTCCCTCACTTAGCTTGTCCAATGGATGAAGATGCTATTCCCCCAAACCCTTTCTGTAGTGCACCTCCCCACAGTGATCCTCCACCACCTCTCCTCTCCCTTTCCTCCACCACTCCCAGGTATAGTTGTTCCGGCACCTTTTTTCGTTTCATTTGCTGTGGGCGGATTGGCACCAGTTTTGTTTCGCGGCACGTTTTCCAGACTGACGCCGTTGAATTTAGAGACAAGACAGGACGTCTTCGTTTTTATTTCCAATTTTAGCAAATTGGTGATTCAAAGTTCTTTGCATGGACAAACAGTGATGAATACAGAATTCCCCTGTGAACTGGAGCAGTGTATTAGATTTTTCTATCATTTGATTCCTTCTTACGTCTTCTTAAACTTATTGACAATCCATCGTGTTATTATGCATTACGTATTAATAATGCAATTGACCTTACCTGACCTACATCAGGTGGATCGAACCATCCATGCGTATTCGGGGAAATAGTTTCTCTACAAGGTAGCATCTGTGAGGTTATAGCTGTGCAGTGTTATACAGTTTTTATGTGTTCTGGCAAAAGAAAGCACCAGAATCTTATGAAGATCACAAACGATATGAGCGATGTCAAGTCCTAATGAGAAGACCACAGAATTCTGCAGACCCGTTAGAGTCCTCCAGTTAAAAAAACAAACATTTGAAGCATGCACCTAATGAGCCCTCTTGGAATTAAACGTACCGTGCAGCCTGATCAGTGTCTGTAGAGCTGTTCTCATTAAATGACTCTCTCTTTGTCGGTTTATTTACATGTGAGTTTGTGAAGCGACCATAGAGGCTGAAGAGTTGGAAGACATGTTTTTATAAGTGCGTCAAATAATCCGTGTGAACTCGGTTCTCGGAAAGTTTAACTAACCACAAATATTGGTAACGTCTTTACCAGAATGAACATGTTTATTCCTGTTGTATTTCATCGGACTGTCGGAGCTCAGCAGCCAGTTCCGGCTCTTTTGTTCGTCGATGTCATATTCTGTTTTCTTTTTCTCGTCTGTTCCAGAGGAGCTGCATGTTTGATTTACTTAATTTTTTTCTTCCCCCCCCCCCCGAAACATTCACAGCCGTGCGAATGATGGAATATCTGGCAACAGGCGCAGCGGTCGCATTCAAGGGATCAAAGCTCAAACACCCGAAAAGCAGAGAGACGCACACAGCCCCGAAGCTCAGAACCCGTCCGGACACACTCCGTCCCCCGCAAAGAGACAAAGGCAGAGTGGAGAGATGGTAGGACTTTGGTTTAAAAGCAGCTTATTTTGATGCTCGTCATTGAGAAACTTTTCCGAACTGCTCGTTCTTCTGTTTTCTTTATAGGTGCAAATATCACAATCAAAGCAGCCCCGAGTCGACGGCGTGCACGCACACACGGACCAAAACGAGGTCAGTTCAGCCTGCCCGTGCCTTACTTTTGTTTTTAATTTGTTTCATGTGTAAAGCCGGGGATCCAGACACAAATCGAGACGCCGCCTGTCTGCGTGTGGTCAGTGTCATGTGTCGTATCGTTAAGCCGTCTTGTGTGTAATCTGCGTGAGCAGAAGCTGGTACAGTAAGGCCGTGTATGGAAACATACGAGACCTGTACAGTGTGCCGGCCGCATGGGGTTAATTGAGCGATTTAATCCTCCTTCACGGTCTGCTGCGTCTGACACAGACGAGCAATCGAGTGTCTTAATGTGACCTACAAATGATACACGAGGCCTCTGACATTACAGCGTACTGTCATTGTAATCCCCCCCCCCCCCCCCCCTTTCCCCCGATGGAGACGCACCAGTGCTCGTGTTTCAGTCAAGATTAGATTGTTGGTTTATGCTTTCTTTTAATGAATGCAGTAGGACTCCATTTATTCAACAATGACTCTTCAGTTTCTCGTTCTTTTTAGGGAAAATGTGTTGAGCTATTGGCTTATCGCAGTATGTGATGTGAATCCCACAGCCAAAGCTGGGATTTATGCACGCGTCACATAATTTCCATGCATGCTGCAGGCTTCTGCTGCCAACATGAGTTAAAAGTATAAATTGCATGTTGCATTTAAACATTTCGATGTGCCAATAAATTATAACATTTTAGGAAAGCGGCCAGTCTGAGGTCGGGGTCAAGATTCGCCCTGGGGCCGGACGCCCTGACCTGCTAGTTCAGGAAAGGGTTAATATGGAACTGTCGGGAGAACAAGTGAATTTTTGCATCGTATTCACATTTTTTGAGATGCATCCTGTGGTGTGTGTTAGTGGTAGTTTAAGAGGGTTTTTTTTTTTTGTAAATGGGGAAAAAAGTGCTAATTAATCTTAAGCTGTTTGTTATTAGAGTTTCCTTTTTAATGCTCAAACACTTGAATTGTCTGTGGCTTTATGTTGCAGGATGGATTTGACATTGACGTTACAACACAGCACCAAAACAAGTGAGTGTCTTTTGTTTGAAACTTTTTTTGCTTTATTTGAACATCATGCGAGAACATACAAAACATTTGAGGGCACAAAATATTAACGATTATAAAACAAAACTACCGAATCCATTTTTGGAGTCGTATAGTAAAAGTTAGTATCGCCATCTTGTGAATCAGGTTCATGATGTTTTTAAGCAGTTTCATGGTGGGTGGGTCCTTCTGCAGCCAGAATTTGGTTATTGCACAAGTGAGCTTTTTGACATAATAATCGCAGCTTGTCTGTACTTGATGATATTTGGATGATTCAACTTATTCAAATTAATAAACTTCTTGCTTCAGCGCCACACAACTCAGACTTTTTTTTTTTTTTTAAATATTGGTGAGATTATTCTCATTCACTAGCATTGACTTAACTTGTACGTTATACTTGTGCTAAATTTCTATTTTAAGTTGTTTTTTTGTGTTAACACAGCTCCTTTGTGTTCATTTGAAATTCAGGCAAAATAGCCAGAAGACCCCACAGAGGAAAATCGACGCTTCTACCGAACAAAATATCAACGAGAAATTCTCCGTAGGCACCAAAACCGATCTCGATGTCACCAGATCCAGCATGGACGCGTGCGCGCAGTTTGCTGTGGGACAACAAGTTGAAAATGGGCCTCTGCCGACAGGATGGCTGATCGGTCCGTTGTTTCAGTCGTTCAAATCAAAGATGGCCAGCTTCACAGAGATTGTCATGAGTCCGGTTAAACTCCTCAAAGGCAATGGTCCTCTGCCGTCCATCGATGATAACGAGCCAGGCGGCACATTTTATCCAGAGACGCAAAGTGAGAACAGGAATCGGGACGATGATGAAGCTCATCAGCCGAGGCTCAACGAGATCGGACATGCGTTCTCTAAAAAGATAGACTTTGATGTGGAGTTGGCAAAATACAGCTCGAAGCAGGAAGACGGTTGTGCAATAAATCAGAAGGAAGACGCCTCGCCTGATTTAGTGCCTTTGCCATGCGGGCCTTTGTTCTGCACGGTGTCGGATGCTTCTGGGTTTGTTGTTCCGTCTCCCACCCAGTTAGAGCCCTCTGCCAATCACAGTGCCTCACATCAACCCAGCCTACACCTGACCAGTGTCGCCGAGGACCAGAACGACGAGCAGCCCCCACGAATGAAACCGCTGCCCAGAAAACGTGCCAGAAACAGGCCTGAAATCAAGAACAATGATGTTAGAAAATGTTTATCCGATGATGGGAAGGACACGCCAAACACTGATGTCAATGAAGAGAACCCTTCTCAGTCTGTTAAAGCAAACACCGAGTTGAGTGACGCTAAAGAAATGTCTTCACTTCCAGTTTGTTTCACAGAGCTTAACCCGGACTGCCTTCAAACTCGCGTTGATGACGGAGCTGCGGACGCGGAAGGTTTGCGACAAAGCCTTCATAACAATCACAGACATGGTGCTAACAGTAAGACGCTGAAAACGCAGCCTCTGGCATCTGGGCTGGATCCTGAAACGCTTTCAGGGATCGGAAGGACAAAGAGGGCGCTCAAACTGAACAGCCGCTCCCAGAACTCTATCAAGAAGAAAAGACTGCAGGCAGATGCACTGACAGAGGACACAAGGAATCAAGAGCTCTCCATTGGCACAGTGAGGGTTCAGAGGTCGCCAAGAAAAGGGGTTGTGTTGACAGAAATGATCACAGATCATCAAGAAACTCTAAAACCAGCGAGAAATCGGCAGGCTGGACCCACCAGTGGGAACAGGAAAGAAAAAACCGTAAAAGTAACACTCGCTACAGTGACTGAGGCAGTGTTAGACATGCAGACTGAACAAACACCAGATGCTCAAAGCTGCGGTTTTTCAGACACCTGCAGCAAAGCAAAACCCGTTGGTTCAAGCAAAAGACTGAAACCACGAGCATTACCAACAAAAACTGACGGGAGCATTACGAGCATGGATCTGGAAACGACCGTGGCGATCACCTCCCCAAAAGACGCAGAGGAGGAGCGGCTACCTGAAGTCCTTGTCCGTCCCGATGTAAAGCAGCTAAACGGCAAAAACCAGTGCAGGAACATAACCAACCGGCCGCCCAAACGGAAATCGCCAAACCAGGCGAATTCCGTGTCAAAACCGAGCAGCAGTGAGCCGTCCTCCTCGTCGCTACTGTCCCTGGTGTTGCACAGACTCTCACCCACAGATTTCAGTAGCCACTCAACGACGGAGCAGAGCCAGCCGTCCAAGAGAACAAAAAGAGGCTCTCGAGCCGCCGTCCGCTCGTCTGTCTCCAATGGGTCACATGAGACAACACAATGCATCAACACTCTTCAGTTAATAGCCAAAGAAAACCAGTCGGTAGAAGGTGAAAGGTCACCGTACCCTGTGGATTTGCAAGTCACGCCCTTTGAAAGGAATCTCCAGACGGTCTCTCCACCTGAACCTCCGTCAGACTGCTTTGTACAGCTAATTGAAAAAGAAAATCCCGTTATGGCCATGAGAGATAAAGGTACTACTACAGTGACAGGTGATTCAGATGACATTAGTAACGGCAGCAGCAGCGTCCGGCTGCCATCTCGCTCGAGAAACATGAATGTAAAGCCGAGGAGAGCCGAGAACCAAAGGAGAAGATGCAGGCTTTGGCACGGTCGGACTCGAGGTGAGGACGGGATGAAATCGGCCACCATGGAGGACGCAGACCTGACCAGATCCGCCTCACGGTCAGCCAACAGCTTCACAGGGCGCCTCCTCCGCAGCTACTCGTGTCCAGAGATCCCCTCCCTGCGTTCCCACGATGCACCTTGGTCTCATCTGCACACGCCGCACCACGGCAGGACTCACGCCTCGCACCCGCACCACCACTCCCACTCCCACAAACACCAGCGGCGGGCTCGTCGGCACACGGTCTGCAGCGTGGAGGTGGAGCGGGAGATCGCCCCCCTGTGTCTCCGGAAGGAGGTGTACCCGTCCAGGAGGTCGTCCTCGTACGAGCCCCACTCGCCGACGCTCTCCCCCGGCTCGTCCCTCTCGGCTCTCGCTTCCTGCTTCCTTTCAAGCCCTCTGGCTTTCCTTTCCAAGAAGGCCGACGGCAGAGGAGTCGCCGCCGGCCCCGCCTTCTCCAGTCACGTTCCGTCCCCCTTGTCCAAGTCTGTGACGTCCCCGCTGAGCTCCTCCACGTGGCACCATCCTCATCCCGCACTCATCCCCAGAGCCGACTCCTCCGGTGTCCCGATGGATTCCGACAGCAGGTAACGGCGCTTTTTAGAAACGGCCAGCGATGCGCCACCGTGATACATCGGCGCTGACCAGAACTCTTGGGCTTCTTTCAGTGGGACTTCGCTGGAGAGGAGACGGCAGAGTGAGGAGGAAGACGACGGCGAGGACACCAGCTCCTCCAGTCAAGAGTTTGAAGACGTCGGCCTCAGAGAGGAAAAGGCTCTCTCCGATTCTGAAATCAAGGTACCGTCTCCTCTTCCATCAGTGCAGCTGTGACTTGTGTGTGATGACGTCTAAGATGAATGAGCAGTTTGATATCCTGGCCTTTATTTATTTATTATTTACTTTGTTGTGTAAAGTCAGTCCAGTCTGTCTCCTCTGAAGAGGCTGTCATGACACATAGCAACTGTTACAGCTGTTGTCTCGTCCTGAAACGGAGGAATGTGACTTTCAATGAAGAAGAACAGCCTGTTGCTTTCTACTAGTTAATGAAGAAACCTTTTGCTTCGGGCCCGCTGAAGTTTGAAGCACTTTTTCTCAGCTGTAAAGGTGCCGGGTTAGTGGTTCTTCTGTGGTGGATTGGATGCTGCTTTCAAAGTCCTCGGCCTCTGAATTGGGACGCAGCTGTTGCCACTTCAGCAGGTGTTTGAACACAACAACAAACTGCTTTCACGAGTTTCTTCTCAGCCTTTTAAAAGTGGAGCTGCAGCAATGACCCGATGGATGTGCGTCTCCATTGGCCATCGTTTTGGTCTATTCCTGTATTTTGTTTATAGTCACTCGTGTGTCTTCGCAGGTGGTGCAAAAGCTGGAGGAACCAGGGAAAGTTTCCTCTATCAGGATTCGGAAAACTTTGCCCAAACCTCAGAACAACCTGACACCAATGGGCCTCCCTAAACCCATCAGGTACAAACTTCACACACACATCAGGCCTCAATTCATCTTTTTAATGTCTGTTTTATAGTTTTTGGTTAATTGGCCAAAGAACACGTTTTTATCAAAGTTAAAACCACACAAACAATTCTACAGTTTTATCGTTTGCAGCACTCACTGCAGCAATTTTTGATAAATAACCCAAAACATCCACATCATTTTTGTAGCATTATTTATTTGTAATTTCCAGACTATAAGCCGCTCCTTTTTGCACACACTTTGAACCCTGCGGCTTAAACAATGATGGGGATATTTTAGTGAGTTCTATGAGTCAACAAGCATCAGGCTGCAGATTAATGGGTGATGCGTTCAGGTGCATCACGTAACTCTGAACTTTCTTTGTTTTTTTTTATCTTTTTAAATTTGGTGGGTGCGCTTATATTCAGGTGTACTCAATAGTCCGGAAATTACTGTACTATTCATGCTGTTCTTTGAAAATCTCTCCAGGAAGAATAAAAATAAATTCCACCATTGATAAGATGGTTAATGAAATATTTTGATAAGAAAAACGTAAACCTTTTGGTCTTTTTCAAATCATGTTTAATCTCGTGTCAATATAGTTCCATGCGTTAGTGTCATCTAACGAACTGTCATGGATTGAAATCCAGACTGACATGATGTTTGTGCCTCCCGTGTCACGACAGGCTGAAAAAGAAGCAGTTCAGTTTGGAGGAAATTTACACCAATAAGAATTTCAGCAAACCTCCTGAAAGGTAAGACGGCCCCCTGGTTCCTGTCGACGGCTTTCAGCTGCCGGACGGTTTCTTCTGAACACATCAGCAGACTTTAATGCACATAAATGCACTCCGGCGGGGAACAATTGCACCATCGCCACCTTTTCCCTTTAGACTTTGGCTGGAAAATTTATGACTGAGTGCAGCTTTTCTGAGCCGCTGCGACATTCAAGCCTTAATCAGTCCAAACGAGACACACACTTAGAAAAATCTCATTTTCTGTTCTTTTGTTTTTCCTGCGTAATCCCGACTGCATGAAGGGTGATTATCTGAACCTGTGAGGTTCCTAAACTTTAATAA
The DNA here is from genome assembly GCF_963383615.2 of Lipophrys pholis. Lineage (NCBI taxonomy): Eukaryota > Metazoa > Chordata > Actinopteri > Blenniiformes > Blenniidae > Lipophrys > Lipophrys pholis. Next base: position 3,015,252 of record NC_137647.1, read on the forward strand.
TACTTACCGTCATACATGTCCCTCTTGTTTGTTATAAAACTGTAACTTCTATAACATGTTTGAAGCATAAAGACAACATCCTTACATTGTAGTTTGTTTTCTTCCCTTTTCCAATCTTCCTCTTGTTCTGTGCGCGGCTCCTCCAGCTCTTTACGCTTCGTACAGCTTCTTTTATTTAATTCAATTCAACTTTATTTATGTAGCGCCAAATACAACAAAGTCACTTCAGGCCACTTTTACAGAGAAAACCGTAACAAATCCACATGAACGAGGAAAAAAACTCCTGTTTTTATAGGAAGAAACCTTCGCTGAACCAGTTGGCATAGGTGAACAGTCCGTCACTGCACACGTTTTCAAATGCTCTGGTTGCCATACTGTAAGTACCCGGGTTGGCGAACAGGAAGCCCGGCAACGGTCATTAGCACGTCTCAGTCGTTGCAGTCCTGCAGAGGAAAGGCAAAAATGAAAAACGATGCAGAAGCATGAAAGTAACGTCCCCGTCTGAGATCTGACCTGCAGTTTGGCTTTTAAAATAATGAAATAAATAATACCACATTTCAATAAAAAAGGGGACTAATTACATACTGGTGTGACAGACTAAACTGGAAGGAGCTTGAACTTGTGTTTTATTGTATGTAAATGGTTTCTTTGAGACCAAACTGTAAACGAGGTGAGCCTTCAGGCCACTTCCACCCGACGAACAGGGACTTTTTGGAAGAACTGAACTTAGACCCTGAGTTTAAAGTTCCAAAGTTCCTCTTATCGCTCCTCGTATCCCAGGGAGGTTCCTGCAGCTGAAATCTTCTCAATGAGTTCTTTATTCGCTCAATATTTTTGCAGTAACATTGTGTTGGTAGCTATTTGTCTGCATAAGGTACAGCTCAATGGTTTCAAAAAACATGATGTGATTAATTATTTTTTGTTTCTTTCAGAAACGTGTAAAAAAAAAACAGCAAAATCACATAGTAGCTGATGAATATATTATAACATATGTATATTTTAATAACTGAAGACAAAACAGAAATGGAATTTTTCTAAATTTGATTTAAATTATATGCAAGCTTTTAAAAAAAAAAGTGTTTACATGGAGCTAAAAGTAAAACAAACTATTTATAATATGACTTGATTTGTTTTTGATAAATATCTTGTCTTTTTTCAGTTTTATCCTGCTCCACATTCTACATTTAAAAAAAGAAAGAAGGAATTGTGCTGAAAGAGTCAAAAGACTGTTTGGAAGTCATAACAAGATATTGAATTTTTACTAGATAATTATTGATTTAAGTTGTAAAAATTAGATTTCACAGCTTTAGCAGAAAATGCTTGAGGAGGGAAACATGCAAACTCCTCACAGGAAAGACGAAGCTGCTGAAGATTTATTTTCTCATTGGGTGTTTTCACCTCCTCTTGTGCTTCAGCCGTCTGGAGACGATCTTCGAGGTTCCCCTGAATCGCAAGAACGGCTCTGAGTCCTGGTTCGGCCATCGGCGGCTCAAGAGGTTCCTGAAGTTCCTGGAGAGCGGTGAGCCCCGAAAGCCAAAGAAGCCCCTCCCCGGCAGCGGCAAGGCCGGCGGCTCCTCCTCGTCCTCCTTCACCTCCCGGCCGAGGCGCGGCGGCTTCGCCAAGGAGGAGCCGTTGCTCAGCGCGCCGGACGTGGACTCGCTGCTCTGCGCCAAGTTGGACCAGCTCAACCTGTGGCTGATCCACGACCAGGTCCACAGCTGACAGAGAACCGCCGCTCAGGTTCGTTTGGGAGCCGCTCCAGACCGGGGACGCTCTGCACCACAAAGATTCTCACCTGGATCTCTTTTTTTGTTTTTTAGTTTTTTTTCCCCTCATCAGCACAGTTTTTGTATAAATATTCCTACTGAAGAACGATGTTCTCATCCTGCAAGTTGGGAGAACAGTGCAGCAGAAAAGTGGTTTTAAAAACGCAGTGGTAGTGCCTGCTACTGATGGGTCAGTAAAGAGAGCCCCCCCCCCCCCCCCCCCCCCCCCCCAAAAACGGGATTCATATAGTATAAATAAATAAAATGCATTTAACATATTTACAGCAAGTCATTTCTTCTGTTCAAAGCTCTGCCGTCCGTTTCCTCCCCCCAGAACTCTCCAGTTGGTTTCCGTTAAACGCTTTTAACCGTCCGCACGCCGGCGTCCTCCCGAGCAGCTTCCTGTTGCACTGTCCGCTTAGAAAGTGACTGCTAGTTGTTCATTCAGGCAGCTATTCTTTTTTTTTTTTTCTTTTTTTTTTTCATGAAATGCTAAAATTTTGAAACTTTAAAAATGTGCCAGCAAGAGATTTTTACCCAACTTTCACAGCTGAGTTCCGTACAATGTGCTTGGACTGCGTAAATACAATTACTCGGCTCAGGTCCAAATTAGTCACTTATTTGTATTTTCTTGTTGTGGAGAGTTTTTTTTATATTATAATTATTATTAGACACAAATTGACGTTACAGGGTTTGAATCATCCGCTGCTGGCTTCTTTCTTACCTGTGGTTCTCTGCATTGTTTCTATTTGTATCGCGAACATGACTTAAACTACCTATGGAGGATATATTATTTAGAATATTTCTTCTTTACGCCAAGTTGTAATGAAGTTGCCTTAACTGTAAAATGTGTTCATATAGATGATGTTGTTTTTTTTTTGTAGACATATTTGTTTGTAATCGTGTTTTGTTTTTTTCACCGAGGCATGTCAAAATGCTTCAATAAACTCAAGAGCACAAACGTTTTCTAGTTGTTTTATTATAAAATTGCTTTCGTTTTAGATATATATATAAAAAAATAAAAAATCATGGATACAGTCGATGTGCTAAAGCGAAGAAGGCAATAAAGCAATGCCGCCGCCGCCTCGGGCCTCGGCGACGTCCGACCGAGGCGACGCTTACGCGATGTTACTCATCAGATTCACAGACTAATTTATTGTCTTTTGTAGTATCCACAGCTAAATACAGACGCACGAGGGATGGGGTCGTTCCTGGAGAGTTTTGATCTTGAATACGTCATGGATGTGTGTCGTGTCGCGTTACGTTTTAAACTAAAGGCAATGCTGGATTTTGTATGTTCGTTCCGGAGTTGTCCAAATATTCTTCAATAAATACTATAGCATACAGAAACACGTGTCCAGTCCCATTTCCTGGAGTCTCCGTTAAACAGTCCACATCTACTCCTCCACGTATTGAGAGATTTGTTCTCAACATGGTTCTTTTCTTTCAGTCTCGGGTTTTGGCTGCCGTCAGTCTTCTTGCAGTTTCTTCTCGATTGTTTGCACTTCAGCTAGAGACGACCCGCCTCGGTGCCCCGTTTCGTTCTGCACTGGAGTTTTCTCCTCGTGTGCGAATCGTCCCGACGTCGCTCCCCGCCAGCCCTCGAGAAAACACGACTCCCTGTGGAGTGTGTCTCCACTTTTCCGTCAGGTGAGTGGAACTTCTTGTTCACAAGTTTTTTGTTCCAAGTTGACGAGCAGCTTCGTATCCGTCTGATCTCCATCCGTGTCCAGAATCGTTCTTTTTTTTCAAAACACAAAACTGTTCAAAACTCTGCTGTCGCTTTCTTTTCCCGTAAAGGACCATCAGTCTTTAAAAGTGAGGAGATACGAGATGAAGACTATCAGCAGAGGGGTCAACACCAATACGGCAATCCACGTCACGATGGAGAAGAAACCGAGTTTTCTCGCTCGGCGTGAAAACTTTGCCGCCGCCTCCGGATCCGTCGTCGTCTCGGCCTGTAAAGACAACCGTACCTTAGATTAACAGTTGAACCGGCATTGGTTGCGATCAAAGTAAAAATGTTTTATATATTATAAACCCAACTTTTCCCAAAGCGCCTGAGAAAGTTATTTTAAGTCCTTGACGTACTACGGTAGATATGAGCAAAATATCGATCCATCTTCAATACTGCTTGATCCAGTTCCAACATCCATCGCTTGGTAAACAGACAGACACACCTACAGGTGATGAGTGACCTCAAACGCCTCGTTCTGGACTGTAAGTTCGATTCCCCCCGAACATGCTCCCCAAATTGCTCCCATTGGAGTGAAAGCGGCCTTGAATGGTGTGGGTGAATGTGATTAATGACGTAAAGCTCTTTGGGGCTGCTCATGCAGTTGAAAAGTGCTCTACAAGGGAAGTCTATTTCCAGGACAACGTTGCTTTGAGTCACTGAAAATGCAACTTTTTGAAAACAGTTGAGTCGATGGGCAAAAACGCCACTACTGCACACGTGCACCACGGCCCATAGTAAACCGTTCCTCTGCACATGCTCAGTAGAGCCAATCAGATCAAAGTTTCCTCCGTGATGTCATGACTCCCAGGACATATTCTCCTGGGACTTTTGACAGTCACCTTGATAACAATCCAACTTGTTCGTCTGTCCACTAGAATGTCTGTTTTCTTCCTTTGTTAATGTTTAGAACCCGTGTGTGTGGTTTCGTTACAAAAAAGCAAACCAACGGCACCCACTAGTGGTCCAACATGAAAACTACATCGCTTCGGTGCAGTCGAACGTCGTCTCAAAACATTTGTTAAAAGTGAAACTCTTCCCAAACCAATACGATGCGTCTTCACGTGTAACGCTTGTCGTGTAAACGAGGCCTCCGTCTGTTTTCTTCACTATAATATTTTCCACCTTGAGGGAAACTGCCAGGACACCGTTGCCCCTGGTGACGGCTTGGGAGGTTTCTGGGTCACGACCAGAAGGTCACAGCAAAAATGAGATTTGTCTCAAGTGTTTGTACTGACGATGAAATACCTTGACCGAGTTGATCAGAGCTTGGTATCCGATGCAGGAACAGCCGCAGACGATGCTGCAGAAGGCCAGCTTCCTGTAGTGTTGGTCATTGCAGCAGTACGCGGGAACCCGTCTGCCGCCGCCGAATCCTCCATCATTGTTCCCCAACCCAGGAACCATGTCCAGGTTGAACTCCTCCACATCCGCCGCCGCCCGGACCTGAGGTGAGGCCATGGGGTTCAAGGGTATCGATTCGTCCATGGTGTCAGCGTTGAACATTTCTGCAGGACACGAGATCCAGGTGAGGAGAGGTGGAGCTGGAAACACTCTGCTTTTTACGATTTGTTTGCGGCTTGGACTTTGATAGGACTGTTTGCTTTTCAAGACCAAGTAAGTTTTAAGAAAGCATAAACCCTGCTTAGGTAAATATCAGTTACCTGGAAATTGCTTGTCTGGGTTTGTTCAGAACTCTTGACTTGCTTTTAAAATACCAGAGGAGAAGAAAATAGCACAAGGTTTGTTTTCTGATCACATCTGTTTAACCTTCGGGTTTCATTCTGGATATTGATATCAATTTTTTCGGACATGGTGATAGAATTTGTGGATATGGCCTTTTTGTAATTAAGTCTCTTGACATGTTTGAATTAGAATTTTAGCTCAATAGATCACGTCAGAAAAACTACTATTCTCTTAATTCATAGAGGGAACAAAAGTCTACTTCACATACAAACAAGTGGTCAAAATATTTGTCTGTGTGTCGACATGTAAAGCACTTTGTGCTACATTGTGTATGAAAAGTGCTATATTCAGTATAGAAAGTGTGTGTGTGTGTGTGTGTGTGTGTGTGTGTGTCCCTCGCCTGTCTGATGAGAGTTTGGTAATATAGTTGCATGGAAACGTTTTTACCTCATTATCATTTTATTCTCCCGGCAAAAATCAGCTAATTCATGTAACAATAAACCCAAATAGCAAAAAGAATTTAAAAAATTGCTAAATTCACAACTGCTCAAAGAATTGAAATAGTTAAAACCACTAAAAACTCAAAATATCAAACTGTCAACGGATTAAATAGATTAAGCAAGTACATTTTCCAAAATAGCTAAGACCATTAGAAAATGAAAAATATGTTAAATAAGCATAATAAAAATAAAGTTTTGTACGCTTCACCTGTTGGATGATGCGTTTTGTGAATTTCATTTAATCCTTTCAGTGTAGACTGATGAAAGCAGGAAGTGACCATATATGGTCATAGCTTGTCTGTTGTAGGGCTAAAGTCAGCACACACACGCACACACACACACACACACACACACACACACACACACACACACACACACACACACACACACACACACACACACACACACACACAGGTTCAATTCAGGTGTCAACACTTTCCCAAAGTAAACTTCAGGATTGGGAATTGATCTTAGACTTTCCTTCAGGATATTAAAAACAACAACAACAACAGTATGTGGCAGTTTCAGCACCTGACCTGTTTCCTATCCCACTCAAGGAATGTAAAATAAATGTCTGTTGCAAGTCTAAACAGGCTCTTCATGACCGCCTCACACTTTACTGTCGCACTGTTTCCTCCGGAGGGTTTTTCCAAGCTGGAACAGAAACTCTTGAGTCGACTCACATTAAAAGAAAAAAAGCTGAAAAACTTGAACCATTGCTCTTTTTTGAAGTTCCTGCTCGACCAGCTGACACAAAGAAACACGAAAACAATGAAATGCAACCGATTTAATCTCTGATCCTGATCAGCTCACATCTCTGCTGCCGAGCGCCGGCGGCCGGCTCGTCTGTGCCGAGAGCCGTTTATTATTACACAAGCCTGTGAATCATTTGTAGTGAGCAGAGAAAAAAAAAAAACACACACAAAAAAAAAAACCCTCACACACATCAGATATGAGTTATGGCTCCTGTACTCCGCTTAAAAGAGTAACTGTTGAGAGCCAAGACGTTGTCACGGTGTGAAAGGTTTCACTCTGCTTGAACTCACCTGTCAGGAGAAGGTGGGGAGTCTCAGATGCTCGGCAGGTGGACTCCCTTCCTGTCTGTGCTGTTTGTTTTTTTTTTTTTTTGTCCTTCTTCCTTAAAATCCAAAAGTTTCAGAAACTTCCACCTGCAGCCGTTCAAACTGGTCTCCTGAGAGAGAATGTCTCTGGATCCCGGCCGGCCGGTGACCTGTGGAAGCCATGGAAGAAGATAGTGAGTGACAGGAAGGAGAGTGAAACTCTTGTGTGAACCCTTCCACGCCCATCCACTGCTCACAGCTCCTGCCTTCTGTTCTTCACACGCCCCACACACACACACACACACACACACACACACACACACACACACACACACACACACACACACACACACACACACACACACACACACACTCGTCACGCTCCCCCTTTGGCCTTTAGTTCCCATAGTGTTTTGTTTTAGTCAGGGTGGTGTGTATTGCGCAGTGTTTTAAAATTTTCCCACGTCACATTCCAGAGCAGCGGGGAAAAGGTGTGCCAGAACCCGTTCCTACCCCGGGGAGGGGGGGGGGGGTGGGTGGGTGTAGTTGAAACGGGCCCAGACTCCAGCTGACCTCCTTTTCGCGACAATCACCAATAACCAGGCTACACATCTCATCCTGGTGGTTTCCCTTCATCTAGTCATTTTCCATCCGTCACACCGCGAGCAGTGGAAATAACCTGTTGGATCAGCCTGTCGAAACTAATGTTCTAATGATAACTAACCAATACTACACTACAACAATAAAACTAAATTTATACCGACAATCAAGAGAGTGCTGCAGAGTGTTTTCTCAATGGATGAATATGACGACCGTGTAACTCTGCCAGGGGTCTGCAAAACACTTCTTATGTTCTTAAACGTTTTTGTCTCATAACTTTACATTAAAAAAAACAAAAAGCTGAAGTTGCCAGACAACATCAGGAAATAAACCTGGAAAATTTGCCAAAATTTATAAAAATGACACATGTCAAGGATTAAAAAAGAAAAATAGCTAAATAAATAAATAAATAAATAAATAATATTACTGGAGAAATCGTCCCACTAAAACCATTAAAAGTTCTGTTTTTACAAAAGTTAAAACTGTAATAAAACATTTAAGTTGTAATTATGACACATTCAATAATACAACTGGAGTTTTTGTGCGATTTTGTATTTTATTTTTTATTTTTTCTTCACGTTTATGTTTTATTTGGTGGGAAATGGTGAAAACCGAGTCTTGTGGTCGTAAAGGCTTCAGACTCCTGCTCTAGGTTTATAGCTTCATCCATGTGGCGTATAAATAATTAACATAAGAATATTGAACTGATCGGGGAATGAATTCCCTGTCGTCCATCCTGTTGATAGTTGAGAAAAGTCCCGTCGCCACCGGAACCTCTGCAGTCCAGATTTCCACATTTCTCACAGCTGTGCCATGGCCGAGCCTCGCCCTGGACAAACCTCCTTTACGATCAGGGATCTTCCCACCTAAGTTTTATTATTAACATTATCTGAGTTACTGCTTTGAGTGTCTACCACTTCACAGAAGAAAGAAGTTGTTTTTTTTAAGTGTTAAGAGTACGTATGTGGAATATTGTCAAGACTCCCTGAAGTTTTTCCATCAATTCATCCGTCAGCAGTGTTTTATCCTCTTCAGGGTCGCAGGGCGACGGAGCTGATCCGGGTTCCATCCTGGACACGGTTTGTTAGTCCGTCACAGAGAGGTGTGATTGTGTGTTTCTCTGCGTTTGTACTGTGGTTTTCTTTTCTAGGGATGCCAAATGGCCTCAAACGCTTGTTTTTTGGACTGTTGGTTTAAGCGCACCAACGACACCAGTAGTGTGCATCCCTGGAGTTTGTCACATGATTACAGTCACACCAACAATGAATTCAATAATAAGACAAATAAAAAAACAAAAAAACAATAGTTTTATTTCCTAACGGGAATTAAAAGATTGAAAGAATAAAAACAGTGCAGGGACAAGGCACCTCCCCCTCCTTCCCTTGCTTTCATTCTCCTGCTCTCTCTCTCTCTCTCTCTCTCTCTCTCTCTCTCTCTCTCTCTCTCGTCTCCTCCCATCCTTTCTGCTCTCTGGCCGACAGATAAGACGTCATTCCTCGTCCTGACTCATCGGCTGATGACAAACCGACCGCATTCTTTCACAAGATGACGCCGCTTCGTCCCCGTCCTCGTCCCTTCCGGCTGAAAATGAGGAGCTCAGCTCCATGGAAGCGACTCTGCAGGCCTGGCTTCAGCATCGGGTTATTTCTCAAACCTGCAGCTGCTTCCAGTGCAGATAAAGTGTGTTTCTACCTGCAGGAATTATAATTATGTTCTCATGTATAGTAAAGTACAGTGAAGAAGAACCAAGAGGTGAAGAATGTAAACAGCTTAAGCCATTTATATCACGAGTCTAAGGGGCCGGGTGGTTGAGCCTCATGTTTTCAGTCTCATGTGATTTCGATGACTTCCTGTTTTTCCTCTTCAGTCCAAGACGATCATTTTAATGAATTATAATTAAATCAGATGAAAAAAGAATTTTATAAACTTGAAAAAGAAAGCGAGTCAACATGCCATTCTGAATTCTTCTCATAGGAAACATTAAACCGATTACAGTTTGCATCATGAACAACGTGTTGTGCGCGCACACACACACACACACACACACACATGCGTTTCTGAGGTTAGTCATACGTCTTGCAGCGTTTCTTTTTATAGCCGTCAGCGTGAGGAATGAAAACAGAAACCAAAGGTGACGCAGGGTTCAGTGAACATCCCGGCCAAACTATTGCCGCTCAAAGAAATTTCGACATCATGTACATCAGCAATCTCAGCATGTTTTTGCCCCCCTTTGTCCTTTACTTTCATAAAACCATGTTTCTGAGTTTCCCTCCCAAAAGTAATGGTTGTAAAAACAAATCATGTTAGTGTATACCGAACCGCTTCTCACCGGGCTCTTCTCAAATCTCAGTTTAGGACTAATTTATTTTAATTAGACTTACTTAAAGTCAATATCTAGCTGCACTTTTAGTTCTGTTTTTTGTGACTCTTTGCATGAATGGAAGCTGTATTTTATGGTGTTTTTATGGATGTAAATCATGTTGCACAACTACGAGTTACGTCATTTTAATAAATTCTGATTGGCTGACATGCAATTATGAACCAATGCATATCTAAGGGTTCATATCTGTCATGTGGTGCTGTGACATTTGATTTCTTTAAAGGGATTTATAGGTGGCTGATTTTGAATTAAGTAGAGAGGAAAAACAATTTTAACTGAAAGAGGTTTTTTTTTTTTTTGCCATTTAAATTTTGAGTGTTATTATTGTTATTGTTTTATTATTATTTTGTTGCGCAATAAATGTCAAAGTCTCCCTGTCGAAGCTCCGCCCTCAGTTTTCCAATCCACCAATGAGCGGTGGAGAAATGTTGAGGGCGGAAACCAAACGCGGAAGCGCTTCAGAGGTAAACGGAAGACACGTCGACTGGAAGCAGAAAGACACGAAACTGTGATGTTTATGAGCTCAGTGTGAACTTATTCGGTTGTATCGCGGGTTTGTGTTGTTGTTAATCTTTTGAGGGGCTACCATGGAGGAACGTGGCGGTGTGGTTGTCGCCTCGGAGAGATACGGCAGCGCGGAGTCCTGGAAGTATTGGGCAAAAGATGGAGCGATGGAGAGGAGAGAGGTGAACGAGGGTCAGTCCAAAGGAAACTCCGTGGTTGGAGTCTTTAAAGTAAGGTTTACTATTTCTGGGGACCTGCATTCACCATCCACTCGCAGTGATTTTGACCTGATGTTTGAACATTGCATTTCAGAGTGTTTTTCTGCCTCAAGGATATCCAGAGAGTGTCAGTGATGATTACCTGCAGTACCAGTTCTGGGATACTGTGCAGGTGAAGGAGATGAACCCTTGCATGATCCATGCTACTTCTGAACTTAACCTTTCTATCTGAGTCTGACTGGTGTTTGCATCGCTCAGGCTTTCTCCAGCTCTCTGTCAGGGACTCTGGCCACTCAGGCTTCCCTCAAAGGAGTTGGAGTTGGAAACCAGGAGGCGACTGTCGCTGCGGCCACAGTGACGTGGTTACTGAGAGGTGAAGCTTTCAGCAAAAAAACAAACCCCCGGGAATCATGCACGGTTTGCGCAAGGTGCACAGAGGTGGCAGAAATGCATCGACTTAAAACCAAAGTCATTTAAATGACATGCAACTTAATCATTTTATGGTTCACGTTCAGCATCACCATCTGTTGCTCCATCATGTTCAGCTCCATCACGTTCGCCCATGCAAGTAGCTGAGATGAGCTTTCTTTGCAGTCTGCCTGAGAAATTGAGGAGCTCCTCAATCTAAAGTCTCCATATTGCCATCAGGACTTTGTGAACTCAGTGGGGAAGGATACAGATGGATGGATTCAGTCTTAATCTCACTTAATCATCTCTCCATCCATTTATCTATTACACCAGTGGCTCTCGGAGTGTGGAGTGCAGGAGAACTTCAGGAAGGTGGAGGAGCAGCAGGAGGAATCTGAAGATCAGGAGACCGTCTTTTCAATTGTTTTTAAGATATATGATAAAAGTCAAAACAAGTGGAGCTTAAACGTATTAGTTAATCTTACTAAAAAGCATAATTTTAGGACTTAAGTTGACAAAAACGTCATATGAACCTTTAGTGCCAACGTGACGTACAACATTTACACAATATATTCAAACTTACCAGATTTAAGATTAAAAAACAATAATTAGCACAAGATGTTATATTTTATTACCTGTGGGTTTTTACAGCAAGAATAGAATAGAATAGAAGAAAGAGTTGCATACACCTGCCAACATTTTCAAAAACCATTCATGCAGACTTCTTGTTGGTTATTAAACTGTCGACCACAAATCTGAACAAAAATACATACGTGTGTCCATGCTTGGTCTCATTTGACCAGGTATTCTGCATCTTAAAGTAACTGAATTATGTCAACTGAACCGGATTTAAGTCGCTTTGAGTCAAAATGTCTTCACAGACACATAACGGAGTCCAGTTGACCTGATTCACTTACTTGTCCTCAGTATTCCTCCTCCGTTCTTGTCCTCCTGTGTTTGCGTTGCTCGTAATCCCATGTGTCCTCCTGCAGATGGAACCGGCATGTTGGGCAGGATCCTCTTCGCCTGGCAGAAAGGGTAAAGTCCTCTTTCTGCTTGAGCGTCCGTCTTGAAGGTTTCTCCTTCTCTTCCTCTCTAAGCTCTTCGTCTGTGTTCCAGGAGTAAACTGGACTCCGAGGCCAAGAAATGGAGGTACAGGGCGACCGCGGAGGCCCCCGGGTCAGCAGAGTCGTTACAGCCGAGCCCATTTTTGATGCGAGTCCTTTTGATTCTCCGCCAGGCTTTTTGCCGACGGCCTCAACGACATCGCCATGTTCATGGAAATACTGGCGCCGCACTTTCCTGCGTTCTTCACGCTGATTTTGTGCACGGCCGGAGTATTTAAGGTATAAAAAAGAAAAATCACAATTAGTAGGAAAGGTTCAGGTTCGTGAGTATAAAGACATTTGATGGTGTATGGAGTCGATGTGTGGATTTAATTCTTCCAGTTAGACGGTCAGGTTGAACTTTAGAGAGTCACTGAGGAAAAAAAGGTAAACTTTTCTATTAAAGTTTAGATCTATAGCACCAAATACAACAGTTTTGCCACGACACTTTTACAGAGCAACGCCAACACTTCCACGCAGGAGAGCAGCTGGAAAAAGAACTTCTCTTTAACAGGAAGAAACCTGTTTTTGGATGAAAGGACTTGATGAAGACGAGAACATGTCACCATGTCAGTTTCACCTTTATTTATCCTTATTTATAAGATAAGATATCCCTTTATTTATCTCGCATGTGGAGAAATTTGCAGTGGTACAGCAGGATAGTACAGAGAAAGAAGCACACATAGCAGGAACTAAAAAATGAAGCCGTATTCATATTTTGTTTGGATTAGATATTATTTCAAAGAACACAAAAAGGCTTGAGCTGCAAGTGAAATACAAGCAGTTGAAGTTTGTTTCCAATATCTGTCTAACTGTGACCATCTTGTGGTAAGACGCCCGTAAGAGAGCAGATATTTTACAAGGTAACTGCAGAATTTTCCCGAAAAGTCAAATTTCCAAACACATAAAAGAAAAAAAATTATAGTTTGAATTCAGGAAGCTGTAAGAGACGTAACATCACTTTATTTTTCTTTGTACTTATGAGCTTTAAAAATGGTAAAGTTGACTATATTTAAAAAAAACCAATGTTGGTGTGACTTGCAGTCTGACCGGTGCCGTTTTTCTGTTTTGCCCTTCGTCTGCGTCAGTCTGTCGTGGGAGTGGCCGGCGGCGCCACCAGGGCAGCTCTCACGGTTCACCAGGCTCGCAGGGACAACATGGCCGACATCTCCGCCAAAGACGGCAGTCAGGTGACTGGCGTGTTTACACTCATAGTCACGACCTCACGTACACGACCGTTCACACGGGGGCCGAGTGAAGCCTGCGGGCGTGTAGACGTGGGCGAGATGAGCTCAGACTCAGAGCAGCAGAGTGAGGAAAGTAAGGTGATTTAAATGTGTTATGAAATGACTCGAGACTGCAATGAAAAGAGGTGACCGAATTATGATGTCAATTTTTTTTTTTTTTCAATTCAATTTTATTTGTAAAGCGCTAAATCACATCAACAAACATCTCAGAGCGCTCTTACAATGATAGAGGACAACAGAACCCGACTAAACCTTCCAAAGCAGCAGATGGAACAAGCAACAGTGGAAACCAGGAAAAACTCCCTCGCATGGAGAGAAGTTCATAAGAAGTCCCTCTTCAGGAAGAAAGCGTGGGGCGGACCCTAGACTCTGGAAGGACGGCCATCCGTCTTGACCGGTTGGGGTTGAGAAAGTACATGGGATAGGACAGGGAGAGAGAGGAATAGAAGAGGGAGAGAGAGAGAGAGGCAGACAGGCCAGAGAAGTACAAATACTAAGAAAAGTCTATGATGAGCGTTGGTCCGATGATGAACCAATCTCAGTCTGGAGTTTAAGGGCCGTGCCGTTGCGGTGGGGTCCCGGTGCTGTGGTGGGGTCGGGTAGTAGGACCGTGGTAACTCCACCCTGGGAGTCTTGGGTCTGATCCCCTGGATCCTGCTCCCCTCCTGTCAGGGAGAAAAACAGACGGCGGCAGTATCTGGTGGCTCCAGTACTGTTGTTACACAGAGAGAGAGAGAGAGAGACAAGAAACAGAAGCTCCAAATGTAGAGTTCCTCCCTTTAACGGGAGAGAGAAAATCTAGGCCTAGAGCAGCTCAACTCAAGTCATTAAAGTAAATTTAATTAAAAATATTAATATACAAAATCAAAAGGACTAAAGTGAACTGCCAGAAAAGGGGATAAAAAATGTATGAAAAAATAATGCGAAAGGAGCTTTTGCTCCTGAATCCGAGATTATTTGTCTTTAGATGTTGATGAAATGAAATGAAATAAAGAACCTTTCTTAGGATTTCCTGCCATTTATTCATTTACTTAATTAAAAAAAAAAAAAAATCTTATTTAATTTAGTTACGATTATGTATTTTGTTCTCTGTACAACTTGAAATAAAATCTTTTGTTCAGAAAAAAAAGTTGAAGTCGGATGAGACGAGGCAGTTTTATATTTATTACACGGTTCAGGAACAATGAAACTCAAAATACTTCAGATTAACAAGAACTTGGTGCCTGAAACAGGGAAAACTGCAATGTGATGCAAAATATCTATTTTTAATTCATTAGTTTGACATTTTAAACCATAATATGCAAACTGCTACATACAATTTAAAAAAAATCCATTTATACAAATGTTTAAATATTTAATATTTCATGTGAATAATCTAATGGCGGCAACTTTAACAATGCAAACTGCCGTTAAACCCAAAGGAAGAAGAAGAATCTATATCTTGTGAAAATACATTTACACAAAATAAGTAATTTAAAGATTAAAAAAGAAAAAAAAAAATCATTTAAAGCTGTGCTCTTCAGTAAAACGATGTTCTGACACTTCTCCTAACCCCACTTCTTGTCTTGCAGGAGACTTTGGTGAATTTGGCCGGACTTCTGCTCAGTTTGATCCTCATTCCTCTCGTCACCGATAGTCCTCGGTCAGGCTTTTTTTTTTAAATTGTTTTATATTTCCCTCATTGCCTTTAACTGAAGTCGTTTAAAAACTCTGTAATGCCGCCCTCCTTTTCTTCCTCTCTCTTCCCTCAGTCTGACCCTTGGACTCTTCTTCCTCTTCACCATCCTTCACCTCTTCGCCAACTACAAGGCGGTGCGCTCCGTCGTCATGGAAACCTTCAACGAGGCTCGGCTCTCCATCGTCTTCCAGCGTTACCTGAGAGACAAACGGATCCCGAGTCCGGCCGAGGCCAACCGGAGAGAGCCGGTGTTGTTGGGTGAAAATGTGTTTTCACTTACATTTCTTATTTTCTTTCTTTTTTCGGATGTTTTGTGTTCAATCTGTTGGAATCTCTTCTGTTTTTACAGAGTTTGGGAAATCAGTGCCAATCAAACTGGGAGTGAAGCTACAGGAGGTTGTACAGAGGTAGAGCTTTCTTCACTTTTTGGAGCAAAAAGGGATTTTATTTATTTTTAAATTAATTTCTTTTCGACCTGCATCCCTCTTTAAAATAAGAAATAAACGGTAAGTATGGAGGTGATTGTGGACAACGATAGAAACAATAAGTCACTACACTGGATAATACATTGAATCACTGAGCCTCACAAATAAACATTTTTAGAACTGAACTTGATTCAAACATAATAAAATAACAGAATAAGGTTCAGTGCACGGTGTAACAGTTACAGACTGTAACTAATAAAGAAGATGTAGACCCGATATCTCTAATTAAAAACGTCTAACTTGCACGAGAATCGCCTCCGGTTTCCACCTGTGACGAAGAATAATGTCTTGTTTTATGAAATCAGATGGTTCAAACTCTGTTTATATCAAAAATCTTCACTATCCTTAAAAAAACAAAACCAAAACGATACACTGAGAATGCTTATATAGATAAATGGATAAAACAAAAAAAAACCCTCTTCAAGCAATATAAAAGACTGATGAAGACGGGGATGAATAAGTTTTGCCATTTGAGACCAAAACAGGCGATGTTCTGTTTGTGTTGCAGCCCAGATCAGCTGGATTTGGCTTTGAAGGGAAACAACATGCCGTTCCTCGTAGGAATACGAAACGGTACGTTATCATCCGACACATGAAGCAGCGGCTGCTTCGCCCGTATGTGTGTGTGTGTGTGTGTGTGTGTGTTTCACCCGCACGGTGTTGCTTTCAGGGTGCGTTTGTGTTTGTTTGGGACCGGAGGCGTCGGTTGGTGATGAAATCAGAGCGGCGTGTCAGGCGCTGTGGCTCAGCGGCAGACTGAACGCTCCAACGCCGGGACATCCGAACCAGCGCGGTGAGACAACAACTTCATTTCCACTGGAAAAGCTTTTTAAATGTCAAACTTGACTGATTAATCTTATCTCAAAGGTCACTGGGAGACGGTGCACGAGAGTCACAAGCTGATGGACGCCATCTTCAGTGAATTTCTCAAAGGTGAGAACGTCGGTGTGACCCAAGTTCTTCTTCTTTTGTTTAAAGGCGTCGTCCCGTCACACCGGCACCGCGTTGCATCATTTCCCGAGGGGATATTGAGCGTGTGTTTAAATTATCCGGCACTCTGCGCACAAAATGTTAAACTTTTATCTTTCTGAGGCTACTGTCATGTCATTTATATTATGTAATTGAAAAATCATCAAAAGCTATTTAGTTCTGTCTGAAACGGAGGACTTTTGTTTTATTTTATTTTTTATTTGACCTGTAGTTACTAGACAAGTTGCTTGAGATCAAAGGTTATATTTAACAAACAAAAGGTAACAGACCAACAAATGTTGTTATTCAGAACTTCATTTATTGCAAGACTGGAGAGGACAGCTGGTATTTTGTTATGTTTTAATCTTCCATACAGAAGAGAGACTATTTAAGTTATATCTGTACCATTATTGTCATCATAAGAGATTATTATAGACAAAATCAAGCATGTTAAGAACCTCTGAGAAGCTCAAAATGTGACTTTGTGCCCATTTTAACATATTTTTATTATTGTCAAACAGTTGTAGTATTTCTATTTTGTGCATATTTTTTATTTATGACCTAATTTATTTTCTCTATACTGTGTCGTTGAATATATTCTAGAATTACTAACAACTTAGTTCATGTATCTTCTAAAATGACTCTTCTCCCAGTACACACCGAGGACTAAAGACGGCTCAGTTTCATCATGCAGCCTGAACGATGACAACAAAGTTTGTGTGTTATTATCGTTTTGTGAGACGACTGAATTTTTTCAGAATTTATTTGGGAGGCATGTGTTTTGTATAGCAAAGCAAGTTGCATATTTCGAAACCACGAGGCGTCCCTTATTCCAAAATCAGCTGGATTTCATGTTTCCAGGCTGTATTAATGATGATTATCTCAGTTCTGCTGGTGTCCTGTGATCTGCAGGCGCTGAAGCTGCAGGATGGGACGTCAAGCGGACTCTGCTGGACTGGGACGAGTGGAGAGTGGAGTGGAAAACAAAAAGCAGCTGAGCTGTTTCTCACTGTTCATTTCTCAGTTTGTCTAATAAACAGTGATTTTTTTTTTTTTTTAAACTGTCTGAATTTTCTTTTTAAATAAAATTTACTATTATAGTTCAAAAATAACTATTTCTCAGATAAAAATTCGAACACGTTTTACATTAACTGTGGGGCGGTGTTGAATCACCGCATAATAGTAAGACACCGCAGAAGAAGTGGCAACAACATCCGGTTGTGAACGTATCGAATTAAAAGCGTCTACATTAAACTTACGAGTGCATTTGTAATAAAACAAAATAGCGGATAAAAGGTATGAACGCTATTTTAACATGAGAGAAATTGAACCACAATTGAAAATTAGCTACAATGATGACGCATGTATCTCGAACGTGTAATTAAATATTGAAAAATAGTGACAAAAGTGAAATAATATCTGTATTCAAATGAATATCATGAACAACCACAGTTAAATACTAACTAGATACGTGTAAAGTGGCAGTCCGTGTCTTTTTCATTGTATTTTTTGGAATATAAATGACCGTGTTTTTGTTTTTAAAACGTGTGGGACTATATTTTGAAATGCATACCAGCGACTTCCGCCACGGCTGTGCTAATGCTAACAACTTTAGCTCCAGAGACAACTCGTTTCAACTGCAAATTCACCGAATCTGTGTAAAAAAAAAAAAAACTAAAATAAAATGTCTCGATATAAATGTGCCTACAACTGCGAAAACTCTAGCGATGCGAATATCAAGTGTTTTAAGTAAGTTTATAATCTTAGATGTTTTGATCGAATCAGAGTTCCTGCATGAAGTAAAGTTAGCGCACGAAGCTAACAACATTAGTCTGCTTCTGGCTGTTCAGCTCGATTTATTGTCATTTCTTCTTTGTTTCTAGGTGTTTTGTGAGTTTGTGGGTATTTAGTGTCATTATGTTGTCAAAAATCTGTTTTTGTGGCATGATTTGTTTCTTCATTGTTGTATGAATGTTTAATTCTGGTGCCTTTGAACTGCACTTTTCTGTTTCTTGTGCTGTTTGGCTTTTCTTCGTTATTTGTTTGTCTCTTGATCATTTAGCTTTTATTCCTGGATGTTTTTGTGTCATTGTATTGTACCATCTGTTAAGAAACAATTTCTTAACAACCTATTTTCTCTCTTTACATTTATTTTTGTTATTTGGGTTTGTTTTAACTTACATAGTGGTAGTTCTACCAGCTTGTGCGTTTAAGAGAATATTACATATAAACTTAGAAACAATCTGGGTGATAAGGTTGAGTAAATATAACATTTTGTCCCGAGAGGAAACCTTGAGCTTCTGTGAGCATTACAGTGACATGACGAGAAATATTCTATTAAATAACGACAGTTGTGTGTTCCCCTCCCAGGTTTCCCATGTACAACCCTCGTAAGCTGAAGAAATGGCTCGCCAACATGAAGTGGGAGGACTGGACTCCGACTCGCTTCTCGGTGCTGTGCATCAACCACTTCGAGGAGCAATACATCAACCGAGCCGGAAAGTCTGTGACCCTTCGAGACGACGCCGTTCCCACCATATTCTCAGAAAACACACCAAAGGAAAAGGTGTGAATTCTTCCGAGAGATTCTCGTCACTGAGAGGAAGACATGTTTTAACACGGGATGATGTTTTTGAATTTATTGTTGAATGTTGTCTCTCTTTTCTGTAGACTTCCATCAGTTCAAAGCGTAAGAGAAACAAGGTGAGAATGTACTGCTGACTCGTTTATCTTCTGAAGTGATGCGATTCTGTTGGTGTTTGTGGTTTTTCTCTAAACGCCCTACTCGAGCACACAAAAAGATTTTTATTTATTTATTCTATTTTAGCCCGCTGCCGAAGCCACAAAGAAAGATTCAGCTCAGCCGAGCAGCCCCACCACAGCAAAGCAGAGCAGCAGGAGCAAAGAGCAGACCCCCGGCCTGCAGGAGCCTCCCAGGTACGCACCTCCAGACTGAGAAACGTCATGAAGGATCAGAATTGTGTCGCAGGATCTGCAACTTGTGGTCACACAGCGACGTCGCTCTCCCGATTTAAAACTGAAAATCTCCCCGCATGAGTCCAGCTTGGAGTCTTTCTATGTGGAGTTTGTGCTTCTTGGTGTATCACATAACAAAACGTGCAAAAATAAAAACAAGTACTTAACTGATTCTCAAGAGGAACTGCAGATTATCCGAATAAGATGTTGTTGTTGTTTTTTTTATAAGAGATTTTTTTTTTATTGAGTGGCAACTGTTGCTCGGCCCAATCGCTCTTTACCTTTTTTCTGCACCTGAACTGGAAGCTGATTTTTCACGTATTACAAGAAGTAAAACTTCCTCATCTTGTGGGAAAAACAGTTGAATTGTTTCTTTGGGATTTCACCAACAAACAAAATAAATAACTTTAAAATTGAACATCATGACGTTGCACATTTGCAGCAAAAGATCGATGGTGATTTGAGTGAACTGGCGGACCTTCAGCTCCCCACCGCCTCTCCTCGTTCTGCTTCTCCTCACAGAGACCCCAGGAAGCCCGAGAGGTGGCGAGTCATCGTGGACGAAGAGCTGATGAAGATCAAATCATTTCCTCATTTCTTTCACGGGGATTACTGCGTTCCTCAGGTACGTGGGGTCGGACGTGGTGGATGTAGCATCCTGCTTTTGTTCAATTCTATATTATTTCTGAATGTATTCACTTTCACGTGTTTATTCTTCCACGTACTTCAACAGAATATTCACTGGGCTCCAGACACTTTCAGCGTGAGTATTTTAATGAAATGCATTATTTAAAGTCATGTCTCGGTTTGTCATTAACGCGTTCTTCTGCATCTTTCACAGGCGGAGCGTAGAGACTGTGACAACATGATCGAAGTGGGTGTTCCGCCCTGTGAGTATCCACGCCGTTTTGCCGTCGTTTGGCCTGACGTGGACGTTGTGTGTGAACCGCAGGTGAAGGAGGCGTGGCAGTGGCTGGGCCTGGACGTCAGGGGACCACTGGCCCAGACGCTGAACGGACACAAGTACATCCTGACCGTGACGGACTTATACTCCCGGTGGGTGGAGGCCGTGCCCATGAACACGTGCCTCCCACCGGAAGTGGCCAAGAACGTCGCGGACATCATCGCGCACTTTGGGTACCCGGTCCGAATCCTGTCCAGACTGCCGCATGACGTCGTCCAAAAAGTGAGTGTGTCTGGGGTTTAGTCCGACGTCTACGGATGTAGGAAAAGAAGTATTCACACTGCGCCGCCTCCCTCAGGTCAACCTGGAGCTGAAAGAAAAGCTGAAGGTTTCCATTCCTCTGCTGATCCATCATCAGCAGACCGGCACTGCAGACCCGACCACGCTTCAGATGATTGACAGGTCTGTGTGAGCCGGGTCAATATTTACCTCAGGATTTCACCGTCACAGTATAACCAGGTGTCTCCGTCTTTTAAGCGAAGCCTTCTATATTCTTGTTTATTCTTGTTTGTTCTTCACTTTTGCACAGCCTTGAAGACAAGAGATATTAGACTTTGTGTCTAGTTAAAGAGTCCGGGCCCAGATTTGGTTAGAAACAATAAACAGGATTGTTAAAGAGTAAAAAGTCGACTTTGAAGAGTTTAGATCTGGATTAAAGAAGCCAAATGTTATTAAAACGAGTCCTTAAAGAGCCAAAAACATCAGATCTATAAAATGTGTCAAAGTTATTAAAGTTAGTCATTTTCGCAGACGACACAATCATTTTCTATTCTAATGACAATTATAGTAATTTAGTAACTAATCTAAACTGTGAACTAAGGAAATTAAAAACATGGATGGACATTAACAAATTGTCCCTCAACTTAAACAAAACAAAAGTAATGTTTTTCGGTAATTATAATGGAAAACCAGACCCAGTAATTATAGACGGTGTAGTTTTAGATACAGTATCAGAAAATAAATTCTTAGGAGTCACCATTGACAGTAAATTAAGCTGGAAACTACACATAAGTCACATACAAGGTAAAGTCTCCAAAAGCATCTCAATCATTAATAAAGCCAAGTTTTTCTTAAATTACAATGCATTATTTCTATTATATGGTTCGTTAGTTTTGCCATATCTAAATTATTGTGTAGAAGTTTGGGGCAGTAACTATAAAAGTTCATTACACCCCCTTGTTATACTCCAAAAACGGGCTGTAAGAATTATACACAAAGTAGGATATTGTGATCACACTAATATATTATTTTTGCAGTCTAAAATGTTAAAATTGCATGATTTAGTTGAATTCTCTACTGCCCAACTTCTGTTTCAAGCTAACAAAAATGTGCTACCTGCAAGAATACAAATGCTTTTTGCACGCACAGAAGGGGGATATAACCTGAGGGGAGGGGGGGGGGGGATATAACCTGAGGGGAGGGGTGGGGGGGGATATAACCTGAGGGTGTGTGATAACTTTAAGGTTCAAGCAGTGTCTTCCACTAGGAAAAGTATGTGTGTGTCTGTATGTGGAGTTAAACTCTGGAACAAAATG
Organism: Lipophrys pholis; assembly: GCF_963383615.2. Classification (NCBI taxonomy): domain Eukaryota; kingdom Metazoa; phylum Chordata; class Actinopteri; order Blenniiformes; family Blenniidae; genus Lipophrys; species Lipophrys pholis. The sequence goes on from NC_137647.1 coordinate 3,037,070, forward strand.
GGAGTAGAGCACAAACAATGTCCAAATATTCATCAGTTCAAATCAAGATATAAAAAAATGGTATGGTCAAAATACCAGAAGGAGGAAATGGGTACTTGATTACTAATGGGTGTTACAAAGTGATGTATACTTTAAAGGTCAGATCTAGCTAATGATGAAGTCTATTGTTGTTGTTACTATTATACTATTGCAGTTGTTATTATTGTTATTGGTATCATTATTATTATCATTATGGTTGTTATTATTGTAAGAGGATATAACATGTAATTCAGTTAACAAGAAATAACTATGATTATATTGTATTAGTAATATCTTACATTATATAATAGACTATATGTCTTGGCTGTTTTTGTTGTTGTTGTTTTATTTTTCTGTTTTATTTTAACAGTGTTATTGTAGCAGCCACATTATCATTATTATTTAAGTTTATGAACAGGGGTGGGAGTTAATAAGCTTGTCTTCTTCCCACTCCTTTTCGAGCTCGAGTGTTGATTATTATTTTTTCTTTTATTGTATTTTTTTCTGGCTTTTATGCCTGTGTTGTGTGTCGCGTAGCTCGAAATAAATTTGGAAATGAATGAATGAAAATCCAGGTAGAGATTAACGTCCGGCTCTGTTTTAAAGTTTAACTCAGGAATGAAACAAATAAAAGCTTTTTGCTCTCTGGCAGGATGGTGAGCGACCTGACGGAGCAGCACGCTGCAGACTGGGACGTCTACCTGCCCGCTCAGGTGTTCAGTCTGTGCTTCAGAGAGCACCCGGACACCAAACAGAGGCCGTTCTCCGCACTCTGCTGCAGAGGACCGCAGCCGGTCCGCTCCCCCAGAGAACTCAGCGTGAGTGATCAGCCCTCGTTTGTGTTTGCTCTAGAAACCCTGAACTGACCTCTGCGTCGTCGCCTCCCACAGTTGACTTACTCCCAGATCAGAGGGAGCGTTTTCGTCATCAGGTAGAAGCTCAGCGGGTGAGTTGAATCGGTTCTCCGGGGAATTTGATCAAGTTATTTTTTATTTTTTATTTTGGGGAACTTAACGAATTCCACATCTCGTTTCTCTCGTCAGGCTGGATTGAGTTTCATCAACCATCAAAGGAAGAGGAATATTTCAGATCAGCACAGTGGAAACAATGACGGGAAGTTTTTTTTTTAATGATTTTCACTCTCCCTAACACTCCAAAGTTTTTCCTCCTATGAACACACAACAACTGTCGTCCTCCTGGTCGGTCTGGCAGAACAAGGCTGTTCTAAGTGTTTGGAATTCTTTAGTTGGGTTGAATTTTTGCACATAAAACAGATAAGCAGCGGAGTTACTGTAGATAAATGAATCTATTCTGGTCAATTTAAAGCAGCTGCCTCACCTGATTGCTTTTGTTGCGTTCATAAGTTGTAAAACATGTAAATAAACCTTTTTGTATGAAAAATGTCTCTTATAATGTTATTTGTCAGCAACATGAATATTTGTTTTTTGTTTAAAAAGTCTACATGGCTGATTTCAGACTTGAATGTTTTGGTGAATGAAAGTGTTTTAAGTCCATCTGTCCGTCCAACCATCCATTTTCTACATTCAGCTCAGATCTCAGCTTGGACTTCCACAAAGTTGCTGTATTCACATGAAGGAAGCTGGTCACAAAACATTTATTGTACCTCTGAAATATGTAAAGATTTTTTTTGCAAATTTTAAGCCTTTTTTTTGCCATTTCAGCTCTTCTGGTTTTTTGTTTTTTTAGTAAGCGTTGCCTTCTTAGCCAATAAAGATATTTTAATTTTTGTTTTAAACAATTCTAGCAGTTTTAGCCATTTTATCTATTTGAAAGATTTTAGCTGTTTTATCTTTTTCTTTAAAAAACTTGTTTTAGTTTTAGAAAGTTTTAGCCTTTATTAGTAGTTTTAAGTTGTTTTTGATATTTATTTTTTCATCCATTTTATTAGCTGCTAGCCTTTAAAGCTATTTTAACTTTTTTTTCAGACTTTTAACTATTTTTATTGACTGTTTCAACTTTTTATATTGATTTTAGCCATTTTAAACAGTTTGATCAAGTTTAGCTTTTTAATTGAACAATTTCACATTTTTAGAAAAGCTGTTTTAGACAATAAACCTTTTTTTTTTTTTTTAGCACCTGCAAGCGCCCAATGTTGGTTCTCCGGGGGTTAAGCGCCTGCAAGCGCCCCCTGCCGGTTCACGCGGGTGATGCGCCTCCTTACGCCCCCTGCCGGCGGCCGGCGGACTCGCCCGATGCCGCTGTGATCTCACAGTTGTCGCTGTGCGGTGGAAGTGGAGGTTTTTTTTTTTTCTCCAGTGTGCAGCCAACCGCAAAGAAATGGTGAGGAAAACACACACGGCTCATAACGACAAAAACAAAAAAGCAAAGCAAAACAAGACGTACTTTAACTCGCCTCGAAGGCCCGATACCAGCGGTTTAACAAGCAACAGGGTTTTTTTTTTTTTTTTTAACGTTTCGAGGAAACGTAAAGCTGATTCTTTGTTTAGCTAACAGCTGCTAGCTTTGTCTCGCCCCAGCACACTCCGCTCCACGGTGACTCGACGAACGTCTCGAAGCGTTTAAACTCACCGGGACGTTCGCCGACGGGCTCCCGGACGCGGAGGGGAGAGAGTCGCGCCGCTTTGAATCGATGACATCCGATCCAGGAAACTTTGCTTTTGATCAGGTCGCCAGTTAGCGGCGAGCTAAGTAGCTGAAGTTGGATGTAGCCGCTGGAGCTCGGCTAACGTTAGCTTCCCGGACACAGCTGAGAGGATAAAATATTCTACAGTACCAGTGTTGGTACTAATATTAGACACGATACAACCAGAGGGGTGTTTAGTGTGTGTTATCCTCTGAGTACCTCGATGTTTGGCTCATTCCGAGAGCTACAGCAGCTACATGCTAACAGTCGGTTGCTAACAGTAGCGTCCCCACCATGAAGCCAGCAGCGGCTCTTTAAACGCCTCATTACATGCAACCTGAAGGACTTATGGCTCAAAGACTATACCTGTCCTATTGACAGCTTTACACACGTAATATCAGCTTATACAACCCGTAGAGTACGTGCCCGACACAGAAAGGAGTGATCTGCTGGATTTGGAGGAAAGTCGAAAAAAAAAAATGTCTTCAATGCTTTTCTGGAGATTTTAGAGCCCAACACTCACAGAATAGGAAATGTTGTGTTCATTTCCATTTTAGTAACTCGTATCAGCACAATTATTCAGTTTTTGTTCATGTTCGTGACTTTTGGAGTATCTGCAGACTGTTCATTTGTTAACAAAGTTAAACACTGGATTAATCCCCAATAAATCCAAGATAAACACAAGATTTTATGATGGAGTTTCCTCCAAACTTCAATCAAGAAAGACCCTGTCTAATCTGTGACTTATTAAATATTACAGGAAAGTGAAACACTGACAGACAGACACCCACTCTCGCCTTAAAAAGCAAGAGAAACCTGTCTTCTGGAAAGTGTTTCGTACTATTTCCTCTGGTGTGAACACATTTAATTTGCAAGGCCTTCGAGCTCCTCTCTGACCTCGAACCACAGGTTGGGAACCACTGCTCGAAAAGGACTGATCAGAGATTGTCAACTGAATAAGTTTGGACTTTTTCTGGCACTTCCATGAATAAACAATGACATTCCAGTTTGATATCAAATGATAATGAAAACCTCCCCAACAAAACTGGACCCCTTCTTTTAAAATGACCAAATTCATCTTGGATTTTCAACAGATATTGAGTGTTTTTGAAAAAAGACAAAATGTCTTCTGGTTTGAAACAAACAATCAGTTGAAAATGAAAGTTTGTACAAAAAGCGGAAGGAAACATATTGGAACTGTTTATACTGAGGTAGCTTTTCTTTCTAAAGATAGGACCGAGAGGGAGAAGGAGGTAACGGAGGTGAAACCAGTGTTCTTTTGGCTGCATGCAAACAGTCCTCTGTTACACAGCAAGGCAAACCTTTTCACATTTGAAATACTTGATATTATTTCAAATGTGGAAAGGTTTGCCTTGCTGTGTAACAGAGGAGTCAAATTGAACTGAGGTTCAACAAACACTATTTAAATCTTAGACAAATCTCCAAATCAAAGCACAAATCCTCAAGAACTCTGATTCTGACTTCATGACGACGACGACGTCACGAAGGACATTTCGAGCATTTCGATGTGTACAGTGATCGTTTGTTTTCTTTTGTGAGTTGAAAATGGTAAAATGTTGCTGTTTTCTTGTTCTGCCGCTGGAAGGAAAAGTATTTTTCATGTAATTTGTTTGGCTTCCTGTCGTCCCTCCAGGATGTGTTTCTAATGATCCGACGTCATAAGACGACCATCTTCACAGATGCCAAAGAGTCGACCACGGTGTACGAACTGAAGCGCATCGTGGAGGGCATTTTAAAGAGGCCACCCGAAGACCAGAGGCTTTATAAGGTGAATCAAACAGCTCTATTCCCCGGAGCAGTTTGGACACGTGGAGGATTGTAGTTGGCCACAACAGATCAAGACAGTGAATCTCAGCCTGCAGCTCCTACATCTCATCTGCCAAGTGTATTTTTACCTGTCAAACTCATAATTTAGACTCTGTGGCGTCGACCACAGGTTGAATCAAGACATCAGTTTGGATTATTCAATAATAAAATGACATCTGATTTGTTTTTAAAATCACTTTTGCACTGCACACAGTTTGACATTAACCAGCTTCTTCGTTATTTAATTCTTCTGCTGATTGAATGCGTACATTTATAACAGTATTTAAACACCAACTAACTCCCCTCGGGCTGAAATGAGGCGTAATAACAGCATGAGTAACAGGTGTGACTGTTACCAGATATACATAAAGACTCATCATCTCTCAAAATTAGAGCCTGAAATTAACAGCAACATGTACAAAAATTGTCACTCCGATGGCAAACGGCAAGGAAATAAGAAACTCGTCAGTGACAGAAAAACTTGTGTTGCCACGGCAATGTAAATACGCCGTATCCTTCAGCATCTGTTAGATTCAGGTTAGATTCAAAAGCCCCAGTCGGCGTGAGCGAGCCTCCCCCTCATGATGTGTGTGTTGGTGACATGAGAATGATGAGATCAAATGGTTTTTCACTGTCCTCTGCTTCCCAGGACGACGTGCTGCTCAACGACAGTCAAACTCTCGGAAACTGCGGCTTCACAAATCAGACAGCCCGGCCTCAGGCCCCGGCCACGGTGGGACTAGCTTTCCGTCTGGGGGGTGAGTTGCTTCAATCTTCATTTCAACAGAAACATCCATCGACGCTGCCGCGCGCCGTCCTTCACATGAAACTGATCAACAGACGATAATGATGTTTTCTCACTGGTCATAGTCCGACTGCTACAAATGCTCGTTGTCATTCAGGATAGCTGGAAGTAATCAGATCATTCTGATAAACAATCTGTCTTGGCAATACGCTCATACCGATGACGGCGTCAAGTCCGATACAGAACGGACGAGTATTACGTGACGTCAGCGGCAGGTACGCAAAAGAGGACCAACGTTATTTGGGGATTCTTTCATGTTAATGAGAATTACAAACTGTAAACTATCTTCTGTCTAAACATCAAGAGGAGGAGAACGATAGTTCGTACAACACAAGCAACTTGATCACCAGCCGATGTTGCTCAGTAGTTTTACAGCTCAGCACGTATCTCCGAACCATGCTACATGCTACACGCTAAAGAGTTTCCAGGCTCAAACACCAGCGATGCTACATGCTAAACATGATTAAAGTGTGACTGCTACACTCGTTAACAGCGAGCTGGAGTGTGTAGCAACAAGCTCCGCCCCTCAGTCTGCAGTACGCATGGCGCAGTGTGTCGATAGACGCTACATGCAGTACTCTGTACTCTGACTGTTGGAAGTGTGTGTAGAGCCTTCTCGTGTCATTTGAAGTATGAATTCGGCTTCATAGCATTTAATAAGTACCCGTATAAGTACTCTGTATTGGTAAGTAGCTAAAGGTTAGTACTCGTACTTTTAAAAAGTGGTATCGGTGTGTTCCTACTCTGACTCATTTACTTGTACTTCAAAATGCAATAACTGAGAAATAAAGTGACCAACCACTAAAACTTCCCGTCGTTGGTAAAACGTCGGCTCTCGTTTGGCGACGTCGTTGGATTTTTTCTTTCTAACATGAATTTCACTCCAGAAGCGTCTCTCTGCTGCTGCACGTCACCGTTGTTTCACTCATGAATATAAACGATGGAAGGAAACGAATCGGATTAACACGTTTTCATGTAGAAAACACTTGTAGGTGTGTTGGTCCTATCTGCTGATCAAATAGATCAGATTATCCAGGTTGGATGATCACTTAAACAATCTGATAATGATTTTAATGTTCAGGTATCGGATTGTGAGAAATTGGATTTGAATACTTCGATTTTCTCCCCGATACTCTGATGTATTTAATTCCTTCAGATCAGATATAATCTACATCTGTGCAGCACTAAGATGAGCGCAGATGTTTTAAAAAAAATAAAAAATAACAGGAAGTTTCAGTTTCTTTCATAAAGAAAGTCAAACATGTAAACAAAGATTTTCCCTTTTTATCACATCGATTATTACAGTAATCTGATTACTCTGAGCTATCTGATTTTCGCAGGCTGAATAATGGAGGCATCAGCCTTTGAGCCACAAGTTTAGGAAAAGGCCGTGAAGTTGGCTTGAGGAGCGTTAATCTTCACTGTTTAGAGATCGTGGAGTTCAGCAGGCCAGAACAGAGCAGTCGTGAGGTTTTGCAAACGGGGAAGGAAAAGCAAAAGAAGTGAAAATAGTTTTAACTGTGAAGAGTTTTGTGTGACTTTCTGCCTTGGTGGTGTAACGTGACGCCTCTCCCCTCTCGCTCCCTGTCACTTTCTCCGGCTCAGATGATTCGTTCGAGCAGCTGAGGATCGAGTCCTTCTCCACCCCGCCAGAGCTCCCCGACGTCATGAAGCCGCAGGATTCAGGCAGCACAGCCAACGAGCAGGCCGTCCAGTGAGGGGCCGGGTCGGGGGGGAGGGTGGGGCAACATGGGGGACACCTGGGGGCGGGAGGTGGTGGTGGGGGGGTTAGGGAGCGGCGCCTCGGCGGGTGAAGTCACCTATGACGACCGATCCCCGGAAGGGGGGGGCGTAAACAGTTAACAAACACGGAGCCCCGCCCCGCCCCGCCCCGCCCCCTCCCTCCCTCCCTCCCTCCCTCCCTCCCTCCCTCCCTCCCTCCCTCCCTCCCTCCCCCTCGCTGCTGTAAATGTGAGGGGGCTTCAAAGTGGTTCATTTTGTCCTGAAATGGGAGAACGCATGCTTGATAAATCGATAATTTCACACGAGACCCTTCAGAAAAACCTGACAGAGTCTTGTCACGACACTGTCAGTCATCCACAGGATTGGTCAAGGCTGAACTTAAAGAACCGTACCTCGTATTTAATGAAATCTCATCTTTTTTGGGGGGCGGGGGGGGCGGGGGGGGGGGGGGGGGGGTGTAAGGTCGATGCTGCCTTACTTGTGTTCCTTTATTTTGCTGGCTTAAAAAGTGGGAGTTGATGAGGCGTTACGTTTTAGGCTTTTTAAGTATTTTTTTCTTTTTTTGTGTGTGTTTCCTTTAAATAAACTATTGCTAGGATTAACATGTTTTTTGGTCTTTGGCCTGGATATGTGTTGCGACATTAGCTAGGAGTTTGTGAATTTCAAAGTTACGATGTATTTCAAGGACGTTACACGACAATATGGCTCAAAAGAAAGGAAAAAAAAGAAAAAATCATTGGCAGGAAGCCAAACATTTGCCGGTACTTTACTGATCAGAAGTTATTGTTCTGGGACTGGAAGCAGTGACCGACTCGCACGCAGCAGCAATCGTGAACGAATTGGCGGCGATGGTTGATTCTTGTCACCGACGTGGACTGATCCGCTCTCCTGATGTTTTTGATTGTATTGAAGATTGTTGACTTTGAAAATCGGTGGCCCCGAAAAAACAGTTTTTTCCGCCAAAAGTGGGACTGCACACGACCTTTTCCCAGAATTCCTCTCGCTGCAGTTTGTCTTGTCTCATAAACCAATAATCTCCCCCGACCACGCATCATTCTTGAATTTATGATCTGGAAACTAGAAGAAATGTTCGCCGCAGGAGCGGAGGGAAGTTCTGACCTCTGTGGAATGAAACTTGTTTTAACGTTGCGTTTAATTAAAAAGAAGAAAATTAACAGGTTTGCAAATTGAGGCTGTTAAACAGTGGGAGGGGATCAAAGTTGCACTTGTTACTGATTTAACATTAAAACAATTGTTTTTCACCTGGTTGTACTGTGCTGTTTCTGTCCTGCGTTTACATGATACACTGAATGTTTATGAGAGGATTGAAGGTGGGACGGAAGAAAAGGTGAGAAGCCTTAAAACCTTGCGTGTAGATTAAAGAGAAGTACTACGGGTGTATTCAGTCTTCTGCAGTGGTTTCCTGAAGTTTTACCAAAATTAGATGAAAATACGCTTTTTTTGTGTATTTTTTTCCAAAAAATATGCTAATCTTTCATCTGAAAGGTGAAAAATGTGGAAAGAGTGACATTAAAATGGCCCAAAACCATTAGAAAGTGTTAAAACGGCAAACATTTCTAAAAGGCTAACATTTTCAAAATAAGGTGAAGTATCTGAACACAGGTTAAATTATGAAAGGTTTAAAAAAATATACAAGAAAATTGGCCAAAAGTGATCCAAAGGCATAAAATGTAATCCAGCTTCAAAAATAGAATCGATAAAACCGCTGAAAAAGCGAGTGTTTCTATTGTGAATTGTAGTTATGCAGCGTTGTAGTGAAGAACACAACCCTAAAGCTAGAAGTCTATAAAACAGTTATGAATCAATTTTTGCGCGTCCCATTTTAAGTCATAAACATGCTTTTTAGATTAATTTTATTTGGTGAAAAGTGGCAGAAATGTTTCTTTTTCGTCATAAAAGTTTCAAAAATCCACGTTTTAGTGGTTCCTTGAACGTCTCGTTGAGCCGGTCAAAATTCCGACGACACTTGAACGCAGCGCACGCGAGTTAGCATCGTGCTATCGGTCCCGGCTGCTCCGTCGCGAGCTTCTCGGTGGAAACATGGCGTGAAATGAACCCATGGAGGTCAGAGAGCACGTCGTATCCGCGGCCAGAGCCGTGCTGGACATGGTGGAGCGGGAGTGGCAGCCTCTGTCCGCCGGGGAGCTGGAGCTCCGGCTGGACCAGGCGGTGGAGGAGATCCTGGAGTCCGAGCTGAGAACTCAGCTGGAGGCGCAGCCTCCTCTACCTCCTGCTCCTCTTCCTCCTGCTCCTGCTCCTCTTCCTCCCATCACTTTCTACCTGCAGCTGCCCCAAAGTCAAGCCCATACGGAGGCTCCAGTTTTGCAAACTGTCCCTGCAACACGTGCCCCGGAGCCGGAGGCTGCGGAGTCCCAGCAGGAGCCGGAGAGCGTGCACGGAGCCGCGGTCAAGGTAGATTCCTGCAGCCCCCTCAGATGAAACATCAGAAAAGTCAAATGCAAATGTCATGCATTGCACTTAAACTTGCATACATCGTGTATTTAAGTGATTCAAAGCCTCTTGTTTACATTCACTTTACATGGAACTTCCAAGATTTGTTCCACAAGTGTACCAATATTCAGGGATTACATTACTGTAACTTTAAGTACGTGCACTTCCATGTCTCCCTACACACCATGTAATCTACTATACTGCTCTTATAATCATGAGCACTGCCACATATGAGTTATGATCTTGGGCTGCACAATATTGCATGTGCACCATAAACATAAACCCACCGAAGTGCAATATTTTAAGTTTCCTCTCACTCATTCTGCTCTGCAAATATTAAACCAGAGCATTTTAAATATGAATGAATTAATAGTTTATTTCAGTTACAGTGCATAAATCAAATCTTGTGCATTCAATTTATAGTGCTGAAAAGGTCACACACTAATTTCTTTTTCTGTAAACGAAATGGGTACAGGCTGAAGTCAAAGTTTATTTTGGTAATTCATAAAGTTACCCTGAACATCAGTGATCCAAGGGGAAAAAACTGTCAAAACAGAATATAAAAGCAGAAAAAAATAAAAGCTTACTCTAAGATATTCTTAATCATTTCTGATTTCAGTCATTTTTTCATTGTAACCAGTAAGTATTTTACATTTCAGTATTTTTTTTATAGCAAACCTAAGGACAATTCAAACTGAGTGTTCTCTGGAATTACTTGTACTTTATTGAATGCAGTGGATTCAATTTCATCCCAGTAATTGTAAAAGTGCAGGTCCCCGAAAAATAATCCCCGATTACAGTCATCGAGCTGGAATTATTTTCACAGTTGGGATTGAAAGAGTTTGTAGGCATTTCTCTGGAGAAGTGATGAATTTAGTTCTTGCGATTGTTGCAAGATGCGTTTGAAAGCGCGCAGACTGGATTCGCAGTGACGTCCCGTTCGCCCTCCTTTCCGCAGTACATCTCCGATCTGCTCCAGAGCTCCAAGTCCGGAGCTCGGCTGGCCGGGCGGGCTCGCCTGTCCCTGCCCCACACCGTCCTGCTGTCCCTCACGCTGCTGTCCGAGCGCCTCAGCTACCGCTGCGTGTCCCGCCGCTTCCAGCTGGAGAAGGGCAACATCCACAGGATCTTCTTCTCTTTCTGCGAGCGCGTCAACGCGCTGCGGGAGAAGATCATCCGCTGGCCCGCAGGTGAGCGTGACGTCCTGCGGTGGCGTCAGAAACAGAGAATTCCTTATTTCCTTCTGTGAAAAGAGCTTTAAAACGTCCCTCCTCCCCGCCATGCAGGAGAAGAGGCGGCTGATGCGCTTGTCCCGTTTTCCAGCCTGCTGGAAAAAGAGGTGGCGCAGCAGCAGGAGGCGCAGCAGCAGGAGGCGCAGGGCGTCCCTCGGGTGCTGGGCGTGCTGGGTCACACCCGGGTCCCGATCCGCCTGCCGATAGGCAAGCACGACGTGGAGAGCGCGCTGCCGGAGGTGAGGAGGATGCGGAGGGAGGCTCATCCCGACTCCTGGCTGAACGTGGAGCTGGTGTGCGACCGGAGAGGCCGCTTCCTGCACTGCCGGGTCAGCCGCGGCTCGGACGCGGAGCGGGGCGGCTCCCTCGCCCACAGACTCGGGCGAAACCCCGAGCTGATGCCGCCCGGCTCCGTCCTGGTCGCCGGAGCCGGATACCCGCTCACCGCTCGCGTCTTAACGCCGTACGGGAGCGCTGCCGGGCCCAGGGAGGAGCTCTTCAACAAGACGCTGGAGGGACATTTTCACACCCTGGATCAGGCGGTGGCCGACCTCAGGGCCAGATTTCGACGCCTCAGGTATCTGGACATTGGAAACTACGAGCGAGCCAGGGCGGTGGCGCTGACGGCGTGCGTGCTGCACAATGTGTTTTTAGACATCGGACAAGTGGCGCACGGAGCGGCGGAGAGAGAGGAAACGGCGCCACGGGAGGGCGACGTGGACGAGGAGGGCGTGCGAACACGTGACGCCATCGCCGAGCTCCTGTTTACAAAGTTTAACTCTGGACGTCTGTGATTTTATGTCTTTTGGAGGATTAAAGTTGTATTTTCATAAAATGTTTACTGTTTTAAGTCTGTCTATATGTCACCCTTACCTTCTTACTTTTGCTTCTGCGGTTTAAATTAGACTTCATAGTCACATTCACACCAATGAGAAGCACAAAGAAAGGACAGTTTAATGCAAAGTTCCTGTATTGCAAAGCAACAGCCACAAAGATGGCTCAAATTTGGATTTGTTATGAATTTATTTGGTTTCCAGTCACGAAGTAAATTAACTAACTCAGGCTAATAATAAACATACAATATAGAGGTATTATACATGAATGTGGCATTTTAAAAATATAGATTAAGTGCACCAGACATCAGGGAAGAAAGCAACAGATTACTGTAATTGATATTTTTAGATTCTTGCTTTTTCTTTAATACGTGAGTAAAATGTAGATTGTGGAATTTTACTTACCGAATACATCCAAAGTAACTTGACTCGGTATCAACTTGATATCTGCAGGTTTATTTCCTTCTTCATGCTAAAATATTACAATAAAATGACTTTACAAGGAAGAGGTTTAAATTTTCAGGAATAGAAAAGTACATTAAAAAAATATCCCCAATTTAAGTCTTTAGATTTCCTTGAACCCCGCATCCCTGGACCTTGAACTGGATAAACTAAAATGAATAAAACTCACCTTGTCACAACAGTATTTCTTTTTCAACAGGATTGATTCCAACTGTGTCAATGGAAAGCATTTACATTAAGTGCAGTTTTTCTGACAAACTGACAAGAATTAGTATATTTTAGTATTTCTAAAAAACCATCATGAACTTCCAGTAAACAATGTAGTGTTGCAGTTCCTACTTTGACCACTAGATGCCCTTGTTGATTCCAGTCCACAGGCAGCAGCAATATATTCATCTCAGTAATAATAAAGAACATTGTAAGTATTTTATGGCATCAGTTGATTTGATTTTGCTTGTTTAGGATTACCTGTAGTTGCAAAGATCTTTAAAAAAAAGAATCCCTATGTTGGACACTGCAGTGGTTCAGATATGCTCTGTGTGTGATATTTTTGATTTGTTGTGCTCTTAAACTTCTGCAAACCATTACTGACCTTTAGATTTAGTAAAAAAATAAATTATTTTTGGATCTATGTCCACATAAATTCCAAAAACAGTAACAGCACGACCCATCTTGATATGAAGACTATAAAAACACCAGTTTTCCTCTTTCTGCATTATCAGAAACGTTTTTGGTTTGGACAAACAGCACAGATCAAAGTTCAGCAGCGAGTCTGATGCGGCCTAACAGTCGTCCTTTTGTGTCTGAGCGCTGTTGTTCTGAGCCAGGCTGGAGATGGCCTGGGCCAGGTTGTTGATGGCCTCGATCTTCCTCTCCTCCAGAGCTCTCTGCTGGGCCCACATGTTCATCTTCCTCTCCTGCAGCTCCATGTACAGCTGCAGGACGTCCTGAGGGGGCCGGGCGGGGCAGGGCGACGCCGTCGCTGGAGGCGTGGGCAGGATCGGGGTGAACCTCTTGCTGGCTATGGCCTTGCCCACTCTAGTGCCGCTCAGCTTGGCCCTGCGCTGGGCTTCGATCTCCTCCCTGGTCTTGCCCAGGACCTCGTGCATGGCCTTGAAGAACTCCCAGTGGACGCCGACGGCCCCCAGCCTCTTGGCCCGCTCTGCGTTCTTTCTGTAGGTGGCCAGCATGTTCCTCCACTTGAGGTCACACTCGTAGGCCTTCACCGTGACGTCCGTGACCTCCGACTCCCTCAGCTTCGCATTCACCTTTTCTGCCACCATCTCCCAAAGCTTCTTTTTCTTGCACACGGGCTGGTCGAACGCCTGATCCATTTCTAGCCGGGTGTTGACCAGGTGCCACGTGGCCTGCAGTGTCCAAATAAATTCTAGGGATGAAAACAAAGGGGCATCATGTTGATGAATCAATGACCTTGATTTAGACTTTCTACACCAAGTTTGATCATTTATAATAAGCGCCAGGTGTCTGGTTGATTTGAAGCTGTAAACACCCAGATGATCTATAATTCTGATGAATGTGACTGACATTGATTGGCTCTGATGTGTCACAGGGACTCATCAGGCCCTCATGCGCTGAATCCTGCTTCAGACTGTTTGGACCAACCTGCTTTGGTTTTATCCGTGTCAAGGCTGCACACCACCGTCTCCTTTGCCTCCACCTCACTGTTTTGAATCACAATTGCATCAATCACCTCCATGCCGGTTGAGTCACAAACATAGCAGATAAACTTGTTTTTTGTTTTAAAATAACGTTGGTGTGTCTATCGCGGAATTTAACAACCTCTCAGAGGCACCGATGCGTTCTCTCGCGTCCAGAAAAGCGATGACTATAACAACGGAAGTCGTCAGTTTGGGAATTGTAGTCCTTATTCGTCGACACTACTTGGTTTTTCAGTTACACGCGCTGTCAATTGGACTACAATCCCTAAAGTCTTCACTCCCACCAACGTGTATCGTTGTTCATCACTGTGACGGGAAATGTGGTTTATAACGAGATGAAAGCGATGAACGTCTAATGAATTTAAACTACAAATCCCAGAATCCTCTCAATCGACCCTCCCCCGGACTCCCTGCTTCTTCCCTTTAACCGCCCCCGTTTTGTTGTTTGGCTAAAGATGGCGTTAGCGGCTAACAGACGCGATTCCATTTTGTTTCACCAAAGTTATTCGGCCAGTGGTAACAAAACATGGATGAAGTAGAGATTTAAATCGTCCCTTGACGAGCAAAGATATGTTTCATTGAGCAGAAACACGTTATTTAGTTAGAGCGGCTTTAGTTGGGCCTTGTGAACGATGTAGGCCTGTTTTCGGAGCGCGGACCGGAGCTCGAAGAACTCCATCTCCCGTCGGTCACCGCGGCGTCAGGCGGTCAGATGGTACGGTCTTCTTCATAATGCTGGTACCTGTAGTTTTCCGACTCCACTTTAGTAATATCTTGGGGAAAACTTTAAAGAGACTTGGATTCGCTTTGGGAAAGTTTTAATCCATCAGACTATCATGGCCGCACCACCTGTGCAGGTTAGTTGTAAACACTCCAGGGTCCCCTCCGGAGAGGGGTCCCCCGAGTCCTCCCTGAGCTGGTGCCTGGCTCACATCCACAAACCTGCCCCCTCCGGGACCGATCACCCCGGGCATGAGACCCGAGGCAGAGACATGGACAAGAGGTCCCGGGTGTCCCAGTGGAAGGCCCTGGTCGCCGTCAGGACGCAGCACACCAAGGGGGACAAAGCTGGCATCGCCAGGTTCAGGAGCCGGGGCGGCCTGCGGCCCCTGCTGGAGCTGCTCAAACAGCCCCAGTGCCCCAGGAAGACCCTGGACCTGGCTCTCAGCATCCTGGGGAACTGCTGCACGGAGCTGGAGACACGAGTAGAGGTGGGCTTCATCACAGTTACCATGAAAACATATATAAAAAAGAAAGAGTTGGTTTGTGCAGTCTAACTGTTTGCATCATTGCTTTTTGCACATTGTCCCACCACATTTTGGACTTTTGGCTTTTTCAATAATAATGTATTGGTTAACGGCGTCCGCTTATAAACCTTTTAATCTATTTTGGCACATGTATGCTTACACTTCAAAACTCTAATCACAGTGCATTCATGAGAATGTCTTTCTACACTTGGAGAAGAGCCATGTAGGAACAGGAATAAGATGCAAACCCTAAACAAATGACCCAGCCTCCAATGAAAACTTGCTGTGGGTGACTGTCTGACCGTGGTGCCATGTGCCAGAGCAGAGCTGCCTAATTGTGGGAGGAGTCAAAGGGAGGGCCTACCTTGATTGTGATTGGCTAAACCCCGATAACGCTATATAGGGTTTGTGATTGGCTTGCAACACACTTTTTAAAAATTTAAACAAGCCAGGGAGAGAGAGGACAGACTTTCTTCACTTCTGGGGCGTCCTTCCAGGTATGGGGACAATTAATACAATTGGAAAACGATTAGAAAGTCAATTTAGCCTAATATGACCTGTTTAAGTTTTTAATAATGTAATTGTTTGACGCCAGTGGCGATTCCTGAGTGTGCTGGGGCCCACTGACAAGCATTAAACATGTTTATAAATAATTTGAAACGAACAAAAAGGGTAGGGAGCTGAAAGTTTGACAGCCCTTGGGGGCCCCCTAGTGGCCTGGGGCTTCAAGCAGCTGCCTGCCTTATCAAGCTCTGCCTCCATTTGCTGTTTTGCGATATGAACAAAAATGCCAACATTCTGCAGTGTCCAATTAAAACAACTTCAATCACATGTGGTTTAGTTTAGCAAGATTTCTGGACCCCAGAAGGCAAAAATAGTATTGTTAGTGTCTTTAAACATGAAAAATGTTCTTAGGACACTGTAACACCTGAGTGGGTAGATTGGGGTTCCGATGATAGATCATGGGATTTAAAGACTAGATGCTCTACAACCCGAGTCACACCATCCTGGACCAACGTGTCCTCTGCTCCCGTCCACATGATGAATACAACCCGAGAACTCACCACAGCTACTAACATCTTCAATCTCTTCCTCTTCAGGTTCGAAAGCTTGATGGGATCAACGTTGTAGGTGAGTAGTTCTTCCAATTCTTACCAGGAAATTTGGAGTAAAGTAACTTTAACATGTTTGTTCCTACAATTGTGAGTGTATTTATACCGTCACAAATACTTGTGGATTTAAAAGCCATTCTTCTCGGTCTCAGTGGACGTCCTGAAGAGAAGCGTCACCCTGGAGACGGTTCAGAACCGGGCCGCCCGGGCTTTGGGGAACTTGGCCATGGATCCAGAGAGTTCTGTACTCATCCACTCTGCTGGTGAGTCTCATGTCGTCATAAAATAAGAATTATTGGTCACCACTGACATCCCTGACTTAAGACACATTTATTTAATGTCGTCACCATGAAAGACAAAAAGTGACTAGAACAGGACTCGGCAACCTTTATGACCAAAGGAGATGTTTTTTGCATTTTCCCTCCAGATTCAATTTGTCTCAAGCCGCAAAACATGTCAATTATTAAAATGCCTTTACATACTAAAGCCCCAACTTGGATATATTCCCTAAAAAGGTTTGCAGTTTTTAGCAAATTGTTTTGTTACTTTTTCCTACTTCAACCATTTATCTATTTATAGACGCTGTGTATATCATAATTGTTGGAACAGTTTTGGCTATATCAGCAATTTCAACCCTTTTTAAATGTTTTAAGTGATTTTAGCCATTTTAGATGTTTTTCCTGTTTTTATTTTTCAGTATTTTCAAGTACTATTTTACTCGTTTTCGGAAACTCCAGCTGTTTTTAAAACTGGTGTTTGCAGACAAAGCCAAAGTGAAATCAAAATGATGAAACGCCGATGTTTACTATTAACCCTTCATTTTCCTTCAGGCGGCGTTCCCCTCCTCCTCCTCCTCTGTATGTCTCTGTCCTCGGCCCCGTCCTCCCCCACTGCTGCACCGCCCAGAGACAACTGCCCTAAACTGGAGTGTGCTCAGTCGGCTGCCCGGGCGCTCCTCTACCTGGCAGACACACAATCCAATCGCCTCTCGCTGCTCACCCAGGGGGCCATAACTGCCCTCGCCCCCCTCATTGCACCAGAATACCCTCAGGCGTTGAGGCGGGCCGCCCTGCGGACCCTCCACGAGCTGACCCGGGGCTGCGGCGTCGAGTGTGCCAGAGAGGTGTCGCGCTCAGGAGTTCTGTCGCAGCTCGGCGTCATGGCAACGGCGGAGTCGGGCAAACCTTTCGAGGAGCTGGCGCTGAAAACCCTGGCCAACATGTGCTCCCAGGGCAGCCTGCGCCCTCTGGTGGGATCGTTGGGCGTCATCCCGAAGTTCTCGGAGGAGGTGAAGAAGGACCCGCTGAAGTCGGGAGTCTTCCTCAAGGCGCTGTGCTTGTGCTGCAAGGAGGCAGTGAACCGGGCCAAAGTGAAGGAGAGCGGAGGGCTGGAGGCGCTGATTAGTTCTCTGTCTGCCCACCAGAGCAACACGCTCTCCCGGCTGCCCATCATGGCCTGCGTGGACTTCGTTTTCGATGAGTCCGCCATTGAGCAGCTGCAGGAGTTGGGGCTGGCGCCTCTTCTGGTTGCACGGCTGGTGGAGCTCACCAGAGGGGAGGAACAGTCGGCTGAGAAGATGGACGTCAGCCTCTCCTCCAGCATGTCCCCCGCTGAACTCCTGCCCTCCTCCTGCTTTGATTCCTTTGACTTTCCCACTCCAGAGGGCTGCAAGAAGGAGGAAGCCGGGAAGGAGCAGGGATCGTCCAGCTTTCAGAGTCTCAGGTGGGTAAAAATGCAACATTGGTTTATAGAGGTGGGATATCCCTGCTTTGAGTCCTCTTGCCTGGTCACGCCTCACTCCTCGTATCTCCATTGCTCTCTCCAGGTCCTGGTTGGTGTCCGAAGGGTTGATATCCTCTGAGGGAGACCTGCTGGATTCGTCTGGTGTTGAGGGCGAATGGGGAGCTCTTCAGATGCCGCCGTCTTCATCCCCTCAAACCTCTTCTCCTCATCCTCATTCCAACGCCTCTCTTAAAAACGCATCTTCAGCCGCTCCTCCTGTGTCGTCTGCTCCTAAGAAGTCGTCCCACCCTTCTTCTCAGTCTTCCTCACCTCTGAGCAGAGATCCTCCCCCCTCCACCCCGCCATCCTGCCCCCCACAGCCGGGTTCCTACCCCCTCCCACCTCCCGTTAAAACACCCGTCTCCCCCACGAAGTTCTCGTCTCCACACAGACGGAGGCACCGAGTGAGCTCAACGGCTTGTTTGACCAAAGTCACACTGGACGCTCCTCCGTCGGCGCCGCGCCCCGCGGCGTACCACCCCTACCACCCAGAACCGTGGACGCCTGAGTCTCCCATCCTGCTGCTGCTGTCACGTTTCTCCCACGCCACCGACCCGAGCGCCGCTCTCATCACCTCGGGCGTGATGTCGGGCCTGCTGCTCTACCTCACCCAGCACCAGGACCCCAACAGCCGATGCGTCCGCATGCTCTGCCGGCTCAGCTGCAACCCCAACTGTCTGCAGGCGCTGGTCCGAACTGGCTCGGTCGGGTTGATCCAGCATCTCCTGTGCCAGAGAGACGGAGGCCTGCAGGGGGAAGACCGGCAGACGGACCGGGTGAAAGCTAAAGTCAAACAGCTCGGTAAGAAAGACAGCGAGAGGAAACGCCTCCCAGAAAGCCTGTCGTCATATTGTGATTGTTCTAAAATACATTTTAAAATATCAGGGGCTCAGTGGGATGTCTTTCCCCTGCATGTGTTTATTCCTTTTTAATGATTTGAGGAAAAATTATGATAAAAGTGAAGACTTTTAAATCAAAACATGCTTGTCTGGCAGGAGACAAAGCTTGGAAGAGACAGAAAAAAGTAGTTATTTGCTGTTTCCGACGACAAAAATATTACTTGTGCTGTTTGTATTGCATGTCTGCGTCACTCCTGGTGAAACCAGCAAAAGTTTTCCTACTAATCCTCTTGAACTGGATTCAGGTTTTATATTATTTTTTGTTAAGCTTTAAAATGATATCATGTGAGCATCATTTATACAAGAATACGAAAAAAATACAATTTCACTCTTTCGATAGTCTGCGGAAAATTGTGAAGGTTCTCATCACAATACCCGACAATTGTTCAAAAAATCTTTAATGTTTTGCAAGAGCTTGCAAACGTGCTTGACATCATTTCAAAGAACTGAAGCCTGTGCATGACACATTCTAATAGATGATATTTATCTGAAGAAATATGGTAGATAATCTGGATCAACTCCCTCATCTGTCGGCAAGAAAAACTGTGAAAAACGTCTGTTTATAATCATTTAACAGTTTTTTGACGATCCTAAGTAGTCTGATACAAACGACCTTTACAGTTTGTTGTATTATAAAAGTGGTTCATGTTTAACACCACCAGGGAAGAAAAAAGAGCTGCTGTCTCTTTAATAATCCGTGTTTGGATCAGACTTGACTGTGTGCTGTTCTTCCAGGCGTCGCTCTGCTGAATAACCTGCGTGTCCAGTGCGAGTCTGGATTCGGCTCCGGCGTCGTCGCACACGTGATGCTGTCGGGTTCGGAGAGCGACAAGATCAACTGTGCACTCTGTCTGCCTTTAATCACCAGGTCAGCCTTCACACACCATACAACATACATGCAAATACAAGAAGACAAACTTTTTTTTGCATTCACTTTAGTTGTAATACTTAAAAGTGGTGTTTTACACTGATCAGGTGCTGGAAGAATTCATATCTGCTGTTTAAAGTCTTTTCCTGAGTAATTTTCTTTTGTCTCAATTGTATCACAGCAGCGTGTTTACTGAATGTTAAACAAGCTGCCTCTGTGATCTCCTGAAAATGAGGTCGTTATACCTCATTAAAATGAAACGTAAGAACCATTCACATAGTTTGAACCCCTTTTAATTATCTCCTGTCGTCGCTTTGACGGCGACCTCTCACAACTGAAGACAGTTAGAAAATCCAGGAACGACCAGGAAGCAGAGAAAAAGCTTTGCTGCCTTGTACTCTATATTATAGGAGCCTCCAGTACTAACAGGCCGGATTTACAAGCATGTTACACATTTGTATTTGTATGATTAACCTCAATAAGACTTTCATATTTGACCAATGGAAATTAGTTTTATAAAGGTTTTTTTCCTCCACCAGCAACAAATCCCTGTTGAAGAAACTTCTTCTGGACAGTGGCGGGCTGCTCTTGGCTCTGCAGCCCCTTGGCTGTGATGATGATGATGCTGATGATGATGAAGGGCCCTCGGGTGACTCTAAAAGAGTGCTGTCTGACTTGTTCAACACACCACATTTAAATCTGACCTCCCAGCTGCCCTCGCTGTACTTCTCCCTGCTGGCTGGATGTCTCTGCGCTCTCACGGCGTCCGTCAAGACCGAGCTCGGCAAAAAACATTGGAGTCCGCTCAGGGTTCCGTCACAAGCGGGGAGAGTTTTACCTCCCCCCTCGAAAAAGGCTCGACTAGCCGACGCGTGTCCGTACAGCACGGCCGGCTTCGACCTGCTCTTTCTGCTGGACGACGGGAGCCGGATCCCGGCCAGCGGGGAAGCTGTAGCCGGGGTGGAGGGGGCAGAAGGAGCGGGATCGGAATACTTCAGGGCTCTGCTGAGAGGCGGCTTCGAAGAAGCTCAGGGTCGCACAGAAAAAGCAATCCGCATCAAAGACGTCAGCACGGGCATGCTGCTGCCGGTGCTGCACTACCTGCACGGTTGTCGACTCGCCGGGGAGGCGGAGAGCGGAGGACGCTGTCAGGTTTTAGACGCGCTGCTGCGCGATGGACTGAGTTTCTGCCAGACGCAGCACTCGGCAGAAGATCTGCGTTTCCAGAAGACTCTCCTGGGGGAGACGATGATGGGAGCTTGCAGGTTTTTAGTGGACGAGCTGCAGAGGGAGCTAGAGGACCTCTGCGTGTCGCTTCTCGTGTCCACCGCCGCGAAGGCAACGGAGGACCGCGCTGAGAAGACCTCGTGTAAAATGGACCAGGACTGCCCCGAGTCCGCCGAGGAGAACCTGGCGACCCGAACGTCCGAGCTCGAACTGACTGGGTCTGATAAGAAAGCTGAGGTTTCACACGGACAGACGAAGAAAATGAACGCTCCTCTTCAACCGACCGAGCGCAAGAAAGTGTCTCTGCTCGGATCGGGGCCAAAAATCAATAGTGCCGCTCCCGTTCCTGAATCGGTCTGTCCAGAGGAGCCGACGTCGATACCAAAGAGTGAGAGTAAAGGTTCAGCCCAGCTGGCGGACGCCGATTCTCCCCCTCAGAGCGGCGCTGGAGCGGCGGCCCTGTCCGCCCTGCTTCCGCAGGTCTACTGGTTCTCGCAGCGCTACAGCTTCCCGTCGCTGCGGCGGGCCTGCCTCGCTCTGCTGCTGAACCGCCAGGACTCTCCCCGGGCCTTCCCCTCCCCCGCCGCCGCCGCTGCCTGCCTCCGACGGCTCGCCAGGGAGGCCGACTGCACCGACACCCTCATCCAGGACGTGCTGGCTCTGGTGTCTGGCGCTCTGAGCTGAACAAAGCCAGACAACTGAGCCGACTGACTCCAGCCGTCCGCTTGAACTGAACGAGCTGCTATAGTAGCTACACCCCCCCTCACACCCCCCGTTTTGTTTTTTAAAAATGAAAACACAGTGAACATAACGGCACGGTTGCCTGACCTCCGCCACACAGAAGTGACAACTTTATTTTCATGTTTTGACTCTCATTTCTTTTGCGTGTTGATATCGTCGCCCGTTAAAGCATGACAAACTTGTTCCGGTTCGCTGATGCCAGATTAACTTCTAACAGCATCGGCATTTATTGTAATTTTCATTAGAATTTTTGTTTTTCTAATCTGGAAAACATAAATACATATATATATATATATATATATATATATATATGTGTGTCATGTAGCTGGAATAATCAGGGTTGATCTCGCAGCCAATTGTTTATTTTGTACATAGAGATAATAACAGATATTCAGAGTAAACATTCACCTGTCATGTACATTTATGACACTGAATATATTGTTGGAGCACCGCTGTGTTTTTCTTGTTTGGTTGTTTGTATGCTTATATTCTAATCTACACCCGATGCTCACTTCCAGATAAGGTGAGACGCATGATACATTCATTTCTCAAGCAACTCTTCCTAAAATTACAAACGACATGAAATTCCTTAAACACAATCTAAAATCACTTTTATGCTTTCCTTTGCTTAAAACCAGCTGACTTGTACTACAACTTTATTCTTTCTGTTTAGGGCACGGCTGTCAAACACATTTCAGTCCAGAGGCCACATACGGTGCAGTTTCATCTAGAGTTGGCCGGACCGTTAGAATCGAGCCATAATCTTTGAAGAGCTCATATTTGGCAAAAATACACTTTCTAAAGGTTTTCTTACAGTACTAATCATCCTCGTACTTGGAACGACACCCCAGAAGTGAAGACAGTCTGTCCTCTCTCTCCCTGGCTTGTTTCAGGTTTTAAAAAGTGTGTTGCTCCAACCAGCCAATCAGAAATCAAACCCGATATAGTGTCATCGGGGGTTTAGCCAATCCCAATCAAGGTAGGCCCTCCCTTTGACTCCTTCCACAATTAGGCAGCTCTGCTCTGGCACATGGCACCACGAGAGGAAGTACTTCCTCCTCTTCCCAAGATGGGAATGTGTGGGCGGAGCCAGTCCAGCTCACACAGACACAGCAGATTCTGAATGCAGCTCCTATGATCCAATATTCAAATGGAGGAAACTCTAAATAATATTATGACTCCTTTTGAAGTTTTTATTTGATGTGTTGCAGGATATATGTGATGAAAATGTCTAGATTATCATAAAACCTAACAATTACTGCAGAAAATGACTACAATCTCAACATAAAACCCATTTTAATGAAAAGTTCTGGTGCAAAATACAGTTAAATGTCCAAAATCCTCTGCTGTAACTGTTGCATGCTGGGTGTTTTTACAAACTCACCCTGACAGCGTCACTTTGAGGCCAGTTTGATAGCCGTGAGTTGGTTGGCTTTCATGGTAGAAACTGATCTCTCAGCTCAGGTCTCAGTGTCGTGACAAGAAATATGTTTTAGAAAAATTACATTTTCTTTGAAATATTTAAAAATGTTCGCTTGGCGGAGGTTGGAGACTCTTGCAGGCCGGTTTTGGCCCACGGGCCTGATGTTTATTATTTAATTAAATATATATTTCTACATAACTTCCCGGTTTAAATTTGCAAAGAAAAGTAAAATTTCATAATGCCGTAAAATCTCCAGAAATTACGTCGCCGGAGTCCAAAAATACAACAAATGGTCTAATTTATTTTGTATGTTGTTGAGCGGCCGTGTTCGCTGTTTGTAAAGACAGAAAACCACTGATCTGTTAAAGGAGACATATCATGCTTTTAAATCCTTCCTTTTTACATATAAATCATACAGTTGTGGTCTATACAACGCGAAACTGCAATGCTTGGGTCTGAATTCCTCATTATTAGAGCTCCACAGGCCCCTTTTCTACCCCTTTTCTGATGCGCTTCTGAGAGCAACTCGTTTTGGGGCGGTCTCTTCAAATGCAAATGAGACACTTCATACCCCGCCTCCTCTCCAGGTTGCAGAGGTGACACTCGGTTCAACGTCACCCTGTTCGGCCATCTTTGTAGTTTGATAGAACAGATACAATTATCTAGCGGCGCAGAAACTTTATATTCACACATTATTTACAAAATGTCAACAACGGAAGATTTGTCCATCCAGCCATACATGTTGGAGCCAGAGTCGGACCCGGCGGAGCGAGATGAAAATGACGATGATGCACCTTCAGAACAACGTCTTCATATGGATGTAACGCAATGGTGTGTTACTATATTTACACTAACTTCTCCATCCATGCCCACTACTACAATACTGCCTGTATTACAACGACTATTTAACACAGAAGTTACATTATAATCTAAAACGAGCACACAGCGCTAACATATGAAGACGGTGCAACTGCTAATGCTAACAAAACAATGACAGGGACGTCTTATCATCACACTTTTTAGCGTTATATACAGCTTACCGAAGTGCTCTGTTCGTCGTCTCCATAGATAGAAGGAACTGACCGCTCAATCAGACGAAGTCTTTCGGCAAATCCTTCTTTATACTGGCGGAGGTTGCTGAAGCAGTCGTCCTTAAAGTGATTCGCGCACACAAAAATGACCTTACCCACAGATGTGGGTACATTTCTGTGAAAAATAAAACTCAACCAGGCACTTCGAAAAGGTTCTGATGCTGGGAGACGGTGTAACGAAGCTTGTGGGTTACTACATCCAACAACCGAACATTTCGACTTATCCTCTCGTAACTTCGGTTGGACTACAAAATCGCAGCGAGAAACAAAAATGGCGGATTGCTCGAAACGTCGATGTCCTAATTTGGCAGTTCCGCTGAGAATACTGTGACGTCATTGTTCAAAAAACGTAATAGAGAATAGAAAAATCGAAACCGATCGCAAAATATGACCAAAACAGAATATAAAGATATCAACGGAGCACCTGAAGAGACTACTTTGAACTTTTCTGTACTTCTAAACACTCTAAATATACACCAAAATGCATTTAAGGGCTAAAAAAGTGGATTTAGCATGATATGTCCCCTTTAAGATCTGCTGAAGTTAAGAAAAAAGTGACATTGCACTGGTCGTGATACATCAGTAGGTTTTTATTCCAGTCCGGGTGCACTGTTTGGTCTCTAGGACAGTTTTAATTCTATTCTGAGGTTACAGCATGCAGACATGCGACTGGTCCTCTCAGTGGTGGGACTCCTCGTAGCCGTCAGGAAGAGCGTTGGTGTGCGGGTTGTGGAACAGACTGTGGTTTCCATCTCCCCAGGGGAATCTCTGCAAGGAGACACCGGGGGGGGGGGGGGGGGGTTGAATAACTGAAGGAATGGAAGTGAATGAATTGCTCCTCTTAGGCCACGTTTGTCCGTTTTCAAGTGAAAATGCAAAACGTTTGTCGCATATTGAGTGTCTGTCTACATGACGAGCGACTGAAAACTGAAAAAGTTCCTGTATGGAACTTTTTGAAAATGCTCTGTCTCAGTAGAAACAATCAGAACAACGTTTTCTCCAGAGTGTCATGACTCCCAGCCTATATTCTCCTGGGACTTGGTACTTTTAATTTGACAGTCACCGTATAACAATCCTTTAAGATGTCTGTGTTCTCCCATTGTTAATGTTTATAGGGTATTGTGCTCTGTGCGCACGTGTGTGTGGTTTCATTACTAAAACAACCAACAGCACCCACTAGTGGCCCAACATGAAAACCAGTGTTTCGACAGTGTTTCTGCCGTTTACGTGGAAACAGACATCGTTTTCAGAACGTTGCCTTATCGATGCAAAACTTTTCTGTGGCGAAAACGTCAAAAAAACAAACAAACGATGCGTTTTCACTTGAAACGTTGTCGCGTAGACGAGGCCCGAGACTCACCTTGGTGCGAATGCGCAGGTGAGGGTACGGCACAAACTCCGGCTGTTCATGTGAGTGCGCCTGCGCCTTCATGTACGCGTTGGCCATGCAGACGGCAACGCCGGGAACGGCCAGAATGGCGGTCAGGATCTTCCAGGTCCTTGCTATGGAGACACACACACACACACACACACACACACACACACACACACACACACGGGATGGTGCCAGTTTTCAGTTAATGTTCAACTGCCGAGTGTGACATTATTACTGGTGCAGAGACTTTGTGTTTGTGAGATTTCCACGCGATCCTGGTGGAACTATTGATGGAAACGCTCACCGCCGCCTTCGTGGCCTGAGTGGGACGACGCAGCAGCAAGCACCCGACGTGCCGCCAAAGCAGAGAGCGACATCTGCAGACGTGGAGAGCAGCAAAATGGTGCTTTCGATAGGAACCGGTAGCCGGATAGATACATACAACTGTAGAAACATGCCACGTTCACAAGTCTAAGCAGATTTCAAAAGCCTCATATTGAGACAAAAGGATGATTTATGCTGCAGCTGTCAAACAGCTCTCTATTAAAATATATATTTTTAAATATATATATATATATAAAAAGAAATAGCTGTCTGCTGAATTCACTATCTGCATTACAGGCAGGCCTGAAGCAGGGCCTACTAGTGCTGCAGTGCATTAATAGAGCTGAGAGTCCTGCTACAGGTAGAATCCAGTAAAAATCCCAGTGAATACTCACCGTACCTCCGGTGGGAAATGCTCAATATGCCCTTACCGTCGTCTTATTTTTCTGTGGATTTCTCCTTCCTGCTCGGTTGTCCTTCAGTCTGTCCTGATCTGAACTCGGTGTGTTTGACTCCTCCCCATTTCAATCTGTCTGCCAGCCAGGAAACTGGGTTTATATTTGGGCAAGTGCAAAGGCGGGCCGATACGAGTACAGGGGGAGGAGGAGGAGGAGGAGGAGGAGGAGGAGGTGTTGAGGAGCCTCGTCAGGCTGCAGTGTGAAGATCAAAACAGGAAATGTTTTCATCTTCAGGAGCTGCGTGTCGATGACGAAGGCTGAGCTTTGTGTTGCAACAGTGAAAGTCAGTGAGTCACTCAGAGATTCAACTGGAGGTCAAAGGTTTAAAATCACCTGATCTGTTTACATTTTAGTCGTTTTATGATCTTTGGATTTATAAAGTTTTGTCTGTTAAAATGAGCTGAATAATAAGTAAAAGATTTTGTTTATAGAAACTGACTGATATGAATCCTAGGAAAGGGAAGGAGGTTTGAATCCTGAAGTCTCTGGAAAGTTTCCATGTTCTCCCTGTGCGTGTTTCTGTTTAGTTTATTCTCATTTCCATCATCCACAAAACATGCATGTTGAATTGATTATGTTTCTTGTGCAGGTTTCTGCAACCTTCATGAACAAATAAGACATTTTTCTCACTTTTATAACAAATAGAATTTTTGTAGAGCCCCCCAAAAAAATTATAATTTAAAAAACATTCAACTTTTAATGATAAAGATGATATATATTGTGTTGCTCTTTGTACAGAAGCTGTATTTTATGTTGAATTTATGAAGTTTCATAGCTACAATTCAGCTCTTTTTAGCGGTGTGGACTATTTTAGCTGGATTTATTTATTTGAGCAAATTTTGTTTCTATAAGACATTTAAACTGTATTTCATTTGTGCATTTTCTTTTAGTTTTAAGTCATTTTCAGCTGTTTTTACTCATTACGATGTTTTTTTTTCCTTCATACTGTTTATAGTGTTATTTTTTATATTTTCTAAAAAATCTTGTTGTTTAAATATTTTTAGTCATTGTAGATCTTTCCCTCCCAGTCTATTTTTCATTTAGATTCCATCAGTTATCTTATCCAAAGGAGATTATTTGAAAACTCTCCGTTTATCACAGCGCACAGTGGATGATTTGCCAGACAAACACAGAAAAACGGTCAATTTCCAGTCACTAATTCACCTGACAAGCATGTCTTTGGACTGAAGGAAGCTGGAGATTAAAAAAAAAAAGATGCAACCTTCACGCAGATCCTCTCCAGCAACGAAGAAAGGTAAGTTGAAATCTGTTTTTCTTCTTTAAAAGAACATGTCTTCTACTGTTATAGAGAGAATACTGCTGGTCTTGGTGAACTGCACGCAGGCTGTCCACCAGAGGGGGGTAATACTGAGACAAATACCACTCTGTCCTCAGATACTCTTTCAGGACACCTGTCCTTTGTTTACTGGAGTTTGACAGGCTCATTTCTGCTGTAGTGTGAAAACTGAAGCTGCGTTACATGTTTAGGCTTCGGCTTTATTACCTCCAGAGACTGTGTATGTTCTATTTAAACAACTAAAATCGTCTTGAACTACTTTAAAATGCTTAAAAAGTTTCATTTTGTCACTATTTTCACACTAAAAGTGACCGTATATATTCACTCAAGGTTTGATCACTCTTACGATGTGATTTCCACTCGGTGGGGTGTTAATTTGTGACTTTCACACGGCCGCTGCATTCATGCCAAACCGTGATCCAGCCCGCCGTGCCGTCTGAACGTCTCACGCTCCCGTTACTGCGGGCGGAGGCGACGCCACCTCACTTTGAAGACTCAGCCGGTGTGCAGCTGAAGTAAAAAAAAAAAAAAAAAAAAAAAAGAAGACCTGCCTTTGCGACGTCGGGCCACCGCTTCAGAGCCAGAAACAAAGATATCACCACCAGTGTTATCTTTCGTCTGGAAGGTATGTACCGGCCATGACATCACCTTTTCCTTTAGAACATGCTTGTTTGGGTCATCGGATCATCGGGTCATCATGAATTTGGTGAATGTGCGTGTTGGAGATGTGAGTTTACCTTGTGATGGACGAGCAACCTGTCTGGAGAGTCACCTGCGCTCCACCCAGTCTTACCTGGGATTCAGTGTTTCATCAGCTGGTCAATGAAAGGAATAAAGGAATGGTTCATTATCGAGTAACATGCTTATGTGAGGTTGTTGCTCATAACTGTAGCTGAAGTCTCTCCTGTTCACAAGCCAACTGCTTTAACAGACAAAGCAAAGTCTTAACAGTTACTGTTTCACTAATCTCATATTTACCTCATTAATCCCTAACACCCAGATTATAGAGCATCTTCCTCCCAACATCCAGATTATAGAGCATCTTCTTCCTCTAACGTCCAGATTATAGAGCATCTTCTTCCTCTAACGTCCAGATTAAAGCCCATCTCCCCCTCCAACGTCCAGATTATTGAGCATCTTCTTCCTCTAACGTCCAGATTAAAGCCCATCTCCCCCTCTAACGTCCAGATTATAGAGCATCTTCTTCCTCTAACGTCCAGATTAAAGCCCATCTCCCCCTCTAACGTCCAGATTATAGAGCACCTTCCTCCTAACATCCAGATTATAGAGCACCTTCCTCCTAACATCCAGATTATAGAGCGTCTTCTTCCCAACATTCAGATTATAGAGCGTCTTCTTCCCAACATCCAGATTATAGAGCATCTTCCTCCCCGAACACCCAGGTTATAGAGCGTCTTCTTCCTAACATCCAGATTATAGAGCATCTTCCTCCTCGAACACCCAGATTATAGAGCGTCTTCTTCCTAACATCCATATTATAGAACATCTTCCTCCCACTAACTGATCACTGACGGCACACATAGAGTGTCACAACTACACAGGTTCGTCCTCATCAATATAACCGATGTTTAGAGAGACTTTCCCAGCGGTTAATCCAACATCGCAGCTCTTCATTATCAGGATGACGAACGACCACTCCAGAATAATTCACCAGGCTTCAGCCTGAATTAAAACCTCGCCTCCACCAGCAGGTGAGGAGTTTATATCCACACAGCAGCCGGAGGAAATCCTGCAGACTCAACACGGCAAGACAAATTATGTCTAAACAAGAAGGTGTGGAAACTATGACCTCCGACATCCTAAAGACGTTTATATTTAAAGTTTAATTTTCCAGCTTGTGATGAATCCAGCAGCTCTTTCACACAGCGTGTAGACCAACAGAATAAATGAGTCAAGTGATCCTCATAAACTGCTTCACAAATAGTAAAAAAGAAAACCTCCACAACATCTCCCAGCACCCGCTCACCTCAGTCTGCCTGGATCTCAGGCCAAGAGCAGGACAACTGGGGATTGTGTGTAATCCAGTAAGTGTGTGTGATGTTGGACCCAGGTGACAGCGGGCGTCTCTGCCAGGTCTAACAGCCCCGTCCCGTCTTTCCGATGTAAATCTGACGCTCCCCCAGTACCTTTTGAGTTCACTTCAGAGCAGCTCACATCTGAGCTCTCTATTGAGTTTGTGATGTCATGGCAACCAGTTTCTCTGGTCCCTGTTAGGCAGACTGTCCCGTGGAGCTTTGGGTGGGCAGAGGATCAAATCTAGTGAATCAACATACAGATGAACTGGACGTCAGGGTCAAAATTCTGGGTTTGTCCCAAGGCCTTTCTTTTTAAAAATTTTTTTGAGTTATTTGAAAGGTTAAAGTTGGGAAGTAA
This sequence comes from Lipophrys pholis, assembly GCF_963383615.2. Taxonomy (NCBI): domain Eukaryota; kingdom Metazoa; phylum Chordata; class Actinopteri; order Blenniiformes; family Blenniidae; genus Lipophrys; species Lipophrys pholis. The sequence continues at coordinate 3,066,984 of NC_137647.1, forward strand.
ACAGCCAAAGATGGAGTTTAAATGAATGAAATGATTAAAAAATGCGACCTGTTGCTTTTCATAAAAATAGCATTTACCCCCGTTTCCATGGAGACAAAGCGTCTAAACGAAAAAAAATCCACCTGGAGACGTTCTTGCAAAGTTTCTTTTTCAGTGGCCTTGAGCACCGTTGTCGTATAAACCTACACCAATCTGTCTGACTTCCCCTACAAGTTACTCCACCTCTCCTTTATTACAACTAAATGCGAGAATAACGGTGAATGTATTTCACTTATTCAGCTTGAAGAGTCCTTACAGCAGGAGTAATTAGCATTACTAAATAATAATATAATAATGGCTTATAAATAATAATAATAATAATAATAAATGGTAATAATAAATAAATGGCTTTTATAGCAGCCCCAAATGACTTTAATCACCACTGTTAATCACATTCACACACGCACGGAGGCAGCTGCCATGCAAGGCACTCATCCACTGGGAGCGTTTGTCTTGCTCAAGGACACTTTGACAGGTGGCGATGGGAATCGAACCAGCAATGTTTCTATTGGGGAAACGACCGCTCTACCAACCGAGCAACAGCCACCCCGAGTAATGACATGTTTGCTGAGTGAGTAATTGTAGAGAATATACGTAGCTCGGGATAAAATGTCCATCATTGTTTGGGAGCGGTAACCATGATTACAATTAGGGGGCGATGGTGGCTCAGCGGTACAGTCGGTCGTCCAATAACCGGAGGGTTGGTGGTTTGAATCCCACTCTATCAAACAGTCATTGTCGTTGTGTCCTTGGGCAAGGCACTTTACCCACATTGCCTCGTATGAATGGTGCATGAACAGTGGTGGTCGGAAAATGGCAAAATGGCAGCCACGCCTCTGTCAGCAGCCCCCAGGACAACGTAGTTTACCATCACTGGTGGGACTGGTGTGAATGAATAATGGTCTCTGTGAAAAGCGCTATATAGATCCAAGCCATTGAATTATTATTATCATTACGCATTTATACCAGGGTTTTAAAAAAATGACGCATTAATGTGGATTAATCCATCATCATGATTAATTAGATTAAAATTTTTAATGCAATTAACCCAAAATGACTCAAAAATTCATTGTGCATAGTAGCAGAGTGACTTCATATGAAAAATGCCGCTAAAGCGCTTCCAGCTTAAAATATCACATTAACGCGAAGCAAACGTCAGTCTGGGATTCTGCTGACCGTTGCTCAGCTGCAGGCGACTTTGTAAATAAGAAGCAGTTCGCCAACAAGTTAGTGTTTCTTCTTCGCTGCTGAAAAAGAAGCAACGGGGACATTAATGTGGATCAGTGTGTTAAAGGAGTTTAATAGACACATTAAAGGCCTCTATATTCCTTTCTTTATTGAGTCTGTTTGCTCAAGCAGAATGAAACCCCGTTGATGTAGATTAATAATGAATGATATTAAATAGTGAGGAATATTCAAAATGTAAAATCCAATGTATGAGGTTATAATGTTCATATAATGTACATTTCTCCGGACAAAGGCGGCCGCTAAATGAAATTGTATAACTGTTACCTTCACGGTTTGACTTCTCAAATGGACTGAATGAGACTGTTGTTTAACTCTCACGCCTGCGGACAGTTTCTGAATTCACCACCAATCTTCTCCCAGCCGGACCGAGACGTGAGCTTCGCTCCTGTGGAAACTTCCACGCTCTGTCCGTCGAACCAGCCGGTCCCGTGCAGACGGAACGAGCGGAAAGAAGCAACCAGCGTCTATTATCACATGTCTGGAGGGGTTCTTTTTGTTCTTTTCTTTATTTCTCACATAACGAGAAAACTTTAGGACAAATGTTGCAGACATTTATTTCAGACAATTAGTAGAAATGTTGAAAAGAGGAGCTTCGGTTTTGAGCTTGGAAGTTGAACCAACGCTGGAGCTCAAACCTTTAATGATGCATCACAGTTTGTTGTAGTTTCAGAAGGACGGTACTGCAAAAAAAAACACAAAAAAACTCAGCAGATGGTCATAATGTTATGGTCAGTCGGTGTAAATAACAATGATGCAGTTACAGAATAATCTCGGAAAATCCACAATACTTTTTTGAGCGAGTAAATATATTGTTATTTCGGAGAACTTGGAATATGACTTTTTTTAAGGTTGTTTTTATTTTTTCAATCGCTCGGTTGTAGGTTCGATTCCACCTCGCACCCTGTCTGCACGCTGAAGTGTCCTTGAGCAAGACACTGAACCACAAAAACAGATTCCATCCTCACACGAGTCTTAAGTTTCACTGAAACCCGCGTTCAACATCAATATGACTCAACTTCTACCCGATGGCGCTTTAGATCTCTTGAGCAAATTCCATTTCGCTATTTTGAGTCGCACCTAATCTGTGGACTAAATTTAGTGTCTGCACAGTCTCGACTGTTTTGGCTGGGAGAAGGATTAACCGTAAGAAGATTTCAGTCACTCGGCGTCCCGACGTTCAGCAGAAACAACTGTTAGAAAGAAAAGAGAAAAAAAGAAAAAAGAAGTGCCATCATCTTTATGTTCCTCGCTTATTGTCTCTGCTTCGTAGAGCAGAACAGTAATATTGAGCCCCCTGGAGGAGACCCGGAGAACTTCACCAGCTGGAGGAAGGAGTGCATAGAACTTCCAGTAAACACCACTTCATCCATCCATCCATCCATCCATCCATCCATCCATCCATCCAAAGGGCTTTCCAGTATAATGAGAAAGAAAGGAATTAAAATAGAACATGTAAAAACATGCACTATATCAACAATACAGTAAAATCTAATAGAATCAAACCAAATAGAATTCAATGTCGCCACATTACTGAGGATTAAAATCTGAATAACTCAGTTTTGATCCTGGATTTAAAGAGGCCATAGTCTGTAATGGTGCGTATCAGATATCGGCTCGTGTTCCTGACGCGTTCTGCAGTTTGCAAAGTGATCGTATCAAAGTGTTTGGTTAAAAGTTTATTTGATGGAAATCTGCTCCTGTTCCAAAGGTGAAGCGACGGCGAGCAGTTTCACATCGAATCTGGAAGGTCTGACTGAAACCAATTCTTGTACGATTCTAATGACACGCTTTCATGTGAAAAATATTTTTTTAAATGTATTGCTGGTCTAACAAAGCTCCACTTTGGCTCAAATCATTGGTAAGACATATTATAGTCGAGACGTTGTTCTTGTTGTCCACCCACTGAGCATGTGCAGAGGAACTCCTTACTATGGCCGTGGGGCTCATGTACGGTAGCAGCGTTTCAGAAAAGTTGAGTTGTAAAAACCGCTCTAAAAGTTTTCCCTTTTGTCCTGGAATCATCGTGTAAAAGCGCCCCTAGTGGCCTCTATGTGAGAAACATTTCAACAATCCGAGAGTCGACACCGTTTTTTAGTTCATCCTCCTGATGTTGGTCGGTGAAGATTGGAGGGATTATCCGTCCATTCAATTCCCAGTCAACATGTAAGTACGTCTTTGAATTGTGGGAGGACGAAAACACAGGGAAAACTCGTGCAACTCTTAATTTTTTGAAGTTGAGAGGCGGTTTCACTCCAATCCGCCTCGGATGCTTTGTTATTTTGGACTTTCAGAGGAAAAAGTCCTGAAAGCCGAGGATCTTCTCCATGTTGAGGCAGGTTTTCTCCCCGCTGATGTCTGAAAACGTCCTCCAGGTTCCAGACTCTCCGCTACGTTTGAATTTTTCCCCTTCCCCTCCCGTCCATAAAGGACACGTCAGGACGACACACATGGCAAAGCCAGAATGTCAACAGTATGTATATGTTGGGGCGCGTTGTGTTTCTAACATGTCGGACCACAGTGGAACTGCCGTCCAGATGTGCCCCAACAAAACCCCGACCACTTTGCCCTTCGACGTCTCTTCCCGAACGGCCTCCTCCTCATGAGAGCGATTTGTTCTTTCAAAAGAACATGCGGACGGATAAATGTTTAGAGATGAATCCCGGCAGCGGGAGCCGTGAGTCAGATGTGGGCTCTGTTATTGTCTTGGCTACCACCAGGGGAGACGATGCGGCGGTCTCGCACATGTGACTCCCACTTTCTCCCGAGGTGGCGCGAAGAAAGAAAAAAGTGCCTCCTTTTGCTTCGCCGACTCAGACGTTTGCATCGAGTGTTCTGCGGAGACATAAACTTAAAACGTCACATTAAGAAACGGCTGCCGTGCGAGGGGACCTCCCACGCTATAGGATATAGAGACGGCGCCTCAGGCCTCCCGTACGCAGCCGCCACCGCCACACTTGTTTTTCCTCTTCATCGTGCAACGAAGCAGTTCCTGCACAAGTTAGAAAAATGCTTCTACCCAGGATGGCTCACCAATGTAAACACATTTAGTTTGTGTTCTCTGACGCTTTCACATGATTTTTTAATTTCCTCGTTTATCGGCTCTTATAACGGAGGTTTAGAAAACAGACGAGCTGCAGCTGGACAGTGTGAGTCTGAATGGAGGAGGATTCAGTTCAACCGAATTATTCCTAATAATTTGACCTGTGAAATATGAGATGGTGTGTAGCGCCGCATTACGTAATAACGGTGCAATATGTAAGAATGTAATACATTTTCAACTCATTATGTAAAACTTTGCCACATTTTGTAATAACTTGTTACATATTGCAACAAAATGCAGGTGTGTAGCGCCGTCATAATAGTGCAACATGTAATAATGTAACAAATGTTTGTTTTTTTATACTTTGTATCATATATAATAATTACATCACATAATGCAGATTGCTTGTTTTTATCCATCCATCCATCCATCCATTGTCTAAGCAGGGATGCCCAGACTTCCCTCGCCCCAGACACTTCCTCCAGCTCTTCTGGTGGGACAAACTCGTGAACAAGACCCAGAGATACTTGAACTCCCCCACTTGGGACAAGGGCTCTCCACCGGCTTGTGTTTATGTCTTGCAAAAGTTCAGTGTAATGTGTTGCGTCATTAATAATGAATTAGTGTAGCTTTTGTTTCTAGCTTCTGAAGAAATTCTCCATTATAATGAAAAGTTACTTTTGATTTAGACTTGAGTAATAAAACATTCTACTAGTTTAAAAAAAAAAAAAAAAACAAGCTGGAAAGCTTAATGTTATTCTGATGGCTTTTCTAATTAAAGCATCAATTATCATGATTTATTACATCATAATGCTCCAAATTGTTACTTGTTCTTTTAAAAAAAAGTTGAGCACCCACATTTTATAATAACTGTTGCAAGATGTAACAAGTTATTATAAAATGCTGCAAAGTTTTGTTAAATATTGTGGTCAAGAATTTTATAATATCACATAAGTAGAAGCGTAAAGGACGGTGTTGGCAGCAGCAGGGGAGATGAACTCTTTACTGTCTTTCTGTTTCACAAAATATCTTGAAATTTCTCAGCGAAATGACGGCAGAAATTTACTTCTATAAAAAAACAAAAAAAAACCAACGTCTGCTTTGTTACTTTTACACTTTTAATGTGGAATTGATTGGTCTTGCGGCCGGTTTTACTCTACGTTCTTCATGTTTGACACTCAGTGTAACTGGAATAATCTGATCCAAAACCAGAAGAGAAAGTGTGAAATATGAATGAATGGAAACGTACCGGGAGGTAGGTGTGTGTGTGTGTGTGTGTGTGTGTGTGTGTGTGTGTGTGTGTGTGTGTGTGTGTGTGTGTGTGTGTGTGTGTGTGTGTGTGTGTGTGTGTGTGTGTGTGTGTGTGTGTGTGTGTGTGTGTGTGTGTGTGTGTGTGTGTGTGTGTGTGTGTGTGTGTGTGTGTGTGTGTGTGTGTGTGTGTGTGTGTTCAGAGGGCAGGTGTGGTCAGTGGGAGTGTATCTGAGGGAATCGGGCCTATAAAAGCCCCGACGGGGCTCACAGCTCAAAGTCTGGGTTGTTGTCGTCGTTGGTCCAGCTTCCTCGTCTCGTCTCGTCTCATCTCGTCTCGTCTCGTCTCGTCTCGTCTCCTGCACCGTCCCTCCGTCATGCTGGTTCCAGCTCTGCTCCAGACCTGGCTGGTCCTCCTGCTGACTCAGCAGACTCTGCAAGGCGGTAAGAATCCTGCAGAGTCACACCTGACTGGTTTCAATCACCACCTTTCAGGCTCTTTTTTTTTATTCGCAGATTTTTTCACTCATTTGTTGCTAAAAAATAATCTCCTCCCACTTAGAGTTTTATGATAATTTTTTTGTAGAATAACTCCTAGTACCTTGCATGATGTTTGCATGAAAATGTACTTCATATAGTGTGGTTAATGTTTTTACCAAAACTATGTAATTGCTTCAGATTTGAGCCATTAGTTGAGGTAATTACATTTATTTCGATATCAGTGTGGATATATAAGCTGCTCTGTGGTGTTTCGCACCGTTGCCTTTGTGATAATATCACTTGTTTGAGGGATTTTCTTTGCATGTTCTCCCTGTGCGAGTTTCCGTTTTCTCTCTCATAGTCACAAAAATCCACACAAACTGAAAAGATTGAAGATATTGAACCGTTATGGAAGTTTCATTGAATCATTTCTGTTTGAAAAATAAGCTTTTTTGAGGTGTATATAATCCATTAAGCTTTTGTGTACTTTTAACTTTTGAGAGGTGACCTTGACTGTTGTGAAAGGCGCCTATAAATTTATTCTTATTTATTAAACTAAACTCCTATTTGTATGCCACCAAAATGTAATCGATTTAAGTTGAAATATTCACAAAAGGAGTATTCTTGGTTAATGTACAGCACAAGATGCTCCCAGCTTTGTTTGGGGTCCATTTATTCTGAATTTTGTGAAATTCATGCGCAAATCTAAATTATTGTTGTATATGTCAAATTGTGGGAAAATGAATGGAATTAAATCAGTTAATATATTTAAAAAAAAAAAAAAAGAATATATGTAACCTGTTGGGTGAATCCATTACTTGGTTAAAGTCTTAAAGGTTTCTTTGTCTGCTCAGGTGATGATGGGTTGAGCTCAGGAGCTTCAGGTGTAGAATGAAAAGATCAATGAGTTCTGATGCGTCACAGTCTCACTCCTCTGATAAATATCGTGTGTGTGTGTGTGTGTGTGTGTGTGTGTGTGTGTGTGTGTGTGTGTGTGTGTGTGTGTGTGTGTGTGTGTGTGTGTGTGTGTGTGTGTGTGTGTGTGTGTGTGTGTGTGTGTGTGTGTGTGTGTGTGTGTGTGTGTGTGTGTGTGTGTGTGTTGGCCTGCGACGTCGTCGACTCCCGCCAAGTCGCTGAGGTTTGAATGATCTGATTTCATCCAATCAGAAGCCTCCGTGAGGAGGTGGCAGAATACGGTCAAATGTGGCGACCAGCTGTGAGGAAGGAGCGGGAGGCTCCGTTCAGTCGCCGCTGGCCGCATGCCGTCACTTCCTGTGTGTGTGTGTGTCATCTAAAGCAGATATTACACTTACAGTATCAGCACAGATCCATTTCATTAATAAAAGTTTATTTCCAAACGGCTCCTGCAGAAACTCCTGAGTTTCACAAATATGACCAACTTAAACTAAATTTACAAAACATTCCTCCTCCATAGAGGCAGAATTTCTCTTTTCCATTCAACTGATGCACAGTTAACGTGCATCTGCACCAACTGTTAGAACCGTGTAACTTTTCTTTAACATAAATTCATATTTTAGTTTCTTATTGGACAAACTTGCACAGGTGTTGCATTTATTCTTGTATTTGTATTTTACATGCAGTCGCTTCACGTTCACACACACACACACACACACACACTGTAATAATGTACTTTATTGTGTTTATTTAATTGCTTTTCTCTGTAAAAACACATTTCTTTACTCTGATGTGACGATGTTTTGCTGGTCATACTTCAGGTGCAGTTAGTACTACCCTCCTTATGAGGACTATTTAAAAAAAAATGATTCTTCTACAACTGAGTCAGGTTTGACTTTCTGGGCGTATCCTATGTCTTTAACACTGAAGTCAAATTTTTTTACACGCTGCTATTAGGAACGTATTTTATTCCCATGTGGATATGATGCAGTCAACATGTATTTGGTTCCTGTGTGTAATCTATTACTTTTTTTTTAACAGCGAAAACATGTTTTTTTCATGACACACAGCCTCTCCACACTGAATTATACATGAATGTGCAGCAATCGTTCCTCCCCAGGAGCCTTTGTTTGCAGAAAAAGCAGAAATAAGGCGTAATACACTGTATTAAACATGACCTAGTCTGCTGTAGTTTAATTTTTAATGATGAAAATGTATTTCTTTAGATGCTGCATGACGTTCTCACTGCATTTTACGGGAGCTTGAGCGTCAATTTGAGAAAACTACAAAAGACGCTGGCCTCCTAAAGCTTATTTTGATGCAATAAATGCAGGAGTGACTTAAATTTGACGTATTCGATGCTCACTGTGTGTAATTTATTCCTTTTCTTTAAAACAGTAAAAACGTGTTCTTCTCATGCTTATATGATAAACTTGCACTTATGCAATTTAATGTGATGTTAGTGTGCAGCATATTTGCCACTTTATATGATCATTTATGTAAATTTTCATGCAATGGACCCGTTTGCAAAGTATTACACTTACAGTGTGAAATATACGACTTTATTTTACAGTAAAGAAATATTTTATTTACCCTATCTTGCTCTATCTGCACACTGCATTTTGCATGCTCATCTCTCTAAAGTCTAATTGTCACATTTTAGTTGCAACTGATTGGTGTTTAAAATGCAATTTACTTCATTGTATTAAGAGATTTTTTTAGTTTTTACAGCCTCCTCATTTGCATAATAGTTCCATTTCCTGTAGGGTTTTGTGCTGTATTACACTTCTTTTGTTCAATCGGTATCTTTAACAACTAAAACATTTTTCTTTAATTTCTGATATGAGAAGACATTTTTCACTCCACTGTGTTTTACGTTATGTAACAATGATCGCCATATTTCACACTGTATGGGAAATAATCGTGCAATTTACAGGATGAGAATGAGGAGTTTGACAGTTATTTTTGATATGTATAATTCATAACTTATTGAAGCATAAAAATGAAAAATATAAATTATACATAGAAATCATTAAAAAATCATTTCATTGCAATGAATGAAAGATAAACATGTTATTGGTCTGTTTCACTATTGAGTCTGCTGTGTAATTATCTTTTCAACAAACATGTTTATGCATCATTCACACTGTATTTTACATTAATGTGCAGGATATTTGCCTCCTTATGTCACTATATATAAAAAAAATGCAGTGCCTGTGCCATGTTTTATGTTTACTGGAGGTAATATATTAATAATTTAGCATTTATCTTTCATGCTGATATAACAAACTTGCACATAATCTAGTCACAATGTATTTTACGTTAACATGTCCATGTCAGTGTTGACGTGTATTTATAGAAAAATTGATCACAATTCTATTCATTTTCATTTTCATTTATTTTCTTGGATGGGAAATTGCACATCAGGCGATCTTGTTTCACCATTTTTCACCAGGTTGTTGTAAACATGCAAGATTTAGCACAAAGGTCATTTCCATCACATGAAAACAATAAAAACTTTTGAAAAGATCAATTTTGAGACAAAGTTTTACAAAACATAGATTATAATAAAGTATTTTAAATCAATGTGAAACATCTCTGCCTTTTTAACAATAAGAACATTTCTGTTGGTGGTGTCAGAAGCTTTTGTTTATTTTCTTTAATTTTTGGTAAATATGTTAAAGGCGCCAGTAAAAACCATCTTTCATGTATTAGTATTGATATACTGTATGTATAAATATATATATTTTTTTTTTTTACATGTTTCAGGAGTGAGACCTCAGCCTGTGTCCTGGGGGAGAGTGCTGCCAGCCAGAGGTCTGTCATTTACTTTTATTAAACCTATTTAATACATCAAATCATGTAGAAATGCCTTTTTTCACAAAATTATTGTACTTCTAGATTAAGATTAAGACTTTATCATTTTCAGAATATTCAACATTGTGTTATAACTTTACATTTATGTCACACTTATTTCTGCTCAACTGTTCACTTGAATATGAACTTATTTTGACTTTATTTTACATATTTCACTAATATTTTCACATTTGCTCTCATTTTTATTTAGACTTCACTTTTTTCACAACATAGGTTTTCTTTTTGCATCTGTCTTTATTCTGACTGTTTTAAGTTGATTTCTCAACTGAACCTTGTTCATCTTTATTCTTCACATTAAGTCACGGTATATTTAATGTTTTCTGAATATTTTAACATTTGACATGTTGGTTTTTTGTTCTTCATTTTGTGACTTTTTCACTTCAGGTGTGGGCATCGGAGTAAAACCTGGAGGTGAGGAGTTTTATTTTGTTGAAAAAAATAAAATAAAATCTAACAGGCAAATTATTTTACGACAGATAACATATTTTATGACAGATTAAAGCTATACGCTACCTGAAAACATTGTTTTTTCTTTTTGATTGACATGTGGCAAACAAAACAACAACAAAATTATATAAAAACACAAAAAAATAAACATAACAAAGCAAAGACAAAAATAAGTAAATGAAATAAACCAATGCCCAAGTATGTCCGAAAAGGAGTAGAATGAAGCTTAACCTTGTTTACTCCTACCTACTCCTACTCAACAATTAATCATTTTATACCCCAGTGGTTATTTGTGTTTATATTTACAAAAAAAACAACAACATGTATGTATCGTTTTGGGGTTTTTGCTTTAGAAAAGCTCCACGTTTCCACGGCAGTGTATTGAAAATGACGAGCTCGAGCCTCTTGTGTGTGGAGTTTGCACGTTCCACCTGTGTGACCAGGCGATAACGTGCATTAGAACATCGTTCTTCGATACAAACTGCGATAGAATAACTTTTCTTTCCTCTTCCTCTCAGTCGCCGGAGCTCTGGGAGCTCTGGGAAGTCGATACGGCACCAAAGCCGCCATGAAGGCCGGACGTAGGTGGAACTCTGGAACTCATCTTCTTCACTTTTCACATAAATCATCTTCTAATGTTTTCTACTTCCCTAAATTCCAGTTGGCCGCTACGCTGGAGCTCAACTGGGTCTCGGTGAGCAGATCTTTTTGTTTGTGTGCATGTAGAATCTTTCTAATATGCTTTGAAAATGGTCTTCTGTGTCTGCTGGGGAGGACATTCTAACTGTAAATAATATATATATTTGTTCCATGGCAGTGGCATTTTAAAAAACAAAACAGATTTTTGTCTGTGTTCATCAGTCAGAAGTGTAAATGTCTCCGTATCGCTGTGTCAGGAGGTTACAGAGCTCTTGGACTGGGAGGACGAGGAGGACTGAAGCAGGGCGCATACGGCGCTCAGGGAGGTTACGGTGCGTCAAAACGTCCTCTCTGCTTCGTCATGTTGCCGGTTTACAGCGTTGCACTTCCTCATATGTTGCTTTAATCTGTTTCTATTGTGACTTCAGGCGCCGGTCTGGGCACAGGACTGGGTCTGGGGACCGGGCTCACAAACGGACTGGGTCTGGGTTTAGGCCAGGGAGCAAAGCGGAGTAAGAGCCACCATCATATGTGTCGAAACTTTACATGTAGATTCAGGATCGGAGTAAAACCAAAAGGTTCTCGCTGAGATCTTCATCAATAAGCTTGAACTGCAATGGAATCTCGACATTTTAATGCTAAATAGTGGAAAGGAAAAACCAATTTTATGGACCCCGCTTTCACCAAGTGTTTCCTCTCAGTCGCCGTTGGTATTATTTGCTGGCTTAAATCTATTTACTGGTTAATATAAAATACAACATTCATTTGAGGAAACTAAATTAATTCATACGATGCAATGAATGCAATTATACCTTTACTGTAGCTTCACAAAGAATTCACCCCCCCCCCCCCCCCCCCCCATCCTCGGCCTCACAATGGTTCGGTCCGTCCTTCAGTAGAAGTGAAGGAGACAATGAAGTAGAACTTCATTTAGTAAATACTTGACAAAAGTTCATTTATAACAGGAGACATGATGGACAGCTTGATATATTTCTACCTAATAAAGTTTATCTGATGTAACCTGGTGAGTTTGAATCACTTCACACAGTTGAATCTACACTTCCAGCGCAGTTCAAGTTTATTTATGAAACACAATATTCATACATTCTTAATGAAATATACTTTTGGAAATGGACGTATTCTGTAAGTAAGAGTGTTTACATGCTTTTTAAAAAATTTATATTGTGCCCAAAATATTTTGTGATATTTAGGATCTACTAAAACTAAGTGAAAACATGAGATTTGTCTTTATTTACAGGTTATTCTGTGTTGTTTGTTTGTTTGTTTTTAACTCGTTCTGGCCTTAATGAGGTCAAACTCACCTGCACGTGTCTCCCCTGACACTTCTGGAAGAAGTTGTGGAAATCTTCACGTATAATTTAACTTGTTTGTGTGTGTTTTCAGTGTATGGTGCAGGCCTGGGAACTCTGCCCGGTGAGTCTGAATTGCTTCATGGTTGTTTTCTTTTTTTTTTTTATTAATGTAAAAGAGTAAAACTGACATCCTGTCAACATGTCTGCGTAGATAATACATGAAGCAGGTTTCATCTCGGCAATTAAAACTCCTGCAACAAGTCCTTTGTAAAACCAGAAAAGGCAGATTTATAATCCGCATGTTTGCCCTGATGCGAAGCTGAGCTCGGCTCTTTGCCTCCTACCCAGGCTATGGAGGTCTTGCAGGGATCGGCTACCCTGGAGCTCGACCAGGTACGTGCTGAATCCCGTCTCACCTCAGGAGCCACCGCTTTCCTGTCCTGTGTCCATGTCGTCTCTAACAAACACACACACAGACTGGACTCGGAGGCATGCAGAGCAGCGGGTTTATTGAGCTGCACAAAGTCAACGGGTGACCGTAAACATAGCTTGCTACAAAACAGAACCCGGGCTTTTTAAAAAAAAAAAAAAATTAGATTCTTATAATCGCTTTTGTCCTCTTTCCACTGAATTTAGGGACGTTTCCAAATCGCTGCCCTCATTGGTTCTCAGTGCAAAGCAGCCTGAGGTGTTTAGTCCTCCGTGTGGGTTAACACGCCGAGGGAGGTCAGTGACGGGCCTCCTCTCTGCTCCCGTCTGGGGTTCCCCCCCCCCCCCCCCCGGGTGTCCCACTGGACTGGTGGCCAGGGAGGTGAAAAGATTGGTGATAGACTGGTGAAGACCTGGTGAAAGATTCGCCTGCGGCGTCACTGTGTGTCCGTCTGCGTCTTGTGTGTTGCTCTTGTCTGCAGCCTCGTGTTTCACCGTTTGGTTCTCATCTGCATGAAATCACATTTGTCTCCTGTAATATTAGTAGCGTCTCTTTAAGTGTGTGTGTGTGTGTGTGTGTGTGTGTGTGTGTGTGTGTGTGTGTGTGTGTGTGTGTGTGTGTGTGTGTGTGTGTGTGTGTGTGTGTGTGTGTGTGTGTGTGTGTGTGTGTGTGTGTGTGTGTGTGTGTGTGTGTGTGTGTGTGTGTCAAACAAGTAGTTCTCAGGCTATTTTCACAAACTGTCTCCACGGAGTTCTGCCAGCCTCTTATCTCATCTCCAACATGAGACACTTGCAACTAGAAACAAAAGGAAGTATATTAAAGGTAGAATGTGGACATTTTTAATTTGATTTGACAACCTTTCATCAACTTTTTTTAGTACAACAAATGTAGAACTAGTGAGAATGTAAACAAAACAAATATTGCGTGAATATCTTCTGTTTTATGTTTTTTGTTGTTATTAGTTTCTTTTAAATATAATCTAATTATTAAGCTGATTTTAATTAAAAATGTCGTCTTCATTAAAAAAAATGTTAATGAAAAGATAAAAAAGAACAAAAACAAGTTTATTGCAATGAAGAATGCTTAAAATAATTTAAAATGATCAATCAGAAGGGGAAATTTGCAGAAGATCAGACCTCGTGAGGGAATATCAATAGAAGTGTAAGATTAAAAAGTGATTCGGTTGTTTTTCACTCTTCAAACATGCGTTGTGTGTGAAGAGGTTCCACACTCGCTCTGCTTCGACGCTGCTCCAGTGTCCTCGTCTTGTACTTTAACGCCGGTGTGTGTTTTTTCACGGCACTCGCACTCCTCCAGGTGGCGCCGCTTTGGTTGTGTTATCGTTGTCTCTGTTTTGCCTCGGTGCCTAATTATGGTGACGACTGGACCCGCTCCCGGCCATAATGGACTCTGTGTCTCGTCTCTGTTCTGTTGTGAACCTCCCGTCCCGAGCCGAAGAGCAAAGGATGTGTTATATTGCATGTCGATGCAATGATACACACATCGGTCACGTCCTTGTCGCCTTTGAATCGGGCACAGTAAAAACCCAAAACAAAAACACTGTTACTGTGCCGGCGAACCTCAAAGAAGCACTGTTGTCTCCTGAAGACGTTGTGGATGTGTGACGATATTTCTCTACCAGGTGTTTCTGCAGCGGACTCGGGCGCGGCTGAGCTGGCCGGTCTGGGCCAACCCCTGCTGGATCTCAGGCGAGAAAAGAGCCGAGCTTTAGGTCAAGTCAGAACGCTCGGGCCGGAAACGGCGGGCGCCAGGAGGACTCCCACCGTTCCCGAGATACATACGAGAGTAGAGGTGAAGGGAATCAATCCTTTAGTTCACGCTTCCAGCCTGGGAGCCGCCGCCGCCGCCGCCCCTCTGGACAGACCGGGTAACGCTCTCGGTCTGGGTCCAAGCAATGAGCCTGTGGTCTTGAAGAGAAAGCCGACGGTCGGTCACGAGGTCGCGCTGCCGGCTGGAGGACTGCCCGTCGATCACCTGAGGCGTCACCTGGGTTCGGCTTCGTCTCAAACGGTCCGAGATTTAACTTTCCCCCGGCAGCAGCGTCCCTGTGACTCCGCCGTCGATCTGTCCGACATCGACCGCTACGAGCTTCTGGGCTCGGACGCTCGCAGGACTCAGGGCCTGGTGCCTCAGGCTCCGGTCGGCAAACAGAGGCATCTGGGATTCGCGACTCCCCAAGCACAGGGACAGAACCACTACCAGCCGCCTCTTCCTCAGGACGTCAGCGGGGTGGTGTACCCCGCCCATCGGGGTCCGGGATCCACGGGTTTCCTCTCCGCTGCGTCCGACAGGCCAAAGGTCAAGGGACTCGTAGCTCAAGGTGCAAATGTGCCGAGAACCGTCCCTTTGGAAAACCTCCAACGCGGCGGATCCGCAGGCGTCCAACTGGACGGCGGCCGGCGGCCCGGAGTCTCGGTCCCGGCGGGGAGCGCGCCCCAAAGCTTAGGCATCGCCGCCATCGAAGGGCGAGAAACTCAAGACTTTCAGTACGCGAAACAAGTTTCCCACGCCGAGCACGAGGTCAAAAAGTCTAAAGCAGCTGTGGCTGGGAGGAATACCCAGGGCACAAGTAAGAGCAAAGATTTGTCTTTCTTCTTCATCCTCTCATTGTCCTTTTTTGTGGTTTCACTGCCCATTCCCCCGGTGCACCCGCCCTCTGGATCCGTGTCTGAATGGTTTTAAAGCTTAAAATCCATTTCACTGTCTCTAATGCATTAAAGACAGTGAGTGCAGGAAAGATCAGTTACATTAAAGTCTTGTAAGAGCTGCATAGGCTTTTAAAAGAGTTTCTGAAAACTGGGGAATTTTTTACGTGGGCAAAGACGGATTTGTTACTATTATTCTGAAACTTTTATGATCCGAAGGTTTGTTTTTTTTCCTTTTTTAATCCAAAGTTCAAGTTGTGTTGAGCTCCCAAATTAACATATTTAAATTAACTTAATTTGTAATTCTCAATAGTTTAGATGTTTTCGCTATTTTTTCTTTTTAGCCACTTTTAGTCGTTTAAGTCATTCTTGCTGTTTTATAATTTTTTTTAGCAATTTTACCTTTTAGCTGTTTCAAGCTGTTTTACTTTTTTAGTCATTTTAAGCAGTTTTAGTCGTTTCTTTCTTTCTTTCTTTCTTTGCCTTGTTTAGTAGTTTAAGTCTTTTTCGTGGTCTCAGCTATTTTGGCCATTTCAGCTATTTTTAATTATTTTACATATTTAGCCATTTTTTTGTTTTTTCAATAGATTTTTTCCATTTTAACCTTTTTTTTTTTTGTTACTTGAGCCATTTGTTCTTTGTTTGAGCAACTTTTATCAATTTAACCAATCCTAGTAATTTCAGCTCTTATAGGTGTTTTGTGAAGCTTCACCTTTTTTAACCATTTTCAGTGAATTTTACGTGGTCTTACCATTCTTACCCGTTTCAGCTGTTTTAGCTGCTTCATGTTGTCATTTTGACTCCTTCACCAGGTTTACCTGCACTGT
Organism: Lipophrys pholis; assembly: GCF_963383615.2. NCBI lineage: Eukaryota > Metazoa > Chordata > Actinopteri > Blenniiformes > Blenniidae > Lipophrys > Lipophrys pholis. Next base: position 3,083,153 of record NC_137647.1, read on the forward strand.
TCCCTTGTAAACACAAACAAGTCTTTTTTAAATCTTCTTTCCGAACATGTAAAAAAAACCATCTGAATGAATGAACCAGATGCAGAAGAGACGACACACAATTGGTGCTAATCTGGCTTCACATGTTCGAAATGCCCCTTCGCATCTTTGTCATTTCTTCAATTTCAAGCCAAACAGTATTTTTTTCTTTACTATAACACCAATATCATTACATCCACACACATATTTATTTACAGTTTGGACAACAGTTACAGCACATCATTAATTCATGCAACACCATAAGCACACAAACCCTCACTGTCATCACCAGAATCAACTCTTTCCTTCTATTGTTTTAACTGAAATAAGTTTGATAATAGTATAATCTCCACACTTACTTTATTCCATAGTTTTACTCCACAGTGGTGTGGACTTTAGGAGTTTTTAACTTTCCTCTATCACAGAATACTTTCAGATTGTTACCCGGCATTCAGTGTTCTTTGCTTTAAACAGTATTAGAAGAGTTTTAAACTCCACAAGGTCCATGAATTGGCTTTATCCATTTTATCTACAGAAAATCCACATTTACCACCTGCAGTGAACTATTTACCTCCGGCCTGTGTCACTGCTGCTGTGTCCGGTCGTGGCGCACTACAATGATAAAACTGTGCGGTTCTGCATGACGAATTAAGATTTTTGTAAATGTCCACATCTGCTCTCATTGGAATCTGCGTCGTATTCAGTGTGAGGATGAAGCTTGTTCTTTGATGGGACCACTGATGAGTTCTGAGGTGTAAAGGTCAGTCTCATTACATCGCAGTGTCACGTCGTGTGTTTCTACTGAGATCCGTCAGAAAACAAGCTGACTTTGGTTTGAACGGCTTTGATTTTTATTATACTTCGTGTCTTTATTGTGTTCTTCTTTGGTATTTATTGTTACCGGGGAATTAAGAGCGCTCGACATTAAACACCAAAGTGTTTGTCTATCACCTCCTTGTTTGCAAGTGGCTTCAAGTATTGGATGAAAAATGTTCAGCAACAAGAGTTTGTACATTTATTTTCCACATGTGCTCTACCTGAAACGCAAAAGTGACTTTTTTTTTTTTAATACAGCTTTTGAGCTCAAACCCCTAAACCCAGGTTATTCAGCCTGGAATTTATTGTCAGAGACACTAAGCTGTGCATTGTAAGGCTCAAATCTGATTATGCTGATGGTGTTTCTATCACTGATTCAGGTCTTCATCTCTTTAATGACCACATTGGATTATTTCTTTGTAGTTACTACAATTAATGTTCAGTCTGTGACACATCGAGCTTTTTATAGAGTTTCAGTCACATGCAAAATGTCCTTTTCTGGCAATTTGAACGTTTATTCTCTTCTGTTGTCGATTTATTTTTTTAAAGATTCAGTCCTTAAATGTGACTTCATCCAATCATTGATTGTTGTAAAAGCTGCAGTTGTGTGGTTTTTAAAGTTGAATTTGAGGTGATATATCTGAGCCTGTGTCAAACTCCTCCTCAGGTTATATCGGAGGAGCGGGAAACTACCTGGGCGCTGGCCTGGGCACCGGCCTGGGAGCCGGCCTGGGTGCTGGAGGCTACGGAGCAGGTAATGTGTGAACGGCAGCGGTGCTCCCGAATTCAGCTGCTTTAAAAGTCGATACAAGAAGCTGAATCACGTCTTCATCTAATAGGCCTAATTGTCCACGAGCACGCGATTGTAATAAACGCTTCAGGGATAGAGTGGTGGGAGTGGCAAGACAGTGAGATTTTGAACAAAAGTAAAGGGGATATTTAAAAAAGCTTCCTGTCGCCAAACGTGGCCGGCGTTTCTACCAGGGAGGATTCATCCAATCAGGCTGGCGAATGTAAATGCACTACACCTCCAATCCAGAGGGGGGCGATGACTATGCTTTTTTCCCATCCGGTAAAAGTTTTAACCACAATTTTTTTTTTTAACTGTAAATTGTGTCTTTTGACAAATTTTACATTTTAAAACAAGAGAAAGTCTCATATTGCCGTTTATTCTGACTGAAATGTTTCAGAACAAGATGAATTTTGTCTTGAGGGTGCCGCTAACATAAAATAGTCACAATCAATCTGCACTTTGAGTTTCACACCATGAGACTAAACTACTGTGATACTTTCCTCTCTTTTGTCCAAAATCAAATCATTCGACAACGAGCTGAAGTTTTTAACTCCAGATGAAACTAAAGCCGACTGAAATTCGGTCTCGTTAAGTTTGACGAATTTTCACTCCTCATTGCGACTGCGGTGTTCTTAAAGCTTCCATGTGTTTCCTCAGCCTTGGGTGCAGGAGGATACCTCGGTGGAGCAGCAGGGAAGCTCGGAGGTGAATATTTTCTTTTTGTTCCACTTTTATTTTTTATTTTTGAAGTTAAGTTTTGTTCATATTTACTTTTCCATCCTGACCTCTTCTCCTTCGTCTCATTAAAATGCGATTTAGCACACTTTATGCAGTATTATAGTCACATGTTGTACTGTGTTGTAAGTGTTCTTTTGGCTGCTCAATATTCCCCCAATGTGTGATTTCATTACAACTGTTACCTTTAGTAAAAAAAACATCTGATTTAAAGAAAAAAGAGGAAGCTTCAGTCAGGTGACCTTGAGCTCCAGCTGGGAGTAAAAGCTGCTTTTCCAATGCGAAACAGTGAATTACATCAATCATCACAAGGTTTAAAGCACAAGTCTCACATTCTCTCTTACTAAATCTAAAAATCCTCAACAAGCAGCACCGACTTGAGGAATTTATTAAAAATCCCAGGAGCAAATGTAAACACTCAATGATCCCCTCGTTGTTTTCCCAGCTTGAATTTCTGACTTGGTGACGGCAGACGGCACAAAATCCACTCTGATCCCCTGATCCTCCTACTTTGCCTTGTAAACCCTTCATTTGCTTCTTCGCTGTTCTGGAAAAGTCTCTGGGTGATTTTCCTGGAGGAGCTTTCTCTCTCAACTCCTGTCGGTTTCCGGTTGTAACTTGACTTTTATGACGATGTTCATTGTTTATTTTATTTTATTTTATTTTATTTTATTTTATTTTATTTTATTTTATTTTATTTTATTTTATTTTAATTTTAATTTGAATTTTTTTTAATTTTTTTAAAATTTTTTAAAAGTTTTTTTTATTGATAATCATGAAGTAATTGCACTAATTATCAGGGAAAATTATAAAAATTTGCAGAAAACTTTTGACTACAAAAAAATTGTAAAACAAATAGTAGTTGTCTTGTAATACATGAAAAAAAAAATCATCATTCGACGTAAGTAATCTTTTAAAATAAAATGAATTAAGCAAATGCAGAACATGCACAATAGAACATGGGATGTTTTGCACTATATGTAAAAAAAAATGGTACATAAGAAAAAAAAATGTGTGCGTGAACTTTTAAGCACTATAAGCTGAATCTACAAAGTAAAATTTTTGCACTGTAACTGTAACCAGAGTAAACCATTAATTCATTCATATGAAAAAGAAAATAGGGGTTGCATAATGCATACTTCACAAATCTAGCAATTACCAAAAATGAAAAATCAAAATGGGAAATATTACAACAACAACAAAAACAAAAGAAAAGAAAAAGAAAATGAAACAAAAGATGGTCGTTTTAGGAGAATGTACCTTTTCCAGTTCTTCCAGATTTTTGCCTTTTTCCCCTTGTTGAGAAAGTAATTCTCTCACTTCGTAGATGATATCATGTCATTCACTGACGCCACCACTCAGTATTCCATTGTCACTTTCTATTCCAAAACAAACTCTCCTTGTGGTGTAGTTCCATATTCACCGAAAGATAAATGACACATTTATTTGTACCGTTTCCTACCATGTGTGTTAAATGTGTGTTGCAGCAGGTTATGGAGACGGAGCAACGGGATACCTCGGTGCTGTGGCAGGAAATGGTCTGGGTGAGTCGCTTCTCATCCACCAAACTATTTCTTTGTTTCCTTTTCAATTACAAACTGCAAGTTACTTTAAAAAAATGAATAAATAAAAAAAAGAAGAAACAACTTACTACGTCTAATCTTAAGTTGACCACCTGCACAGAGAAACTGTCATTTATTAATTGTAAATTGTAATATGTAGTTAAATATGTATTTTTAGTCATTTATTGTCCTTTTTTTTCTGTATTCCTGCTTGAATAAGGAGTTTTTTATTGCAAATTCTATCTGATTGAAAATATTACTTGATCAGCGTATTTATGAGCCCATCAGTTATCAGACTGTTTTCCAGTGTGTTCAAGTTCTTTATGTACCTCAAACAGCACTGACAGTTTCAAAATAAAAACACAGAAGAAACTATGTTCTTCATGAGATAACCCCCCCCCCCCCCCCAAAAAAAAATCCATCCTTAGCAATGGCGAGATTATTCCACTGATAGTCTGAGTGCATATGGATCTGATCAGTTTAATCAATGTTCATGTGTTTTAAAACTAATTCAGGCTTATTGAGCCAAACTGGAAGAATGTAATCAATATATGGCTTCATTTCTATTTGTTTTCAATGAACTCTGTGGTTATATGAATGACTCTGTGCTGCTATTTACTTCTCATCATGTAAAAGTGCCCCCGGTCTCTCTGCAGGTTACGGAAATGGTTACGGTGACGGTTACGGAGCCGGTGAGTGCTTTCTGATGACACCCAGAGGAAAATGAATGAATCTGATCAATTCAGCCTCCTTATGAGTTGACGTCTCTAATTAGTGCTAATGAGACGTGTGTTTCAGGGCTTGGTCACCCCTCAGAGTTAACTGATGTTGCTGAGAGCAAAGCAGGGAGGATTGAAGGTAACGGCCTGGTGGCGGCACTAACGCCTAGAAACTAGACCCACGCTCAAAACGAAGAGAAGAACCGCCTTCCTTCTCTTCCTCGTGCAGCCTGTGTGGCGTTTAAATCCACTGGGTGTAGCTGTTGTCTCTTCTTCATGGAGGCGCACCAGTTGGATCTGGTGGCTTCTCACTTCCTTGCTCATGTAGATGCTTTTGCAGCTTTTCACTGCGTTTCAACAAGCGACTGTTTGACCTGACTTACATTTATACTTGTATTTCATATTTTTTTTTTCTCTCTTCAGCCCTCAGTACGGGAGGCTACGCTGGACAGGGAGCATATGGTAGGAGATGCACGACTAAACGATTGATATGCTGTCGAAAAGTCCAAATAATCCAAACAATATTACAACCATAAACCCAGGAAAGATCAACGAGACCAAATCAGCTCCGTCGTCACTCTGTGGCCGTGATAAAAACTGCAAACGAATCCCTGCCAAACCAAACCAAGATTTTAATAAACGTGTGAGGATGTAGGAGTCTTTCTCTCATCCATCCACAGGGAGAATGTGAAGATAACATTCTTTATAAACTCATATGTTGTACACATTGTGTTGAATTCAAGAACGTTTTTCAACTCTTTACTGGGCAAGTAACCACATTTGGAAAACTGGTTGCTTCCTAATCCAATAATAGAGAAATTAATCGAAAAATTTATTGTCATTATGTGCAATTTTGTTTAGCAGTTTTAGAGTTTTTCATTTGTTTTGGACTGTTTCTATTTAAAGGGGTCCGCAACTTAACGCTGTGGCGTCACATGGGACTCTTTTAGATCCTCTATCTAAAACTCCATGAAGCTCTCCGACAAATATACGTAAATACACATTTTAAATCACCTATTTACACACCAGTCATTTTCAAAAGGACTCTTAAGAAATAACAAAAATGGGACAAAAAGAAATTGCTCAAACCAGCATAAGTGGTGGGAAAAATGCTAAAACAGCTTAAAAACAAGAGCAGTCACATAGAAATGACTCATATTCCACATCCTGATCTTTTATTTCTGTTGGTGGCCCCATGATTTCATTTTGTAATTTGAAAGAACACAAGATTAGACAATATATTACAAAATCAAAATGTTTTATTGTGACAATTATTGTTGATCTGGATCACAACTCAAATTTCACGGGTTCTTCCTTTGATCAAAATGCTCCAATGAAGATCTGCTCATTAGTTTTTCAGATTTCTTGTTGACAAATAAACATGGGTGATTTTATAAACACAAAAATGACTGGAATTAGCAGAAGAAAAAAACTTTAAAATGAAGAAAAACCTGCTCAACGGAGAGCCGCAATGGTTAAAAGGTTAAAATGTCCAAATTGTCTGAAAACAAAGGAGAAAACCGTTATAATGAGGCCTGAAAACAACCGACAAGGTAATGAAATGAGACATTTACTGAGAGGCTAATCATTTCATTCTTCTGGCCTCTGCTTCGGAGGATAAAAAACTCCTCATTCGACCGTTTTTTTTAAAATAAACCGTAAGCTTTTCCTCGTCTTCTTTCAGGAGCTCTTGGCACGGGCCTGGACGCCGCCGGCGGGAAATATGGTGAGCATGGCCGACCTCTTCCCTCTCGGAGACGAATGAAAACCTGCGCCGGCTGGAGGCGGCAGAAGAAATGAGTCAGTTTGAGCTCGTGGTTGATCTTATCATTTGTCCCTCGCTGCGACAGGAGCTGCTCAGGTTCCCTTCGGCAACGCTCCAGTGATTCCTGCCGGACTGGAAGGTAGGAGAGCTGCGTGTGTTTTACACAAGCAACCGAAAGTAATGAACAAACTAGTTTAATTAAAAAAATCATTATTAAGCTCAAACCCACAGATATCGTCAACCACTGGAGGGACATGATCAAGAAGTGTGTCAGTTTATGAGTATTCATGGAACCAGCAGCTCATTTGTGTCACAAGAAGCATTTTTTATTCACATTTCTTGGTATTTTTTGGACAAAAAGTGAAGCTGCCAGTAACAACCCAACCTGATTCAACCTTTTTAACTTGCAACTTAACCAGGATTCATGATGAATTGGTTCAGGATTTCATGAAGGGTTTGGTTCAAAGAATTCCGCTGGATTCTACAGCAAACAGCACAGAGTTTACATTAAAAGTAGTCCAGGTCTGTTTTAAAGGGTGGCGGTGCGGTTTCATGAATTCAGACGATTTAAAATGTCCAAAGTCGAGTTTTTAAGAGTCTGGATCTTGTTGATAAATATCTGAGTTCATTTTATAAGGAATCCCGGTTAATGTCCAGAAGAAGGTCATTATTTAATGAGTTCAGGCCGGGATTGAAGAAGCCAAGTCTTATTTAGAGAGCCTGTGTCTGTAAAGAGTCCAGGTCACATGTTAAGTGTCTATATTTAACTTGTCTCAATTAAAGAGATAAGTTTTCTTTCCGGAGGGTTAGAAAAATATGTTTTAGTTCTGAGATGCCGACGTTCAGCACCGTCCTTTTGTCACCTCCGGCGAGTTCGCCACGACATCTCACCTCTCCTCTCCGAGGAGTCAAACGCTCACATTTGTTTGTCGCCCCCACCCCCCCCCCCCCCCCCCCCCACCCACCCACCCCCCCAGGTGACGGCGGTTACCCGTACGCCGCGCAGCCGCTCAGCCTGACTGCGGCTGAAGGCGCCAAAGCTGCAAACAAATATGGTGAGAATGAGCAGAAGTGTGAGGAAAAACACTGGGTGATGGAAAAACACTGGGTGATGGAAAAACACTGGGTGATGGAAAAACACCGCCGCTGTGAGGCGTCGTCCCGCCATTGTTTAACCTGCTAAACCCCCCCAACAAGGCGATAGTGACAATCGGAGGAGAATAAAAGAAGCGTTGTCTCTCTCTCTCTCTCTCTCTCTCTCTCTCTCTCTCTCTCTCTCTCTCTGTGATCACCAGTTGAATGCTAGCATTAGCATTAGCCAAAACGGTTGTCTTAACAGTTGCTATGTCGCTGAAATTACCACGCATGTAATTAGCATTGGGAGACATTGTTGCATCAGTAACGGTGAGATTTAGGTCCTTTTCCAACTGAAGACGCAAAAAACTTTCATTGCGTTCTGGGTGTCAGTGAAACGCAACTCTTGGAGAACCGCTCCCACGGTGGAAGTTTTCGAAAACGGGCAAAAACGCAACTTTTTGGAAACACGTGGAAACGCTGCTGCTGCGCACCACGGCCCGTAATAAATAATCTCACTGCACATGCTCAGTAGATGGACAATAAGAACAGTTTTTTCCCTCCCTGGGAGTTTATAGTTTTCTATATGAAACAGCCAACAGCACCAACTAGTGGTCCCACATGAAAACTACATAGTTTTCAGCGTTTCTGCCGTTGCCGCGTCAACAGACGTCGTCTTCAAAAAGTTGCAAACGAGAAACCTTTCTGAAACGAAAACGGGAAAACGACACTGAAAGGTCTTACGACATTCATAGAGACGAACACTCGCGTACATGATCTTAATATCTTCGCACCTTTAGAACGTCTCTTTCAAATAACGGCGCTCGTTTAATGCACGACTTTACATTTAGCCCCTTGTTCACTTTGGTTTAGACCGTAGTTGTTGTCTTAATGGTTGCTGTTCCGTTAAACTCTTCTTTTCTGGTGGAGAACGTCAGTAATCCTGGAATAACGCCACAAAATAACGTGTCCGAAGAATCAGCGTCCAAGTTAGCTCACCTGCAAATGCAAATCGTTTAATGTCAGAGCATCTTCCTCCCACAACCTGAGCTGAACTCACTGAGTGAATCAGTCGTCAGTGCTAACGTGTCATATCCAGACCTAGTTTTCCAAGTAACTCATTACTTTTCCTGACTGTTTATGACTTACTGTTGCCTCTCTGACGACGTCCACGTGTTTTGTGTTGTTCTTAGAAGCTGCTACCGGCCTCGGCGCTCAGCAAGCAGGTGATTATTTGTGCATTTCACTTCCAAGCGTGCAAATCCTACGACACCCTGTCCTCCAGGACGGGGCAACTGTGTTTTTTCGTGAGGGCAACAAATAAATAATATGTGTTAAAAAAAAAAAAAAAAAAAGAAGCCTTTTTTTTTATTTACTAAAAGTAAGTCATACTTTTCATATAATACAACGACAACAATGATGCTGTGGATGTTGAAGATTAAATAATTTCGAAACTGTTTGAACTGTAATGAATAAAGGAATGTGATTTTGCTGAATTTAATGCTTAGGGAGTAATTTCATTTCATATAATTGACTTGTAATAAATACAAATGTATATATATGACTGGTGACTGATGACTAATTTATTTATATATTATTTTCCTCTTCAGTTGCCCCTCAAGCAGCTTGTCACTGTCACTTTTGCTCAATTCCCTGCTGGTAAAATTGTCATTTCTGTGTCTGGTAAGGTTACGGCGCGCAGCTCGGAGCAGCTCAGGAGGCGTTGGGTAAGTCACAATAACCAGACGCTTCCTCATTCGCCATCGACTTCCGCTCGCCGCCGCGGCTCCGGTGGCCTCGATTCCTCTCAACTCTTTGTGCAGAAGTGTCACAAGCAACACCGCACAGTCTGCGTCACATTTATCTGCGTTACAAAATGTCTTCATCTGTGTGGCTTCAACAGGAGCCAGATATTCTCCCTACAAACAAAAACAAATGAGCTCAAGCTTGAACTCTCTCTTTCTTAAAACATGCACTTCTACTTAAACTGCTCGCACTGTATAAGTACAACCGCATGCATTATGGATTATTTACCACTTAAGCATGTGGAGCCTGTGCAGTGAGGTGGAGGAACCCCTTTAACAAAACAAAGCTGTTTTTTTCCTCCCTGTGAGATCATTCATTTCCAGTAATTGTTTTAACTCTTCCACAGGAGAGCAGACTGGGAAATATGGCGGCGTGAACGGATACAAAGGTGAGAGCGAAAGTCTTTCGTGTGTTAAACGCTTGTGTGTGGTGTGATTTCTTTTATTTTGACCGGTGTCTGTCTCTTCCCCGCTTCCTGTTTGTCTTCGTCTTCAACCAGGCTGATTCAAATGACCTGGACCTTCAAAGTGGATCATTTCCATAACGTGTTCGGTGTAACGAGATCTCTGAGCTTCGTCTGTGTTTCCCCTTCCACTGTGTCCTGTTGTGTCGCCTGTCTGTTGTTTGTTTTGTTCGCACCCTCTCTTATCTGTAAAGTGGACGTCTGTAACGCTCGTCTGTGTGTCTCGTTTGTTTGTTTCAACTCTACCGTTGATCGATGTGCAGAAATAGTGCGAGAAATCTTGTCCCAATGTTATAAGAAAAATTAAAATTGTGATTTTTACAGAGTTAATCCAATAAATGAAATTGTTGCCAAACCACACTTATAGGCACCGTGTGCATATTTTTTATCATATTGTATTTTTATCTGCTTTTTTAGTTTCCGCTATGTGTGCTTCTTTCTCTTTATTATCCTGTTGTACCACTGCAAAGTTCTCCACAAGTGAGATATAAATAAAGGATATCTTATCTTATCTTACGTGAAACTGACGCCTGAGTCAAAACCAAACCCTCCGTCACCGAAACCTCATGAGTGCACAGGAAGCTCCACTGCTTCCTTTCGCGTGGTGGGCAAACACCACTGAAGAACATCAAACCACTGGCACGCAGAGCCAACAGTGTTCAGACGAAATTGAATACGACAGAAAGTTTATTGATTAAAAAAAACAAACAAACAAACAAGAAAACACAATACAGCACAACCGGGAGCTGGCGCCGATTCACACGATAATGAAGTGACTTTTATTCATCCATTTTCTACGAACGAGGCTTCGTGTGTGAGGAAAACCAAATCGCAAATCTGGAACCGGCGTGGGAGAGCAGAGCGAAACGCGGCCGGACCTTATGTGCAGAAATCAATTTGTAGAGACACAATAACGCGATGACAACATAGCTGAAGTAAAACCCAGCAGACGAGGTTAACACGTTCACACCAGTCTAAAGTAATCACATTACAGACCTGCAAATAAAGGCTGAAAGGATTAAACCTTTCTGAGCTCATAATTACTGCATACCGCAGACATGGGGTGAACATGCAAATGCCACATGAAAATGTCCCGACTCGGATTCAAACCCAGGCTGTCTCGCCTTCCATTGTGCTCACCACTACGACACCGTGCCAACCGCCTCAGTACTGTATAATATAGTAATTCTGCAAACATGAAGCTGTAAACATATAAAGCATTAAGATATTTTAAGTTAAGGATGAACTGAAGCTGTAAAGTATGCAGATATATACAGGGGGTATGAGATGTTTTACCTTTAAAAAGTAAAGCTAAAGAGTTTTTCTTCAGAGATAAGGAACTCATCATTAGAGGTTCAGCCAATTTCTTTTTATTTTTTATTTTTTTTTGCACACACCAGGTGTGGTGGAGGATCCCCAACGTTTATAGTGGTAAAAATTTGGGTACCTCAAGAAAAAGGTTGGGAATCACTGTATTAAAAAGGGATTCACTTTATAAAAGGACGCTGATTCTGCAAAGTTAAATCTAGATTTAGATTTAGCTCTCGATTCCTGATTTACCAAAACATTACAGTGAAGCCAAACTCTGGTGTACACGTCCGCTAAAAGACTTTTAGAGGAACATTAAAGGAGTCACATGACACGGCTTTCAACACTTCCACATGGTGTCGTTGGTCCGAAAACCTTTAATTCAAACTTTCTTGATTTTCCTCCATTTGAACATTGGACCATAGGAGCTGCATTCAGAATCTGCTGTGTCTGTGTGAGCTGGACTGGCTCCGCCCACACATTCCCATCTTGGGAAGAGGAGGAAGTACTTCCTCTCGTGGTGCCATGTGCCAGAGCAGAGCTGCCTAATTGTGGGAGGAGTCAAAGGGAGGGCCTACCTTGATTGGGATTGGCTAAACCCCCGATGACACTATACAGGGTTTGATTTCTGATTGGCTGGTTGGAGCAACACACTTTTTAAAACCTGAAACAAGCCAGGGACAGAGAGGACAGACTGTCTTCACTTCTGGGGCGTCAGTCCAGGTATGAGGACGATTAGTACTGATGGAAAACCATGAGAGTGAATTATGCATAATATGACCCTTTTAAACTTTATGTAACATTGATATTTACAATTGTAATGAACTAATCCTTGATTACTCTTCATTAAGAGAGAACAGAGAGAGAATAATACACTATAAAAAAATCAACCATGGGAGAACATGAATATTCTAGTGGACAGACGGCTGAGTTGGATTGTAATTACGGTGACTGTCAAAATAAAAGTACCAAGTCCCAGGAATATATCGACTGGGAGTCATGACACCACGGAGGAAACACTTCTTATTGTCCTACTACTGAGCATGTGCAGAAGAACTATATACCACGGCCGTGGTGTATCCGAACAGTATTTTGTTTGTAAAAGCATTAACCTTAGAAACTGTTTATAGAAAGTTGAGTTTTCAGCGGCTTCCAGCACCGTCGTCACGTAAACCCAAAGCACAACAAAAGTTTAGCCTTTTCACTTGAAACCGTTGCCGTGTAAACAGGGCCTAGTTTAGCCATGCTGGTTGTTATTCGAGATCAAACAAGTGACTCTCTGCAGTCAGACTCTGGTTTGCTGGAGAACTCGTTTCACTCACGAAGACACCCTTCTGCAGCAGGATGGCTTTGGGAACGGGGCGCGCATGGCGGGAAACATACAGCCTCTTCAGACTTTGAGTCATGGGCGAAGCTTTATAGTTCGTGCAGAAATCGCCGCTCAGGCTCGGAGCACATTGCACGTCCACTTTGTAGTAGAGCCTGCCATGCTGCAAGGCGCACAGGTCCTGTTTGACCCCCGCGGACAGAACCGGCTCGCACTCGCCCAGCAGGTCGTCATCCCAGTTGCTGTCCTGATCCCAGACTTCAAACCGGACCTGTCTTGTCGAGGACAGATCCTGGGTGCCCAAATCGAAGACTGCAGCCCAGTGTGGATTGTTGTTGTTGAGAATGACGGACGTACGTTGGACCTCCAGCCCGAACTTCACCTTCACGTAGCCGTCGGTGGCCGTGGTTTGGTCCCCCCACAGGTCGGACGCCCGCTGCACCGTGATGATGACCCGGGCCATGCCGCCACGCGTCGGGCAGCAGTCCCGGTTGACGGCGGCCTGGTTGTGACACTGGCAGACGCAGGCATCCCTGGAGTCGCTCTTTATCCCGGCCTGGCAGCCGTCGGTGCAGTTCCTCCACAGGGCCCTCTCCAGAACGTAGTGGCTGATGGCGGCACGCAGGTTTTTTCGTACATGCGTGTTGACGGGCAGCAGCTCATGCAGCGAGTCCAGGGAATAGGAGATTATGTCCGGATTGAGCGGCACGGTGTCCAGCCATTGTTTGTAAGCTGACGGATCCTTGTTTGCAGAGAAGAGGAGGTCTGGCTCCGTGCTGTGGCCTCCCTTTATGTCTGTGAACCTGTGAAATAGAAGCGAGCGTTAAAACCAAGTGAGTGCTTCTGGGGCTAAAACACTAAAAATACTCATTTACTTCTTTGGCATTAAAGTTCATGGCTTTTCTTTCCCTCTTTTATGAGTTACAATAACGAACAAAAAGTGCCATTAATATGTGTTTTAACCCTAATCTGCTCGCCCTGCGTTGTAAAGTGAAAATGATTCATGGAAGATCTTTCAGTCGAAAACGGCTCACCAGCCACTTTATTACAACTTCTCATTAACAGCTCGTCAGCCAATCACATGGCGGTAACGAAGGCCACGTTCACACGTACCCGGGTATTTAAAAAACTGAGATTTCTCTGCGTTTGGGCCGCGCATTCACACATAATCGCAGCTACAAGTCACCACAGACGTTGATTCCTGAAAACCCCGGCCACAGAGGAGCTTTAGAAAAACTCTGTGTCTCAGTTTGCATCTATAGAGGGGTCGGCAGAGATTTACATCACAATTCATGACTTTGTTTTTTTTTTTCCAGGATTCTGATTGGCTATCATGGCTTCATGCTTCTTGTTACTCTGCCCCCTACAGGTCTGGCTGCTCATAGCAGCTCTGAACCAGGTGTACATGCAATGAAGATTTTTTGGGGGAATGTAGAGGTGGAAATATCTGTTTTTGGAAAAACTCTGGTTCGTGTAAATGCGGCCTGAGTGTAGTTAGGCTTGAAGACAAATAAATGATGATTCAAGTAGAAAGTTGAAAGCTGATTTGAGTGATTGTGCGTTTTCAGTTTCTCCCGAAACGCAACAAAAGTGCTGTCAACATTTAAATTTTATATATTAATATATATTATTTATATATATATATTATGTTTAATATAGTACAAATTTAGACCTGGGTTACAAAGGCCTAAATAAATCAATTTATTTCAATAAAGTTATGCTCTATTCTGTACACACCTATGCACAGCATTGTTATAGAGTAGTGCACGACTGAAACAGTTTGGGAAAATGTTGTATTAATATACTCATCAATAAGAAAACATAAAATGAATGCTAATAGTTGAATAAAACTTAATATATTATGCCAAAAGAAATCTGAGACACTGAAACTTTGAAATTCTAGAAGACGCACACACACGCACAACTTTTAAAACCGAAGTAAGTGAAGATCTGCAGAGGAAATCTTTTGTTAGGTGAGCCCTCCTCCGTACCGTTCATTGAAGAGGTCGGAGTACGACTTTTTATCGTCGATCTTGTTGGAATTCTTCTTGCAGTGTTTGACTTCCGACTTGGCGTTGATCTTGGTGCTGACCGACGCCTCGGCCTCCAGACAGAGCTCCACCTCCTCCACGCTGAGGCCCTCCAGGCTGGCCTGGCACTGCCTGATGCTGGTCACCGACGTCACGCTTCCCCCCAGCTTCACCTGCGGTCACACGTTGTAAACATCCTCGCGTTAGAAAAGGCCTGACGTTCTCCTGCTGAAGTAGTTGCGCTGCTTTCCGTTACCTTGGTGACGTAGTGAGTGCCGAAGTTGTCGATCAGTTTGTAAAACCGTTGCTTGTTTCCTGGGCAGTAGACTTTGGGTAGTCCTTTCACCGCGTTGCGGAAGTCTCTGTGTAGCTTTGGGGTGCCGGAGACTCGGTAGCTGTTGTGAAGATTTAACATGTATTAATTCACTGTTTAAAGTTCGGTTGCAACGATTTACAGGAACTTTAATGCACTATCAACATTTGCAATATCAATGTTGCAAATGACTGACCAAGCAGAGGTCCACTGCCTGACACGAGACAAGAGAACAAAAGCACAAAAATCGAGAAAAATTACAAAAATCAGGAGTGACAGATGTACACGTCACCCAAAAAAAGACAAATAAACTGCTTAATCTGGTTAAATTGGGTCAAACCAGAGAAAGAGCACTGTTTATAAACCCCTAAGCAAAAAGACATCATCACTGTGTTTTGTTTATTTATCACAAGTCATATACAGTACATATATTTCTATCACAATACTCGACATCATCAGTGTTGCATAATCAACTAATATCAAGCAGGTAAAAGTATTCGAAAACACCAACAACTAACAGAATACAACAAATTGTCTCAGAGATCTCTATCAGTTCACCAGCTAAAGTGTAATGTTGTAATCCCACTTTATTCCACAAGGTGGTACAGTGAGTCACTGCAGAAACATCTTTTGTTATAGTCATAGCACATTAAAGTCTCCTAGCTGAAAGCTCTCCGAAAGTTATGGTGGTCTTTAGTTTTAGCATTATCCACGTATAAAGAGATTATCAAACACTTTTTAAACCCGGAATTATTGAAAAGACAGGATTCATGCAGCTCGGCTTAAATATGCTCAACACTTAATATGTAGAAGAGGCTGCTGTCCGTCCTCTGCGTTCATTACATGTTTAACTCAATTTCCAGGGAGATTACATATGTGTAGCAAACAGAGTGATACCACCGATGGCCTGTGGGGGCAGTGGTGAGCATGATAGAAAAATGCCAGTCTTTGTATTTTTGGTGAAAATTAATTTCATCTGTTTTGTGAATGTCAGTAGATGGGTTCATGTATTAAGTTGCACACACTGCACCAATAGTGCCGGGAATAAAAAAAAGACGCTGCTGCACAACATGTGGAACCAAAGAGCTCGGCCTCTTACCTGTAGTACTCACAGGACACGCTCTGACTCGAGAAGCTGAACTTGTCCTCCTTTGTTTTCCCCATGGAGTAGTCGGACAGTTTGGAATCGGTTCCAGCCAGCATCAGCGAGCCGCCTTTTGTGGGCATCTCAACGTCCAGGTTGACTTTCCAGTTGTTTTCCACCGAGGAGACGCTGGAGCTGACGAGAGCCTCGCTGGACTTGTAGAGCTTGGAGGCCACTTTGCTGCTGCAGGACTGTTTTGCCCTCCAGTCGACCACAGACAGGGGCAGTTTCTGCCTCTTGTTCTCCAGATAGGGGTTGCTGCACAGGGTGCACGTCTTGTCCTTGCGTTTCCACTGATTCATGTCGAGCACGAAAGCCCCCTTCCGCTCCATCTTGGTGATGTCGAAGCCTTCTCCGGCCAAATTGGCGCCGGGAGCGAATTCTGCGTCGAGACACTGCTTGGGTGTCCCGTCAGTGCACGACTGATACGAACCCCGGGGGAGGGACAGCGCGAGGCCGACGCAGATCCAAAGGTTGGAGGGGAACATGCTGCCGATCAGACGATGGTGCTTTTAATCTGAAAGAGAAACGTGAGGGAGGAGGAAGTTCATGAGTGTACTGTACAAGTCCTCGATACTGAACCACCCAGTTATCCAGTCTCCATGCTGCTCTCTGGAAGGAAATGCAGACTTTCCAAATTTAAAATACACAAACTAAAAAGCAACGTCCAACCTAAATCCCAAACAATTTGACACGCTGCACTTTTTAATGACCAGAACTGTTCTCTGGGTGCCATATACATTATTAGTTTATTCATTCTGTGCAATAATAACAATCTTTAATACATTTCCAATCACTGTCAATATTATCATGCAAGAACTTAGATTTGTTTATCACCATTTTTTTTAATTATTCCTACTGTCATGGACTATAATATTTATTATAATTGTCCGTATTATTTTTTCTATTCCTTTGTGACTGTCCACTTATTGCAATTTAGATAAAATGTTTAAGTTCTGATCAAATCCTCTGCGTCTCTTTTACGCCTTTATGTGGACGGTGACCCTATACAGCCACTTCCATCTTTATTTTTATGAGTAATAATGAGAAAAATCATCACTTTTCTAATTAAAAACTCATGTTTTTGCAGGACAGCAGCACCGTGCGCCTATTAAGATGGAGTAAGAATTTTAAATCTACTAATACATTTTTTTTCTTAAACCTTAAGTCATTAAAAACTATGTAAATATGATCAGTTTCAATATTTTCTAAAGCTTTTTATAAACATGTAGTACGGAAGAGTTTTAGGGCCACTGAAGAAAAAAAAAAATTCGGAGGCTAAAAAAACAAACAAACTCCGTGGCCCCAGAAAAAGTCGAAAATCAAAGTCGAGATTTTATTTCTCTTCACGGAGAGACGTCTGTCCATCCCTCATCATTTGCCCGTAGATGTGAATTCACATGATGCATTATGAGGAAGCAGTCACACAGGCTGGCATGTGGATGGACCGACTTTCTTTCCCACCGTGAAAAAAAAAAAAATCTCGACTTTGATTTTCGACTTTTTTTGAGGCCACGGAGTTTTTTAGTTTTTTTTTAGCCTCCAAAAAATTAAAAAAAAATAAAAAAAAAAACTTCGTGGCCCCCAAAAAAATCGAAAATCATTTTCGAGATTTTTTTTTCGGAGGCTAAAAAAAAAAAAAAAAACCTTCGTTGCCCCAGAAAAAGTCGAAATTCAAATTCGAGATTTTTTTTTTCAAGGTGGAAAAGAAAGTCGGTCCATCCACATGCCAGCCTGTGTGACTGCTTCCTCATAATGCATCAGGCGGTTTAATGAAGTGGTGAAAAGATGCTTCAGGACAGAATCTCGCTCATAAACACGGTCAGTTATCATCAGTACCAGGACCAGAAGAGACGGAGCAGCCTGCTGCCTGGTTCCGTTGTGGAAGTTCGTCGAGTACGAAGGACAAAGACGCGGATCCCGGGCTGCTTATTTAAATGTTCTTATTAATCAAGGAAATCCTGTGTAAAATCACACGTCCATAAGCAGTAAGCAACCCGATATAGACAGAATTAAGTGACTTAATGTGAGTTCGCATCTACGGGCAAATGATGAGGGATGGACAGACGTCTCTCCGTGAAGAGAAATAAAATCTCGACTTTGATTTTCGACTTTTTCTGGGGCCACGAAGTTTTTTTTTTTTTTTTGCCTCCGAATCTTTTTTTTCTTCAGTGGCCCTAAAACTCTTCCGTACGTAAGCACCCGATGAAGGGGAAAGTATTTATTTCTCTTCGACAGCTGATGATCTGTGAACGTGTACATGGATTATCAGTACTTCATGTTTGCCCGCGTCGTAAAGGACCTCCAGCCTCGCCCTCATTTGGAATAAAGCTCTCGCCCTCCACAAACATCCTGTTCAGGTTAAAGTGGTCACAGAAGCTGGATAGATGCAGGTACAGAAATACACAGGCAGCAGCCCGTCACCGCAAATACTATGACTAACAAACAGCTCAGGTTTCTGGAGGAGTATAAATGACAGAAACGCACTTTCACATTTACTTTTCGGTCTTGTTTCCTTTGACGCGTACAATTCTAGATTTGACCTGCTCACGCTCATATTTCGCCGTGATTCACGTTCGTAAAGTCCGTCTGGTTGAGATGTTCAGACTCCTGATGTGGACATGAAATAGTTAAAAAGGATTGTAGACATTGATCCATTAATAGACACTCTGCAACCCTGAAGACGATGATCGGAGAGACCGATCACTCAAAGCTGCCGCACCCCGACTTTGGAATGAACTCGCACTCGACCTGCGCTCCCTGGACTCAGCGGACATCTTTAAAAAGGGCCTAAAAACACATTTGTTTGCCAAAGAATTCTAGTCCAATCGGCCCTCGCTGCCACTGACTCTCGCCATTTGTTGTGTTTTTAAGATGTTTTTTTCTCTTATCTGTTTTTATCTGTTTTTACTGTGAAGCACTTTGTGACTCTATGTCTGTGAAAAGCGTTTTAGAAATAAAATTTACTTACTTACTTACTTGAAGGATTTGTTGAAAAATAAAAATTCCCATCAGGTGTTTAAGAGATTACACGTGACCCATCCGTGCTTTTGTACCTTTTGTAATTATATTGCATGAGCCATTGATTATTGGATATTTGAATTTACTTTTTAGTGATAAATTCCATTATATTTGACAAAATCTGTTGCAAATCTGAACAATTTATTGCTCCACCATTTAAAAAAATTTTTTATGTGAAACATCAGTCTGATGACCTGACCGAGACTAAAAGATACTTTGCAAACTTTTATTTGATCTTAAATTAAAAAGCAGATTAGATGTCTCCTCCCTAATTTCCCACAGTTTATATTTAACGCTATTATTTAATCACGTATTCTGCGACTGTCAGGAAGGTTGGAACAAATCCAGATACGGCCATGTGCACTTATTTGCCTTATTAAAGTCACAAGATGATTCTGTTGTGAAGTGTGTGTGTGTGTGTGTGTGTGTGTGTGTTCAGGCCAAAGTCTTGTGTTTTAAGTCTTATCTGAGCAGAAAACTTACCGTCGGGGGTCGTTACGCTTCATCTTTATCTTCCTCTGATTCTTTATCTTGTGCTGTTAAACCGGGATTCTGCAGCCTTTATGACCAAAAGAGCCACTTTGGCCTTTTTTCTACCGCGTAAAACTTGTTTGGAGCCGCAATATTTAACCTTTGAAATAAGCATAAAACGCCTGATGTTTCATGACTACAATTTAGAACATTGGACATGTTTTTTTGCAGTTCATTTACTGGGTTCTATCTTTTTTGTTTTCGTCGCTTCTGCCATTGTCGTTTCATTTTCACATGTTACTCTTCTCCACAACAAATCAAAACTTTAAAGTTTAAATTTAAAGGTTATCATGGCACTGTGGCGGTGTGTTTGACGCCCCTGGACTAAAATCTTCATTGTGTTTACAGGTTGATGGTTCTGATCCCGGCCGGACAGATCAACACGTTCATATTCACACGCTTGCATGATTTAGAGTCGCGAATCAAAGTTCCTTCGTTCTACCGTTCTGAAGGACGTTCGTCTTCACGCTCACAAAACCTCGTGTTTCCAGCGTTTACATTCTGTGAAAGACACCCGGAGTTTGTTGACGTCGCAGCGTCACGGAAACGGCTGAAGATTCCCCGAGGCAAGATTCCGTTTGCACACTCGATCTCGCCAGATCTCGATTCGCTGAGGACGTCTGGGTTTTTCACCGGGCCGAATCTCTCAAATGTTTATTATCGCTGGAGGTGCCGCGACGTCATCTTTGCCATCTCCTACAGACCCCAAATTCTGTTTGTTTGTAAACAAAATCGACTTCGGTGGGATCGATTCAGGGAACTGCGGGTTGGAAATTAGAGGAACCGAGAGGTGATGGTCTTGTTTTGGTGGGTTGGTTTGTTCTCTGTGCAGAGGTGAGACCTTTTACAGGAGGTAGATTTTAAAGGTTTTCTGTGGTACAGTAAGTTTAACCTCAAACTTATGACTTTGGACTGAAGGAGAAAGTTCCCAGAGGAAACAGGGAGAATGTTCAAACTCCACACTGACATGCCTGCATGCAGCAATACTGTAGATCTATTAAAAAAAACAACCTACAGAAACTTATTTTCAAGTCTTCTTTACTTTGCCTGTGGATTTCCCCAGAGAAGAAACATGATACAGATTCTTTTCAGTTTTTCTTTAGTTGCCTCTTTCCTAACAGTTTAGATGTTTTCATTGACGAGCTTCACTTCCCATCAAAACTCTGCTACAATTCACTCTTCACTGTCAACTTTGCTCTAAATATGGTCTCTCAACAAATAGCTTTGGCCGATTGTCTCATGGATATTTAAAGACGCTACTCTTCTGTATGTGACACGACTGAACTATAATAAAAACCTGCAAGAAATAAAAACAAACTATTTGGTGTGAGGCGCCGGGACTCACCTTCTCACTGCTGCTTCACACGAATATGGAAAATCGGAGATGTTGAGGTGGTGGTCTCAAGATGGAGGGTGGGGGGGTGTTAGTGGTTTGACAGTTGCATCTATGTAGAGCAGAGCTGAGTGGGAGGAGCCAGCGATTTCACACGTGAAGTCGAACGAATCGCGATGACATGAGAGTCGGTCGGCCTTCCAGTCAAGAAGGAACCAGAGACCACAAAGCCGTCATTTCTCTGAAGTGGTGGGGGGGGGGGCAGGGGGGATAATGGTACGTTCTGAACTCTGTCATCATTTCGATGGAAGGTAATTCAGAAGCAGTGAGAAAAACCACAAACTGACAATGAAACGAAAGTCGCAAAGAATTAACTTTATTTCATTTCTCTGCACTAAACGACTGAAAACAAGCCGCAGGAATCCACATGAATCAACTTTAAGAAATACAAAAGGGTCACATTCAAACCAATGAATGAGCGGATTAATAAATGCAACATTTACCACCCACAAACAGGGAGAATACACAAACTCTACTGAGGGAAACCAACCTTTGAAGCCACTTTCTTCACTATTTCATTTTGTGTTTCTCTTCAAAACTGAACTTGGGAGTATTGCTGCCTTCAGCAGTCGCTTGGAAGTGGTAACTTCCTGACTTCAGATTGGGAAAAACCCATTTTCCTTTTGGGAAATCTACATAACAGTATATCTGCATCTGCATGGGAAGATTTCTTGATAATGGGCTGTTTTGTGAAAAACAGCATTATTAAAGGTAAAGTACAACGAGATTGACATGTTGGTGTTACAATCAAGAATGTCCCCATCAGAATTATTGCTCTCAGTCCACTTTTAGTTACACTGACTGAAGCTCTGATCTTTTATTGGAGATACTACAAGTGACCTTTGGACCGTTTTTGCTTTCAGAACAATTAAGAAACGTTAAAATCAGCCCCGATCAAACACTGCAGATCCAATCAGGACATCCCTCCCTACAATTATCCTTTTTATCTGTCTTTCTGTCCAGGAAGTGAAGCCTCGGTACCAGGAAGTGGTTTTTTCCCAACCGGTCACGATGTATATCGCATAATAATCCTCAAAAAACTAAAGAAATGTAAAATATGCAATTAATAAAGAACAACTCTGTTGGGGAAGTTATAAACTCTTCTGAGGTCATGGATTTAATGGAAACTCAGACCAGAATAGAATGAGCCGTGATTCTGCTCAGCATTTCTAGATTGACATGGTTGTAATATGTTACGATTCATCCTCTGCATCAGGCCAGTTGTGGCATTTTGAAAACGTAATCCTTGAACACAACTGAAACCTCTGACGTCTCTAAAAAGAAAAGAAAAAAAGCCTGTTGAGAGGGTTTGTGGGAAGATATCTATGTAAGAAACAACAACAAAGAAGAAAGCGTGGGAACCGCTACTAGAGACAGTTAAAAAGAAAAGCAATGATTATGCGTTTTGACGACACGACCTTCGACCTTAATGCTTTAAAACACTGTGGCTTTCATCACGAGCGTAAGCCTGAGTGAAGCCGTTATTCTGCATCGTATCCCTGCCTGCAGTCAGACTCTTGCTCCCCCACGAACAAACACTCCCATCTCTGACAGCATGGCCTTTGGAATAGGGCGGGCGTGACGCGACACGTACAGCCTCTTCATGCTCTGACTCATCGGGGACGGGACGTAGTCGCCGCACGACTTCCCTCCCAGGCCCGGGGCGCATTTCACTTCCCATTTGAAGAACAGCTTGCCGTGGTTCAGATAGCACATGTCTGCCTTCTCGCCCGCCGACAGAACCTGCTCGCATCCCCCCAGATGGTCGTCCTTGTCCCAGCCGCCGTCCCGATCCCAGACCTCGAACCGCACCCTGTTCACCGTGGACAGATCCCGAGGGCCGAGGTCCACCACAAACTCCCAGTGCGGGTTGTTGTTGTTGTTAATGACGGGTGACATGTACGGCACCTTATCGAAGATCACCTTCACAAATCCGTCGGTGGCGGTACAAAAGTCCCCCCACAGACCGGAGGCCCGCTGCACCGTGATCTTGACCTGGGCCATGCCTCTGCGGGTCGGGCAGCAGTCCTGGTTCACGGCGGTGTTGTGGTGGCACCGGCAGACGCAGGGATCATGCGGGTCGCCCCGCCTGCCGGCCGCACACGGCCCGCTGCAGTTCCTCAACAGGCCTTTCTCCAGGACGTAGTGGCTGATGGCCGAGCGCAGGCTGCGCCAGGCCGAGGTGTTTCCAGGCAGCAGCTCGTGCAGCGAGTCCAGCGAGTAGGAGACGACGTCGGGATTGCGTGGAACCGTCATCAGCCAGTCTTTGTAGGCCGAGGGCTCTTTGTGGGCGGAGAAGAGGAGGTCCGGTTCCGTGGTGTGGCCTCCCTTTATCTCTGTGAACCTGTAAAAAAACAAAGCGTCAAACCCGGGCCCCATTTACCACAATCTCAAGTGAAAACTTTATAGTATTGTTTGGGGTCCACCATGGTTTTAGGCAGGAATTGGTGTTTTAGGTGTCCATTGAAAAATTATATTCTCTTCTTATATTCTCATTTCATTTTGGAAGTGAAAAATTTGATCGATCATCGGTCCATATAAATAACATCACCTGTGTGGATTCTGCGGAGATAATTACTCAACATCTTGGAAAGGAAATTCCTCCTCTCTGCTTCAGCATTTGAACGCACCAGGATGAGTCAGAGAATCAGGAACCGATCAGAGGCTGCCTTTCAAAAGGTGTAGGCCACATGGTATCAATTGACCAATCACGCTGGGCATAATGCAAAACCGGAAGTCAGTTGTGGGTTGTGTACACGAGCCGATGATGATGAATTCAGGCAAAATTAGACGGTGACAAGCAGTGATGGTCATTATACCGCATATTTTAGACGCTTTGAGCAACACGGCCGCTATTTCTTTGGCCGTCTTTTCCGGAAAATTGACCGTCCAAATGACGGCTGGACGGCTGGCTCCCTAAAACCATGGTTTACACAGAAAACCCAGCGCCCTACCTGTCGGTGAAGACGCTGGAGAAGTGCGATTTGCTTCCCGTCTTCTGTATGTCCTTGTTGCAGTGTTTGCTTTCGGCATTGACCGTGACTCTGAAGCTGGCGGACGCCTCGACTTCCAGACACGACTGCACCTCCTCCACGCTGAGGCCCTGCAGGCTGGCCAAGCACTGCTTGACGCTGGTCACAGACTGGACACTGCCTCCTAATTTTACCTGCGATCAAACACACATCTGTAAATATTTAGCTCTTTTAACAGAGAAAAAAAAAACCCACAGATTTATTTGTTTTACCTTGGTGATGTAATGGGTGCCGAAGTTGTCGATCAGTTTGTAAAAGTTCTGCTTGTTTTCTGCAGTGTAGACCTCCGGGAGCTGTTTCACTGCTTTGGTGAATTCCTTGTGCAACTTGGGAGTGTTGGACACTCGGTAGCTGCGAGAGAGAGGATTACAGCAAAAATACACAAAAACTGAGGTTTTTTTTTATTTTTATCTCTGTTGATAAAAGTTATTTCATTGGTTATTTGCTGATTGTGATTCTGAGGCGGGTCGGAGTTACGTGATGCACCTGAACGCATCACTCAGGGCTGTCAAGCTGCTGGAGTTCGACCAGACCACATAAAGCCGCACACGACGAGGTGTGGAAGACATAAATATCACTTTCAGGGCACATTTTTGGAGAAGAAGTGTTGCCCAATCTGGCGGCATGAAGCTCGTTACCCCATAAAAATCCATAACTTAGCCGCGTCGTCGTTGAAGCCGCAGGTTCAAGTCGTGTGAATAAAGTAGTGGCTTATAGTCCAGAAATTATTTAAATGTGGAGGAAAAAGTGAAGTCTGGTCCTCGTCCACTCACCTGTAGTACTCGCAGGACGCGCCGTGGCTCATGAAGCTGAACTTGTCGTTCTTGGTTTTCTCCATGGAGTAGTCGGACAGTTTGGAGTTGGTTCCGGCCAGCATCAGCGAGGCGCCTTTACTTCCTACCTTGAGGTCTAAACCGAACTTCCAGTTGTTTTCCACCGAGGAGACGCTGGAGCTGACGAGAGCCTCGCTGGACTTGTAGAGCTTGGAGGACACTTTGCTGCTGCAGGACTGTTTTGCCCTCCAGTCGACCACAGACAGGGGCAGTTTCTGCCTCTTGTTCTCCAGATAGGGGTTGCTGCACAGGGTGCACGTCTTGTCCTTGCGTTTCCACTGATTCATGTCGAGCACAAAAGCCCCCTTCCGCTCCATCTTGGTGATGTCGAAGCCTTCTCCGGCCAAATTGGCGCCGGGAGCCAATTCTGCGTCGAGACACTGCTTGGGTGTCCCGTCAGTGCATGACTGATACGAACCCCGGGGGAGGGACAGCGCGAGGCCGACGCAGATCCAAAGGTTGGAGGGGAACATGTCGATGCACAAACTGAAAGGGAACGGACTTGTCATCAAACTGGAGAAAGTGAAATAATAGCTTTTTGCAGAAGTGCTGCTGTGGTCGCACAAACTTGACATTTTGCTCAGACCTCACGACTGTCCCCTCTTCGAATATTCAAGATGTATTAAGAACTGAATGCCACTTACAGTATTTCAGTCCCTTTATCTACAGAGATGCAGTGAAGGAAGCAACTTTTGGCAGCAAGCTCAAAAATCCAAATCTATTCTTGTCATTTAACCTTTTTGGAGTCCCCCAAGGCTCTATTCTGGGTCTCTCTTAACATGATATTTTTGGACCAAATTAATAATAATAATAATAATAATAATAATAATAATAATAATAATAATAATAATAATAAAAAAAATTATTATTATTATTATTATTGAAATTATTATTATATTATAGTAATCTATTATAATAATAAGTAATAAGAATCACGTCTGTCAGCAGCCCCAGGGCAGCTGTGGTTACAACGTAGCTTACCATCACTGGTGGGATTGGTATGAATGAATAATGGTTCTGTACACGCTTTGAGTCAGCGTGAAACAAGCGCTATATCAAGCCAAGCCATTATTATTATCATTATTATCATCATCATCATCATCATCATCATTATTATTATTATTATTATTATTGTTATTAACAATAATAATATGCATATGTTTATTTGGAAGTCAATTTGTTTTTTTTAAATTCTCGTGCAAATTTAGCTATGTATTGTATTAAAAAAAGATTTATTCAAAGATTCATTAAAATAATCACATGGAACTGAATCTTCGTCATAATTTCAGCTGGAAACTTCATTCAACTTTAAAACATTAAAAAAAAAAAAAAAATGATTCCTGGTACATTATTGATAATTGTTTTTTTTTTATTCTAGTATTACTGCTACTTAAACTTGAACTATTACTGTTATTATTACACATGCATATCATTATCTCTCGCTTGCTCAGACACATACACACTAATATATGAAATACTGAAATCAACATTTGAATAAAATGATAGACTCATTTCTGACTTACCTCTGTCTCCTGTGAGAGTCAGTATCAGGGCCCTGGTTTTAAAGATGAGGGGTGATGAAGATGTGTGACAGAGGAAGAGGAGTGTTGTGTGAAAACTCAATACATATACCTTTTACCCACAGTGTGGTGAAAGGAAGGTGAGAAGAGGACTGGGGAGCTATGAGTCATAGTTTAACAGTTTAAAGTCACCACAAAAAAAACCCGCTAACAAAAGAACAAACTCAAAGAACAATCTGTTCTGGTGACTCCCGGGGGGAGTAGGTTAAATATGAAACAACATTTTTTTTTTATGTGTGAATACAATAATTTGTTGTCTGTTTAATTAATAAATATACTAATATAACATGTATTTACGTATGTATTTTTTTTAAAAATCAAAAAGCAGTGTAATGTGATTCAGCCAATAGCTGCAGCGCATGATTAACATTTGAACTTACTACTTCCTGTTATTAGGAGTACTTTTTTCCTGCTGATTGTAACTTACAGTGATAAAAAATACAGTGGTTTAAAAAAAAAAAAAAAAAAAAAAAAAAGACAAACTCATTAATGCCTTTGCTCTAAAGCACATAACCAACATATCATTTTATTATGACACCTAATGGTGAGCGTATCATTATCGCCCATTTAGTGACCGAGATCCGAATTGTGACTCCTGTTATCTGTATGCTGTGTTTATTAATATATCATTAGAGCCATTGAACCGAATATTTTTCATTCAGTGGAGGTTTTGGTGACTGGCAGCAGGAGTTAGTGGCCTCCGTGTGTGAGGCCGAAATGACAACCTGCTGTGTGTGTTCATCTTTATCACCATGGCTAAATATGTTGCGTATTGTGTCGCGTTATAATGTTTTACATCGCAGCGTAATTGCTGTTTGTGCACGACTGTTACGTGCACGGTGCACGCATATTGTCGGTGAAAGTAGAAAGTAAACTAGAGATCCTTAAATTCCCCAACACCGTCACTGGAAGATCGAGCTCCCCCATAGCACCACGGCTCTCTGGAGCCGCCACTGGTGTATACGACTCACCCAAAGTGGATTTAATTGTCAGGGATGATTTCTCAATCGATTCGATTTTTAAACATGAATGACTAACTGTTTCCGATTGAACCAAAAACTGCAAAAAATAAAATAAAATCCATAGAAAGACGATGGGAGAGGCACCTCATTGAGGAGACCAAAGGAGATCAGCGTCCGTTGCCACGGAGACGCTCCCGGCTCAGTGTTTCACACGGTGATGTAGCTACCTGACAGGCGAGTTAGCATCGATATAAGCTAACGGCTATCATGCTAGCTACGCTAACTCGGTTCCACAAACAAATGTGGCATCGGTGAGAGTCTGTGCTCTACCGAGTGTAGCTCTAGATTATGATCTGTGTTTTACTGCTGGCTGTGCTGCAAATTGTCCCTCAGAGTTAACAAAGTTCACCTTGAGCTTGAAGTAGAAAAAAACAACAGAAAAAGAAACAACACGATCCAAGAGAAAGAGCACTGTTATTCAGAACAAAAACAGAAGATAAATGTTTAAAGAGGGAGTGAAAGTGTAACATCTGTCCACCCTGAGAAGTGCAGCAGTAAAAAAGCAGCTCTGGTTTTATCACATTCCTGCAGAGGCGCTATCTGCATGTCATCAGGCCCGAGCGGCCAGGCGGAGGAGTGGGCGGAGGCGACGGTGTGATTCACCCACAGCTTCCTTCTACACAGGATTACTGGAGAGTCGCCGGTGTGGGAATTCCTGGGAATCCTGTGACTCCGTTGCTGAAGTGTAACACAGTGAAAACGGCAGGATTCACCTCCATATTGATTTCGTGACGTAGAAGTGGAGCCGCACTGCAGTCGGGGTCAAAACTAAGAAATATATTACAAATACACAGCTGAAGGTGACGAGCGGAAGAATGATTTTCTTTCAGTATTTAATTATACTCGTGCTTAATGCTATTGATACTAATGTGTATAATTTAATTAGTTGTTTTTTTTTTAAATCGTGACGATTCTATTAACTTAGTTTGTTTACCATATTTAAATTTTTACAGGTTTTTTATTTTTTTGTTCAAGTCCATATTTTATGTAAGTAAATTAAATTAAATAGCTGATTTCACAATGTCAATTAAAGTATTCAAAGAAGCAAATACTTTGGCCCCATTCACACAGAAACCATTTCAAGTCAAAATGCAAAACGTCCCTTGTGTTTCGCTGTTTCCGTGTAAACATGAAACTTATATAAAACGAAAATGCAAAAACAACGCATTTTCTCTTGAAAAGTGTTTTCAGTACTCTTTCTTCAATGGTATTATCAACAACACCACAGTTATACATGTAATTCATTACAATTTAGGTTATGTAACTGTAAATTCAGTGGAGTGCACATTTTAAGTATTTTATAGTCATTACTACTTCCATTAATAATAACGTTAACTGTCTATGTAGAAGTTTTTTTTAAAAACTTGACGTTTACTTGCATTTCACTCAAGTATGAGTGCGTAATAATCCCTCTGTTCGCTTGTTATGAACACAAACCTCAACTTATCGCTGGAAATCACTGCTTTATATGGAAAACTTAAGGGAAGGGTGGTTGGTTGGTACTATTTCTAAAGATTATTTAAGTTTATTTAAAATGTTCCTGTCTTCTATCTAACATTTTTTATTGGCCT
This sequence comes from Lipophrys pholis, assembly GCF_963383615.2. Lineage (NCBI taxonomy): Eukaryota > Metazoa > Chordata > Actinopteri > Blenniiformes > Blenniidae > Lipophrys > Lipophrys pholis. The sequence continues at coordinate 3,112,009 of NC_137647.1, forward strand.
CATTATTGAAAATCTCTGAGTGATTGCAGAGGTTAATGAATTTATTGACCAGTTTTCTCTTTATTAGTCATTTTAAACAGTTTTTTCCCCTCCTCTGTGGGCTCAGGTGAAAACTGCAACGTTTCAATGAAGTGAAGGCAGCTGGAGCTGAAGAGGCGCGTCAAGTTGCACTCGGCGACATAGAATCACACCGGAAGTTTGCATTCAAACTAAAACTCGAGCCTTCAATTGAGGTAAAGCAGTGATGTTTTGATTTTCAAAGAAAATCTGGATAAACAGACTGTAAATACTCCAGATTCACTCAGTGAATCTTCTGGTTTCTGCATGTGTAATGTGCTGCGGCAGGTATAAAGATATCTACAATGATAGTTGTAGAATTTGTTTGTGTATTCTTTGAGTTAATGTGTAAAATCTTTTCTTTAAACATTATTTAAACATAAGACCCACAGACCGGAGGCCCGCTGCACCGTGATCTTGACCTGGGCCATGCCTCTGCGGGTCGGGCAGCAGTCCTGGTTCACGGCGGTGTTGTGGTGGCACCGGCAGACGCAGGGATCATGCGGGTCGCCCCGCCTGCCGGCCGCACACGGCCCGCTGCAGTTCCTCAACAGGCCTTTCTCCAGGACGTAGTGGCTGATGGCCGAGCGCAGGCTGCGCCAGGCCGAGGTGTTTCCAGGCAGCAGCTCGTGCAGCGAGTCCAGCGAGTAGGAGACGACGTCGGGATTGCGTGGAACCGTCATCAGCCAGTCTTTGTAGGCCGAGGGCTCTTTGTGGGCGGAGAACAGGAGGTCCGGTTCCGTGGTGTGGCCTCCCTTTATCTCTGTGAACCTGTAAAAAAACAAAGCGTCAAACCCGGGCCCCATTTACCACAATCTCAAGTGAAAACTTTATAGTATTGTTTGGGGTCCACCATGGTTTTAGGCAGGAATTGGTGTTTTAGGTGTCCATTGAAAAATTATATTCTCTTCTTATATTCTCATTTCATTTTGGAAGTGAAAAATTTGATCGATCATCGGTCCTTATAAATAACATCACCTGTGTGGATTCTGCGGAGATAATTACTCAACATCTTGGAAAGGAAATTCCTCCTCTCTGCTTCAGCATTTGAACGCACCAGGATGAGTCAGAGAATCAGGAACCGATCAGAGGCTGCCTTTCAAAAGGTGTAGGCCACATGGTATCAATTGACCAATCACGCTGGGCATAATGCAAAACCGGAAGTCAGTTGTGGGTTGTGTACACGAGCCGATGATGATGAATTCAGGCAAAATTAGACGGTGACAAGCAGTGATGGTCATTATACCGCATATTTTAGACGCTTTGAGCAACACGGCCGCTATTTCTTTGGCCGACTTTTCCGGAAAATTGACCGTCCAAATGACGGCTGGACGGCTGGCTCCCTAAAACCATGGTTTACACAGAAAACCCAGCGCCCTACCTGTCGGTGAAGACGCTGGAGAAGTGCGATTTGCTTCCCGTCTTCTGTATGTCCTTGTTGCAGTGTTTGCTTTCGGCATTGACCGTGACTCTGAAGCTGGCGGACGCCTCGACTTCCAGACACGACTGCACCTCCTCCACGCTGAGGCCCTGCAGGCTGGCCAAGCACTGCTTGACGCTGGTCACAGACTGGACACTGCCTCCTAATTTTACCTGCGATCAAACACACATCTGTAAATATTTAGCTCTTTTAACAGAGAAAAAAAAAACCCACAGATTTATTTGTTTTACCTTGGTGATGTAATGGGTGCCGAAGTTGTCGATCAGTTTGTAAAAGTTCTGCTTGTTTTCTGCAGTGTAGACCTCCGGGAGCTGTTTCACTGCTTTGGTGAATTCCTTGTGCAACTTGGGAGTGTTGGACACTCGGTAGCTGCGAGAGAGAGGATTACAGCAAAAATACACAAAAACTGAGGTTTTTTTTTATTTTTATCTCTGTTGATAAAAGTTATTTCATTGGTTATTTGCTGATTGTGATTCTGAGGCGGGTCGGAGTTACGTGATGCACCTGAACGCATCACTCAGGGCTGTCAAGCTGCTGGAGTTCGACCAGACCACATAAAGCCGCACACGACGAGGTGTGGAAGACATAAATATCACTTTCAGGGCACATTTTTGGAGAAGAAGTGTTGCCCAATCTGGCGGCATGAAGCTCGTTACCCCATAAAAATCCATAACTTAGCCGCGTCGTCGTTGAAGCCGCAGGTTCAAGTCGTGTGAATAAAGTAGTGGCTTATAGTCCAGAAATTATTTAAATGTGGAGGAAAAAGTGAAGTCTGGTCCTCGTCCACTCACCTGTAGTACTCGCAGGACGCGCCGTGGCTCATGAAGCTGAACTTGTCGTTCTTGGTTTTCTCCATGGAGTAGTCGGACAGTTTGGAGTTGGTTCCGGCCAGCATCAGCGAGGCGCCTTTACTTCCTACCTTGAGGTCTAAACCGAACTTCCAGTTGTTTTCCACCGAGGAGACGCTGGAGCTGACGAGAGCCTCGCTGGACTTGTAGAGCTTGGAGGACACTTTGCTGCTGCAGGACTGTTTTGCCCTCCAGTCGACCACAGACAGGGGCAGTTTCTGCCTCTTGTTCTCCAGATAGGGGTTGCTGCACAGGGTGCACGTCTTGTCCTTGCGTTTCCACTGATTCATGTCGAGCACAAAAGCCCCCTTCCGCTCCATCTTGGTGATGTCGAAGCCTTCTCCGGCCAAATTGGCGCCGGGAGCCAATTCTGCGTCGAGACACTGCTTGGGTGTCCCGTCAGTGCATGACTGATACGAACCCCGGGGGAGGGACAGCGCGAGGCCGACGCAGATCCAAAGGTTGGAGGGGAACATGTCGATGCACAAACTGAAAGGGAACGGACTTGTCATCAAACTGGAGAAAGTGAAATAATAGCTTTTTGCAGAAGTGCTGCTGTGGTCGCACAAACTTGACATTTTGCTCAGACCTCACGACTGTCCCCTCTTCGAATATTCAAGATGTATTAAGAACTGAATGCCACTTACAGTATTTCAGTCCCTTTATCTACAGAGATGCAGTGAAGGAAGCAACTTTTGGCAGCAAGCTCAAAAATCCAAATCTATTCTTGTCATTTAACCTTTTTGGAGTCCCCCAAGGCTCTATTCTGGGTCTCTCTTAACATGATATTTTTGGACCAAATTAATAATAATAATAATAATAATAATAATAATAATAATAATAATAATAATAATAATAAAAAAAATTATTATTATTATTATTATTGAAATTATTATTATATTATAGTAATCTATTATAATAATAAGTAATAAGAATCACGTCTGTCAGCAGCCCCAGGGCAGCTGTGGTTACAACGTAGCTTACCATCACTGGTGGGATTGGTATGAATGAATAATGGTTCTGTACACGCTTTGAGTCAGCGTGAAACAAGCGCTATATCAAGCCAAGCCATTATTATTATCATTATTATCATCATCATCATCATCATCATCATTATTATTATTATTATTATTATTGTTATTAACAATAATAATATGCATATGTTTATTTGGAAGTCAATTTGTTTTTTTTAAATTCTCGTGCAAATTTAGCTATGTATTGTATTAAAAAAAGATTTATTCAAAGATTCATTAAAATAATCACATGGAACTGAATCTTCGTCATAATTTCAGCTGGAAACTTCATTCAACTTTAAAACATTAAAAAAAAAAAAAAAATGATTCCTGGTACATTATTGATAATTGTTTTTTTTTTATTCTAGTATTACTGCTACTTAAACTTGAACTATTACTGTTATTATTACACATGCATATCATTATCTCTCGCTTGCTCAGACACATACACACTAATATATGAAATACTGAAATCAACATTTGAATAAAATGATAGACTCATTTCTGACTTACCTCTGTCTCCTGTGAGAGTCAGTATCAGGGCCCTGGTTTTAAAGATGAGGGGTGATGAAGATGTGTGACAGAGGAAGAGGAGTGTTGTGTGAAAACTCAATACATATACCTTTTACCCACAGTGTGGTGAAAGGAAGGTGAGAAGAGGACTGGGGAGCTATGAGTCATAGTTTAACAGTTTAAAGTCACCACAAAAAAAACCCGCTAACAAAAGAACAAACTCAAAGAACAATCTGTTCTGGTGACTCCCGGGGGGAGTAGGTTAAATATGAAACAACATTTTTTTTTTATGTGTGAATACAATAATTTGTTGTCTGTTTAATTAATAAATATACTAATATAACATGTATTTACGTATGTATTTTTTTTAAAAATCAAAAAGCAGTGTAATGTGATTCAGCCAATAGCTGCAGCGCATGATTAACATTTGAACTTACTACTTCCTGTTATTAGGAGTACTTTTTTCCTGCTGATTGTAACTTACAGTGATAAAAAATACAGTGGTTTAAAAAAAAAAAAAAAAAAAAAAAAAAGACAAACTCATTAATGCCTTTGCTCTAAAGCACATAACCAACATATCATTTTATTATGACACCTAATGGTGAGCGTATCATTATCGCCCATTTAGTGACCGAGATCCGAATTGTGACTCCTGTTATCTGTATGCTGTGTTTATTAATATATCATTAGAGCCATTGAACCGAATATTTTTCATTCAGTGGAGGTTTTGGTGACTGGCAGCAGGAGTTAGTGGCCTCCGTGTGTGAGGCCGAAATGACAACCTGCTGTGTGTGTTCATCTTTATCACCATGGCTAAATATGTTGCGTATTGTGTCGCGTTATAATGTTTTACATCGCAGCGTAATTGCTGTTTGTGCACGACTGTTACGTGCACGGTGCACGCATATTGTCGGTGAAAGTAGAAAGTAAACTAGAGATCCTTAAATTCCCCAACACCGTCACTGGAAGATCGAGCTCCCCCATAGCACCACGGCTCTCTGGAGCCGCCACTGGTGTATACGACTCACCCAAAGTGGATTTAATTGTCAGGGATGATTTCTCAATCGATTCGATTTTTAAACATGAATGACTAACTGTTTCCGATTGAACCAAAAACTGCAAAAAATAAAATAAAATCCATAGAAAGACGATGGGAGAGGCACCTCATTGAGGAGACCAAAGGAGATCAGCGTCCGTTGCCACGGAGACGCTCCCGGCTCAGTGTTTCACACGGTGATGTAGCTACCTGACAGGCGAGTTAGCATCGATATAAGCTAACGGCTATCATGCTAGCTACGCTAACTCGGTTCCACAAACAAATGTGGCATCGGTGAGAGTCTGTGCTCTACCGAGTGTAGCTCTAGATTATGATCTGTGTTTTACTGCTGGCTGTGCTGCAAATTGTCCCTCAGAGTTAACAAAGTTCACCTTGAGCTTGAAGTAGAAAAAAACAACAGAAAAAGAAACAACACGATCCAAGAGAAAGAGCACTGTTATTCAGAACAAAAACAGAAGATAAATGTTTAAAGAGGGAGTGAAAGTGTAACATCTGTCCACCGTGAGAAGTGCAGCAGTAAAAAAGCAGCTCTGGTTTTATCACATTCCTGCAGAGGCGCTATCTGCATGTCATCAGGCCCGAGCGGCCAGGCGGAGGAGTGGGCGGAGGCGACGGTGTGATTCACCCACAGCTTCCTTCTACACAGGATTACTGGAGAGTCGCCGGTGTGGGAATTCCTGGGAATCCTGTGACTCCGTTGCTGAAGTGTAACACAGTGAAAACGGCAGGATTCACCTCCATATTGATTTCGTGACGTAGAAGTGGAGCCGCACTGCAGTCGGGGTCAAAACTAAGAAATATATTACAAATACACAGCTGAAGGTGACGAGCGGAAGAATGATTTTCTTTCAGTATTTAATTATACTCGTGCTTAATGCTATTGATACTAATGTGTATAATTTAATTAGTTGGTTTTTTTTTAAATCGTGACGATTCTATTAACTTAGTTTGTTTACCATATTTAAATTTTTACAGGTTTTTTATTTTTTTGTTCAAGTCCATATTTTATGTAAGTAAATTAAATTAAATAGCTGATTTCACAATGTCAATTAAAGTATTCAAAGAAGCAAATACTTTGGCCCCATTCACACAGAAACCATTTCAAGTCAAAATGCAAAACGTCCCTTGTGTTTCGCTGTTTCCGTGTAAACATGAAACTTATATAAAACGAAAATGCAAAAACAACGCATTTTCTCTTGAAAAGTGTTTTCAGTACTCTTTCTTCAATGGTATTATCAACAACACCACAGTTATACATGTAATTCATTACAATTTAGGTTATGTAACTGTAAATTCAGTGGAGTGCACATTTTAAGTATTTTATAGTCATTACTACTTCCATTAATAATAACGTTAACTGTCTATGTAGAAGTTTTTTTTAAAAACTTGACGTTTACTTGCATTTCACTCAAGTATGAGTGCGTAATAATCCCTCTGTTCGCTTGTTATGAACACAAACCTCAACTTATCGCTGGAAATCACTGCTTTATATGGAAAACTTAAGGGAATGGTGGTTGGTTGGTACTATTTCTAAAGATTATTTAAGTTTATTTAAAATGTTCCTGTCTTCTATCAAACATTTTTTATTGGCCTCATTATTGAAAATCTCTGAGTGATTGCAGAGGTTAATGAATTTATTGACCAGTTTTCTCTTTATTAGTCATTTTAAACAGTTGTTTCCCCTCCTCTGTGGGCTCAGGTGAAAACTGCAACGTTTCAATGAAGTGAAGGCAGCTGGAGCTGAAGAGGCGCGTCAAGCTGCACTCGGCGACCTAGAATCACACCGGAAGTTTGCATTCAAACTAAAACTCGAGCCTTCAATTGAGGTAAAGCAGTGATGTTTTGATTTTCAAAGAAAATCTGGATAAACAGACTGTAAATACTCCAGATTCACTCAGTGAATCTTCTGGTTTCTGCATGTGTAATGTGCTGCGGCAGGTATAAAGATATCTACAATGATAGTTGTAGAATTTGTTTGTGTATTCTTTGAGTTAATGTGTAAAATCTCTTCTTTAAACATTATTTAAACATCTAAATCAGGTGGTATGTTGGTAAAATTGTCTGACACTGTCACCTCACGCACAAACAAAAATGCAGTTCGTCTTTTCTTAGTGCAAATAAAATAAAAATGAAAAGAAATCTATATATTTTCTTAATTGTATGTCTTGCGCTGCATACAAGGTTCAAGGGCTCTTGTTTTTTCTACCTTTTATTGAACTGCGAAAGGCATTGAAATGACTGGTGTGGTGAATATATTTACATGTGTTTGCATGATCTCCATGAGGGTTTTTACAAGTACTACAGTTTCCTCCCACAGTACAAAATTAAAACACACTCATTTGAGGTTAATTGGTGATCCTTCGTGGCTGGTTTTGATCCACGGGATTATATTGGTCACCCCGGATTTAAATGCATCTCCTGCTCAAAGTCCAGATGCGAGATTTGAAGCGCCTCCGTGTGTTTTACTGTGAAAGCGCACACCGGAAATGCGGATGTATGTTTTCCCGCCAACTTGCCGGTCGGAGGCGCCGCAGGAGCCGAGAGGCCGCCACGGAGGATTCCGCATTTGAAGGAATTCATCCATCCAGGACCGGTGATGGAGGCCAGCGGGATGTGGAAGCGTTCCCCGGAGCGGGGTGTGTGTGTTCGGAGTCCTCCGGAGCAGATGCCCGCTCTCTGCGCTCCACGCGCCGGACGGCGGTAGCTGCCTGCCCGGCTTGCTAGCCCCGCAGTCCTTCAAAAAAAAAAAAAAAAAAAAAAAAAATCACCGCTCCACAGTCACGGAGCCCGTCTGCTGCTCCTGAACCGAGAGGTGACCGGCATCCTCCTCCTCCTCCTCTTCCTCCTCCTCCTCCAGGCCCGTTGAAGCGACGCTCCTCCACCCGCCGCGGAGCGGTGACCGCTGCCGGGGACCGAGCTAGCATCCTCCGGAGGCGGTCGGTAGGTCGGTCGGTCGGTCGGTGGCTCGTGCTCGGGCTCGCCCAGCATCCCGCCCTCCACAGGAATGCTAACTGACGGGCGGCGCGCGGCTCCAACATGACGGCCGGTGCTCCATCCAGCGGCGGACGCGTTCCCTCGATGCTTCTCGGTGTCCGGAGCCGGCAGCCCCGCGCGTGCGGCCGGACGCGTCTGTCTGCAGCCCCGCGCGTGACACGCACGGCACCGGCGGCTCGGCGCGAATTCACCGGCTCGTGCTAGCGGCGCCGCGCGGCTCAAAAGAAGAAGAAGGAGGAGGAAATAAAACAAAAGGCGGCGAAACGTCAACGAGCAGAGAGAAAGTCCTCCTCCGACAGATTCCAACACCAATGGTGTCCCACAAGGTCTTCGTGGCAATCATCCTCCTGAACGTGTACGTGGGCGTGCAGTCCGTCTTCTACCTGTTCGGCGGCGTCCTGCTGACGGTCCTGTTCGCCATGGCCTTCCTGAACGGACCGCGGCTGCTGGACTGGGCCAGCTCGCCGCCGCACCTGCAGTTCAACAGATACGTCCTGACCGGGTACCGGCCCATCTCCTCCGTGCAGGACTGCATCCGGAGCCTGTTCTACCTGCACAACGAACTGGGGAACATCTACACGCACGGTGAGTGGTGGTGGTGGTGGTGGTGGTGGTGGTGGTGGGGGGGGGGGGGGGGGGGGGGGGGGGGGGGGGGGGGGGGGTCACGAGACGTTCCCCAGCCAGCCAGGTGAGATGGAGGTGAACCTGCAGGACCGGAGGTTCATCCTGAGAAACTCTTTAAAAACTCTCAACGTCTTTATCAAACTGTCACGTTTCATCCAAGAACCTCAAATAAGACGACAAATAATCTTAATCCAGGGTTTGTTTTTGTCTGGTAGATCGTCTTTTACTTTGTTTTTCCTCTTTTCCTCACTTTTGGCTGCTGGAACTCTAAAAACACAGTATAATTTCATAATACTGGCAGAAAGTCATCAAATCTACTGACAACAAAAGCAATCAGAGGTTTCTCACTCGGGCATATATCATTTGCAATGTTATCTAAAAATTCACGCCCGGAATAGAAACGTAATTTTCATGATTTTGTAAACTTGCCAGCCGAACATCTATCGGTGGTGAATATTTGGTTATAATCTGTCGTGTGGTTCTGATGTAATCCTTAAAAGTCTATAAAATGAAATCCAAAATTGAAGGGAATCTTCCAGGGCCTAATATCTAAATGTGGTGAAAATTTTGCTCTTCATTTCCAAATCAAATCGAGTGGTTATAACCTTATTACTACTTTGGAGGGTACACGCATCGTCCTCGTTCTGTACTCGAGTACAATGTAATCACATAGACCGGCATACTTTATTGTAAACGAAGGGGTCAAACTCTTTATTGTTGTAAAAAAAAAAAAACAGCATCAACAAACACCACATAAGGCTCAAACTGTCTTCATCCCGTTAGTGAAAATCATCCAGCTCGAGTAATCCCAGGCTTGTTTTTGTCTTGTAGGTAATCTATTACATCGTTTTTCTCTTCACTTCCATCAATCTCACATTTCATTTGGGTGAACTACAATTCAAAAACACATTTGTTGGCACAACATGGGAAAAAACTCCACGCAATAAGTCATCTACTGCTTTAGAGGGTATTTGTATCTTTCACGTTATGTATTGGATTACAGTATAGTTGCATGGATTTAAGTACTTTATAGTAAATTAAGGGATTATTCTCTTCATTGATGCGGTTTTCATCTAATTTAACTGTAATTTTGCATAAAGAAATCCACAGTTTTACCCCCACAGTTGTAGTTTGAATGCGTCAATCTGGTCATTTCTTTTATTTTTTGATCTGATCTCTTAACGTAACCCGTCAGATTAAGTTTTAAACTGCAGGCGAATCGACGTTTTCCTTCCCACATGCCACATTTAATTGTCGGTAGGTGCCGCAACTGAACCGGAGTGGGAAAGTCAACAAGGCAGGTGTCAAATTACAAGAACCGGATAGCAGCGTTGTAGCTTCAGATTAGGTCAACACATCTGTCCCCCTCTGTCACAGTCACACAATATTCTTTATTGCAGTTTTTTTTTTTGCTGTTTGTAGTATCCAGAGGTGAAAACGTGGCGTCTTGGTTGGGTTCTTCTCCCGTTTCCTGGAGATCAGTGGGATTGGCAGTTGTGACTTGCTTCTTTTCGCCCTCTCCTCTCCCGGACAGAGCAGCTCCACGCTGAAGGTCGACAGTCGCGCATTAATCTGCAGGCATGGTCATGAGCGAAGTTTAAAATACCCCCCCACCCCGCCCCCCCCCCCCCCCCCCACCCCCATGTGTCAGCTGGAGCACGTGACCTCGGCTGCAGCCGTCACTTCGCCGTACGCGCTCGATCCAAGCGTGTGTTGAAGTCGTCTGGGGGAGAGTTCCACGAGCGGCTTTTGCTCTGCGTGTAAACTCAAAAGCGTCCTGAGACACTTTCACACCACCGGCTCTCGGGGGAGCGCCGCTCTCGGTCGGTCGGATCAGGACGAGCCGGGTGGGGGGGAGGCGGGAGTGAGGTGGGTGGGGGGGAGGCGGGAGTGAGGTGGGTGGGGGGAGATAACACACTTTAAATAGATGTGTTACAGTAGCTTTCCCTTACATCACCTGCCTGGAGCAAACGGCCTGACTTTGGGAAAGGCTGACCGGGAAGAGAGTTGCAGAGTGACACGCGGTCGTAACGACTCAGGATGGATCAAATTTCAAGGTCTGGATTTTGCTCACGCAGCAGTGCAACGCCGCCGCCACCGCCACTGCCACCGCCACCGCCACCGCCGTGCCAAATACAGGAAGTCAGATTGGAGCGGCGTTGGCCATTAGCAGCGTGGCCTTGTGAGAGCTTCAGCCACATTTACACGTAGCCGAGTATTTACAAAAACGGATATTTCTCTTTCTATGTTTAAAAAATATATGTATTATTCGCTGTTTTTTTTACACATTTTATTGTTTTTATTTGCAAACAAACGTAAACTATATTCCAATTAACCAGAACAGTGATAATAACAAATTAACTAATAATAATAATCATAAAAACTGTTATAATAATAATAATAACAATGATTTTAAGATAGTCGGAGAGACTAAGTTAAAAAACAAACAAACAAAAAAAGCAAAAACTAGAATAATAAAAGTAGATTTAGCAAAATAATAATTAAAAACAATAAAGAACGTTTGTAGTTTTTCTCCAGTCCGCAAAATGTATTTATGAGTAAAGAGCAACCAGTCATCAAAAGGCCGTTATAATCTGTGTTTGAGTCACAGGGGGAGACTTTATTCTTTCAGAAAACTGTCTGCCCCTTCAAACCAGTTAAAAACATATATCTATAATTATTTACACAAACCCGTATCAAAGCCTTGTTAAGCCCGACATCCGGCACAAATGACTTCCTGTTCCTTCCTCCCTTCAATAGCCTGATTGTGTGGCGTCTGATTGTAAAGGCAAACGAGCCAAAAGTGCTGAAACTGTAGAACAAAGGTCTCAAACACACGACGCCGATGACGCTTCAGTCTCACGCTGTGACCATAAACTCCGTCGTCTCCTGAGTGTCTGCATGCGAACGTAAAGACGGGAGTTTTTCCCAGATCTCCACTTCACCTGTTTTCACGTATCGTCCTCTTCGCTGACTTCTTGCTCCGTTTAAATGTAAAGAAAAAGCTCAGACTCGTTGAAAGATCACAGTTGGTGTAAACGGGCCGTGAGCGGCAGCTCTGAGGGAAACTCTCTTTTCGTTGGCGCCGACCACTTTGATTTAGTTTCCTCCTCTCCTCCGGCTGCCGCCTCCTGCACACGCTCAGAAGAGCGAGAGGTGGAAAAAAGCTTCCGCGGGTGGAAAAAAACGACGTCTCAGAAGATGATCCGTCACAATGAACATGACACCTTAATTTGGTTTTGTCAAAGTCGCCGTGTTCCTTTATAGCCACGCCAGCCGAAGGTCTTCACACCTCGGGCCGCGTTTTCTCCTTCACGTCAGAGGAAACTTCAAACAGAAGGAATCCGTCAAAAGCTGCCGGCTGGCAGATTTTGATTAAATGATTTGTGCTCGAATAAGGAATTATTTTATATTTTACACCTATTGTGGCTTATTTGATCCTGTATGTGTGTGCGTTCGTGCTCAAACTCATACGCGTATATATATATATATATATATATATATATGTATGTCTAGTAACACCTTTTGGAGCAAATAATCACATTTGTAAATCCAACATTTCTCCCTTCAATATAAAACTTAAGATAGACTGTAATGAAATTTGTGAGTTGAGAAAGTTCAGAGTTCTGGAATTTATGAAAACTTCAGTGTTTTGATGTTTGATGTTTAAAATGTCCAGGATTTGTATGGCTTCTAGAGAGTCAAAGTTCTGAGGTTAATGAAACGTTCCAAAAGTTACACATTGGGACATTGATGGGAATCTGAGCGAGTTCTTGAATTCGTGAGGATTCTACAATTTCAGTGTTCCAGAAATTGCAAGTTCTGAAATTTGTGAGTTGGAAAATTTAAATTGAATTTGTATTTTAGAATTTAGAGTTCTAGAACGTGAGCAAGTTTTAGAACAAAATTTAGGACATTTCCAAAAAGTGTCAGAGTTCCCAAAGTACAGAGAGTCATACAATGTGTTAACGTTCTGAAACGTAAGGGAATTCAACAATTTGAAGGAGATGTGGTATTCGTGAGGAGTCTGGAATTTCCAGATGTTTGTAAGTTCTGAAATCAGATTTCTATAATTTGAGAGAGTTCTAGAATTTCAAAGTTCTGAAAGTTGTTTGAATGATGACATTTGTGGTTTTGATGGTTCTAGAATTTCTGAGTTTTGTAGAACTTTGACACATTCTGGAACTATGAAAGTCGAGAACCAAGACAAATTCCAGAATTCTCACAATTTCTGGAACGCGCCCGTAACTGTCAAAACCCTTGAAAGGTCGCAACATTCTAGAACTTTCACATCTTATAAGAGTTCAGGAATTCATGACTTAGATCTGGAATTTAGAGTTCTAGAATGTCAAAGTTGTACTAAATCGCAGAGTTCTAAAATCAAAGTGAGACTCTGAGGGGATCACACGGCTCCGATATTCAAAGCGCTCTTGTGTCGCCGCCCTGCAGGCATCCCGCTGCTCTGCTTCCTGGTGCTGCTGCCGCTCAACATCCCCTGGTCGCAGATCAGCGTCACGTGGCTGGGCGTGGTGCACTTCCTGGCCTGCCTGTCGCCCCAGCTGGGCTCCGTGCTCTACCACCTCTTCATGAACCACGAGGGCGGCGAGCCGGTCTACCACACCCTCCTCAAGCTGGACGTGTGCGGGATCTGCATGATCAACACGCTGGGTGAGCCTCCCTCAGCACATCGCTGGAATCTTTTCTCTATTATCGAAAGCCCGTGATTCACCGTGGAAGTGTTTTGCGCGGCGGTGTGCCGCCATCGATCCGCCAGAAGCGCGTTTCAGCGCCGAGCTCCCCTGCGAAGAGTCAATCGTCCGATGTGAGCAAGGATCAGCGTTCTGAAATGATTATCGATCGGCCGCGATGTGAGGAGGACTGACAAGTGCATTACTTCTCATTTATTTATGTGCTTGTGTCCTTGGAGCAACAGTCCCTGATTAGCTGAGCACATCTATTCCGCCATTGATTGTAATAATATAGTCATTAATACCTTCAGATGTGGTGAGGCCGAGTCATAAAATAACTATATGAGAGCAAACATGCATTTAAAAGCAGGACCTGAAGGTTACAACTAATTATTTTTATTAAGTAATTTTGACTGCAAATGATAGGATCGTTGATAATGGCAGCATTTCAACTTTATTATGTGTTGAATGAAACGGTTTAATGGTCATTATTTATTCATGCCATAGGGAATATTGGTAAACCAGAAATTGTCATCCACCATAATTTTCATCTCTAACCTGCAGTGAAATGTTCAGATTATCATTTATGTCCATAAATGTTGCCTCCAAAAAGTTTAAATAGATAAAGTAAAATGGCTTTTAGTTGATGGGAAGATTTAGATTTTTTTTTTACTTGTGATCAAACTGGAGCACTTGCTATTAGATTATGAAATAATTTGTCCGATGGATGGATGGATAGATGGATAGATAGATGGATAGATAGATAGATAGATAGATAGATAGATAGATAGATAGATAGATAGATAGATAGATAGATAGATAGATAGATAGATAGATAGATAAACTTTGTCTTCCCCAAATGGTGACAGAAATTCTTCTTTAACAAGGCCCCAACAATAAAATATATCACATATTTAAAACACACTTTAGACATAAGTACGGGCATAGAGCAAATGTTGAATGGAAACAGGCTCCAATCTGGCCTAGATTTTTTTATTTTATTTATTCTATATTAATTTTCTAAGAGTGGCGACCGAACCCAGAGCCTCGAGCTGATATCGGTGATGCTCCTAACAAACGAGTATCAGCATCAAAGCCTTGCTGCCGGGGTGTAAAAACACCCATAATGCAACAGCTATAGAACGGGATATTTGCGTCATTAAAAGTGGCTTTATTTTTGAGATTGAGGACATTTTTTGTAGTAACTATTTGGTTTTGTGACCATACAGACATTTTCATGACGTATGACGCCACAACAAAGGAAAAAGTTTCAGTTTAAAGGTTATGATGGGATCGTTTTCTCGCTCAAGATGAAGTTGGTCGGGAAGGAGCCAAACTGAAATGTGTTGCTGCACTTTGGAGAATCCAGCGTAGACCGATGAACCTTTGTTTATTGGTGGGGGTTGGCGTGCGCGTGTCACTTTGAACTTTTGGCAGAACAAATGAAAAGTTGGTGCTCACCCTGACTTGTGTACAATTTGTTTTTGTTTGTTTTTTGACAGATGAGGACTGTCCCTTGCGAGAATAAATAAATAGTCTGTGAGAAATGTGCTTTCGGCCCATGCGGCAAATATTCCTTAGAATTTGGCGAAAGCATGCAGAAGCTTGAATGAATGAATCCCCATCAGAACGTCTGAGGACTCTGCTCTAACTGGTGTGTTCTGTCATCTCAGGGGCGCTGCCCATCGTGTACAGCACGCTGCTGTGCTACCCGCTCATCCGCACCGTGGCCCTGCTGGTCTACATCCTGCTGTCCAGCCACGCCATCTACTGCGCGGTGACGGCCCGGAGCAGCGTGCGGCGGCTGCGCTCCTTCGCCTGGCAGGCGCTGTTCCGCTTCTCCTTCTTCCTGCTGCGCTGGGTGGGCGTGGGCGGCGGCAGCCCCACCTCGCTGCGGCACTTTCTCATGATGGACGCGCTGGCCGTGCTGGGCGGGGTCATCAACATCATGCGCATCCCCGAGCGCTTCCGCCCGGGCCTCTTTGACTACTGGTGCAACAGCCACCAGATCATGCACGTACTGGTGGTGGGCTCCATCCTCTACCTGCACTGGGGCGTGCTGGACGACCTGCTGTGGATCGACAGCTACAACTGCCCCTCGGACTGACCCCCGCAACAACCCCCCCCCCCTCCCCAACTGGGACAGCGTAAAGGACTTCTGTTGGGGAGGGGGAGGGGGGGTCTGCGGGGGGAAAGGGTGTGGGGGGAGGGGGGGTGTTGTGCATGTGTTCACCTCATGTGCTCAAACTCAGAATGTTCATATCCTTGTCCATCCTGGTACTTTGTGCGAGTGGAGGTAAAAGACAAAACTCAAACACACACACACACACACACACACACACACACACACACACACACACACACACACACACACACACACACACACACACACACGCTGCTCTGTCTCTGTGGGGTTCTTAAAGTGGGGGTGGATGACTCCTCCTAAAAATCTAATCTTTAAGTAAGTGAACTTCTTCCTCCTCCTCCTCGTGCTGCTGCTGCAGTACTTTACGAGCACGGGGCACCACACTGAAAAGCCAGAGGTGTGTGGCGCCCCTGATCCTGGAAGTCCTGCATCCTTTCAACACATCCGTTAAAGCTCGGACCCTCCAGACCCAGGGCTGCACACCTCTGCACACATCTAAGAGTCTGACCCTGATCTTCTCCCTGACCTTAATCTAAATCCCCCGACATTAAAACCACATCTCAGATCCATGGATCCAAGCAGTTCAGACCTCATGGGAAAACCTGAACCCCCTCAATTGTAGTGCGCTCTCAGCTTCCAGACCAAACACACAGCGTTGTTTTGTAATGGACTCCACACTCCCTTAAGTTAAACTGTCATCGGCACATGATCTACTAAAGCATATAAAACAAGGTGCATCTTTATATTGTGCACACACACACACACACACACACCCCCACACACACACACGAGTGGAAGTTGATCTACTCATATGACGCGCTGAAGACTGAGGCTCCGTTTGCACAACCTTTCAAGTGAAAACGCATCGCTGTTACGTTTTCATTTAAAAAAAAAGTTTTGCATTTTCACGGCAGTGTTTTGAAAACGATGCCCGTTTCCACGGAAACGCTGAAAACTGCACTTTTCCTAAAGGACCGCGAGTTGGCACTGTTGTTTTTTTTATTTTTTATAATTAAATAACACACACATGCAGCAGAGAACAATGGGCTTTAAACAATAAAGATGGGAGAACATGGACAGATGACCTAGTTGGATTGTTACCACAGTGACTGTCAAAATAAAAGTACCGAGTCCCAGGAGAATATGGACTGGGAGTCATGACACTCCCAGGAAAAGTTGTTCTGATTGTCTCTACTGAGCATGTGCAGAACAACTATGTACTATGGCCGCAATGCGACTGTGCAGGAGCATTTTCCAAAAGTTGTCTTTTCAGTGACTCTGATTACCGTTATTGTGTAGACGGGACACCCAGCATGCAGTGAAAGTTTCCAATTTTCACTTGAAAACATTGTTGTACAAACGGAGCCCTAGTCTGATGAACACACACACACCATTTCCACAATATTTGTGTGTGTGTGTGTGCGCCGACTTGCCGTGTTTAATACGGGATCTTCATCAATCTGGACCTCGACTCTCAAGTTACATGTAAACCAGTTGCTGCTGTTTGGTCTTCGTAAGGGACGTCAGACCCCACAAAGGGAGAAATACTCTGAATGCAAACATTTTTGTGGAGCCTTCTTAAGTGCATAATTAATTTCCTGAACCTTTAACCCAATTATCAAAACCAAGCGTCTGACCTTACACTGGGCCCAGTTTTAACATTAAGATTATACTGATTATGGGATTAATTTTAATCGAAGTGAAGTCAGACCCCACAGATTTAGCATCCTATTAGTTTTGGGCTCCACACACACACACGCACGCACACACACGCACACGCACACACACCCAGACTTGCAGTGGCTTCTTCCCAATAATGTAATCCCTTTCCCGTATCCTTACTTTATCCTTTTAACCATCATGAGAAGCATCTAACCCAAACGATTCTCTACAATAAGATTTAGTGCATTTCTAATGTTGGAGCCCCACAAAGAGAGGAACGCAAACCATATTTGAAACAATACATTTCTAAACCCGAGTATTAAACGCTATAAGGTCTTAGGCATTATTTAACACAGCGGTGATGTCACACACTCCAGTCCTCTCCAGATGTCACTGTTGCTACCTATGCAGCACATCCATATCTCATCTCATCTCACACTCACACACACACACAGACTCCAGCGCACTTATATTTTTTTAATATTACATTCACGAGTGACGCACAAGCAGTTTCCACTTTGTCTGCTGCACTGTTTGTTTCCTGACGCTGCCTCCTTGTTTTCGTGTGTCTGTGTGTGTGTGTGTGTGTGTGTGTGTGTGTGTGTGTGTGTGTGTGTGTGTGTGCGTGCGTGCGCGTACGAGTGGTCGGCGAGGGGTTAACTCCTGAAGGCTTTTTAACTTTGACTTTACTCAAACTAGTTCCGTTTTATAAGAATTTTCAAGTGAAAAAAAATCCATCGTTTTTGTTTCAGAACAGTTTTTTAGCCGGGGCGTTTTCCAAAAGTTGTGTGTTCTGTGACTCCGGGCAGGGATGTGTCGCGTGAACGCACTTGAAATTCACTGGAAATCGTCGATTGAACAGGACGTTAGACGAGTTTTGCAGCCTGGCAGCAAAACGACGTACTTAAAACTGAGAGAAAAAAAGCCGTGATGGGATGACAGACGTACGGCAGGTGAGCTGACGGATATTTCTCAAAACATGCGCGTTAAAGGTGAAAGCGTTTAGAACGCGCTCGCTCTTATTTATTTTAAAACTTGAGAATTTCTTCGAGGTTGTCATTGTTTATAGATGCGGCCATTCTGAGACGCTCCCTGGACTGAAACGCTTCAGTTTGTGTGAATAATCCAGACACGAGATGCACTGAGAAACCGGGACGGTGCCACTTGCCAACAATGAGCCTCTTTTGACGCGTAATGCACTTAAAGCGAACACTTAGCGATGCCGTGTCGCCGTGTCTTTCTGGTTGTTTTACCGGCGGGTGTCAGTGGAAGTCTGTGCGCCAGCTTCTTCTGCCGTGTGGGATCGCTGGCCGACGGATCACATTAGAGGTCAGAGAAAATCCATTGTTTTATTGAAACCGTGCAAATCCCAAGGATTAGCTCTGCGTCACCCCCCCCCCCCCCCCCCCCCACCCCCCACAAACAACCATCAGGACGTAAGTCCTCAGCCGCTCACACACTAATATTGTTGAGGAAGAACCCGTCTCGATGCATCGCAGCGTTCGTGGTAATCCACAAAAACAGTTGCACAGTGACCTTTAAAGCATGTGTGCAGGCCTCCCTGGAGGTTTTCTGTTTTCTTTTTTTCTTTTTTTGTTTTGTTTTAAATCGCAGACTTCCCTCAGGCTTGCATGTTGTCCGACTGTATTTGCATGTTCTACTTGCACAGCCGAGCTGAGACACCTTTCATGGTTGTTCACGAGCTCCAAATGGGCACATTTTATTTGAACGCAGCGCGTTTTGCCCTGCAGCTACATTCGTGTTTTGTGCCAGAGCACAAAGTGATTTGCACTTCTTTTTTAATCTGATTAAAGCCTCGCAATTTTATATATTTTTTTAATCATGATGTATATATATTTAACCCTTTGTTGGGCTTTTCTTGAAATGCTGCACCACGGGTCGTTTATGTGCTGTTAAGCCAGTTTGAAGCACCCCGATGTGCCAGTTACACCTGCTGAAAGACACTTAAAATCTTTCAGCATCTTTCACCGTTTCCAGCTTTAAAAGCCTCTTGATTGACTTGAAACGCTATTGCTATACCACTGTCCTACTCTATAATGAATTATTAGTAGTAGCTGCACGATATCAGGCGAACATGCAACCATCTTGAGTATCACAACAATGCTTTGGGTTAAATATTGTGTTGTGTGTATATATATATTATTTAATTTTTTCGACTTCTGTCCTGTGGCCTCCATGAGTCAGATGATGACGGCCATCGATTGAACGACACGTATTAATTTTCTCGCATTTTTTTTTTTTATGCATTAATCGTGAATAGTTGCACTTTTCTTTCATATTCTGATGAACTCGCGGTGCATGGACACATCGTTTAATCGCAGCTCGGTCAGTGTCGCTATCACGATAACGGTGATTACACGATATGCTATCCAGACAACGGTAAATGTGCGACGTGTTGACCGGGCGATAACGATAAACGTGCAATATATTCCGCAGCAGCAATTGTAGCACTAGTTTTTATGTGTGCACTGCTTCTCACGGGCAATTTTTTTTCCTGGTTTATGTATTATAGTTTGAAGTTAGTTGCATCAATCAGGTGACGTGACTGGAAGGAAAAGACGTTCGGCACATCAGTTTAATGGTGTATTCAGCAGAAGTTTGGCCGGTGAAGGGTTAAAGCTGGCTGAGCGAATCAGGACTGAACCCCTCGGCCCCCCTGTGGTGTGTGTGTCTGTGTGTGTGTGTGTGTGTGTGTGTGTGTGTGTGTGTGTGTGTGTGTGTGTGTGTGTGTGTGTGTGTGTGTGTGTGTGTGTGTGTGTGTTTTCATGGTTCCTCTGGCTTCACTGTGTCATTCCAGCTGCTCTTCTTTGACTCCAGCCTGATGCATTTATTTCTCTTCACTGACGGAGGCAGAGTTTACGTTCTTAATAACTGAGGGACGTGTTTCCGCCGGTCGCGTCCGCCCGCCGACTCGTTGCCAATCCCATAATCACCTCGCCAAATCGGCAGCGTCTTGACGCGTTCGCACGTCCTCTGCTTCCTGTGCTGAGTCACAGGCCCACGAGGATTTCCCACCGTCTTCTCGCACCGACCTCAGACTGCAACTCCTCCACCCCCCCCCCCCCACCCCCCCATTCCTCCACCACCGCTTTGATAAAGAGTCTGCTAGTCTGTCAGTAATTATTGTCTGCTGTGACCGGGGTACAATGTAAAAGCTGAAACTAATGTACTTCCTGTGGCCATTGAATGAAACTAACAAACAAAAAAGGACAAAAAAACAACCCAAACGTTTGCATGAAAGTAGCTGTGAACCAGAACCTGATGTCTCATAGTGTTAGCTGATCGTTTGTTCACTGTAGCCAGCAACAGGTCATCCACTCGCTCCTGGAGACGCAATGTGGGTAGCAGGGATGGACGCACAGGTTTTTTTCCTGCAGATCTTTTTTTGGCTGACGGTGCCTCTCTCCTGTAGTGGTAGTAACTTATTATCACCCCACCCCCCCAATGTACAAGTACAGATTTTTAACAATGTGAGGCTTCGAACATTTAGGCTTCAATTTATGGCAAAAAAAAGAAGTTTATTTTTGGCTAAAAAAAAGTAAAGTGATGCAAATATAGGCCGACACTGGAGGAGATGTTGAACGACGCTTGAATAGACGAGATCAGAGGCAATACATCACTTATCAAACTGCACTGCACTGTTCATTGATCTCAAAGGGCTTTGGATTAGCATAAATTACAATTCTGAAGCATATTTAAAGTCCATATAAATAATGTAAATACATGTATGTAGGTGATGTATACATGCAGTGCAGACAACTATACCTTGAGTCACTTCTCTCTTTTTGTTTTTGTTTTTTTTTTTGATACGAGGAGAAATGGATGCCACATGTGAGCTGCTGTTTTCTCTCACAGCCAAAGAGAAGCAGAGTCCGGATTCGATGTCAACAACGGGACTGAAACTGGTTTCACATCATTAAGTTGTTTTGTGTTTTTGTTTTTTCCCTGGAGACATTTGTGACCACAGTGGTGGCGGGGCGTGGGGACTTGGCGGGCATGTGAATACCTCGTGACTACCACTGGTCTATCTATGCATTATATCAAGCCGAAGGATTTTCTTTGCGTTTCTTCGGGTCGCCGCGGCTCTCTGATCCGCCGAAACGTTTTGGGGTTTGTTTGGTTTTTTTTTCCGCTCCGCACATCCTGGGTCTCCCACTTCTCAGGGTGCCATAACAGTAGCCGTTAACATCTGAAGCCCGAAACGTGGCCGGGAGACGTCCGTCCGTCCGTCCGTCCGTCCGTCCACCTCCTCCCTCCTTCACACTCTGAGGTCGGGGGATTCTAAATGGGGGGGGGGGGGGGGGGGGGTTAAAGGTTAAAAGGTGGAATTTCTCACAAAAACAATGTTTTGTCTGTTTGTTAAATGAAAAAAATGACCTGATGGATGAAAACATCACTGATGAAACAATGATTTTTTTTTTTTTTTTTTTAATATGACACAGGTGCCGGATAGCCTTTTAACAACCTGTTTATAATGGATAACCTGTATTGTTATATACTGATCATTACTGTTAACTCTGTGGACCCTAATAATGACACTGGTCTATTTGTGTACAGGTATTGAGACAAGCCCTTTTTTCTTCAGGATGAAGGGAGCGCACAGGAGGGTCTGTCTGTTATCCTCTCTTCATATCTGCAACATCCCAGGCCGGTTTTTAACGTGTCAAAGGAGCGAGCGCGGCTCCATCTAGTGGGGGCCGGCGCTCACTGATACTGTAGCTTCTCTGCAGCCAAACGGCCCAGTGTGACGGGCGGAGGGGAGCCCGTCCACAGGCCCTGTGTGAGTGTGTGAGAGTGTGTGTGAGAGTGTGTGTGTGTGTGTGAGCTCTCCTGCAGAAGCCCTGCAAAAAGCATGAAAGCCGTTTCGTTGTCCAGCGCTTTGTTTTCCCCGGGTCTGTTTGTTCCACGTCCCCGCGCTCCGGTTTCACGTGTACGTGCGATATTACTGTCCTGTGTAACAGACAGGCTCTCACACTCCTCAGTCTCCAGCAACGATTGTGCAATAAACTGAAGTTTATATTTTTAAACCCCTGCCTCCAGGCCCACTCTTTTCCGCCGCGTATCTCGGTGTGGTTTTCTGCATGTGGAGCGGCTGTTTTTATTTAGATATTTACATTTTCATTTGGAAGTTGAGTTTTGCATGTTCTTCCCTGCTCACATATGTGCTTTAAACTGAAACTAAACTAATCATACTTTATTTATCCACTTGAAGAAATCCCCCTTTTTTCCACATTTACCCATCCTGTTTCTAGAATGTGGCGGTGCAGCCACATTAAAGGTCCCATATTGGTGCAAAATTCACTTTCTAATAGTTTTCTAACGGTAATATGTGTCCCCATAGCCTGAGTATGAGCCCCAAGTGAAAGTGTGCTCCTACAAGCGATTCAGAGATATTCCCTTCATGACATCATGAGGGGAAATAACCAATCCCTCTGGTAGTGGATATTCACTTTGACTCTCTCAAAGGTACATGAGCTCCGCCCTCTAAAACTGCGGGCAGGCGCCATTTTTTTCTCATCAATAATGCGACTGGAAAACAGACACTGAGTGTGGATAGACACGGCTCATTAGCATTTAAAGGTACAGGCACAGAAACGTCCTGTTTTCGGGAGAGCTCACTCGAGGGACTTTTAGACTGACATTCAGGACTGAGGCCGAATTTTTGGGAAATAAACTTTAAATACAATGCTCACAATCTGGACCTTTGTGAAGTGTAAAAATTACTAATATGTCAGGAATCACAATGTTTACATCAACAATGCAACGCCTTAAGGTTGAGAGCTGATTTCAAGGTTAGAATTATGAATATAATAAAATAGCAAATGTTTTATTAGTTTAGAGAGAAAGTCAAGTTTTCAGCAGCTCACATGCAACAACAAAAGAAAATCTGATTGACATTAACACTGTTACTACACAAAACCCTTCTAATTTAAAAATCTATACTAAAAACACTTGTTTTAGGCAGTTTTCATAATTTGAGATACTAAATACTAGTTTCTATTTAGAAAAGTGTTTCAACATATTAGATTGGCTAATGTAGCGTCCAAAAGTCAAAAATTGCAATATTGTGGGAAAAGTTCTGTATTTGTTGTGTGTGGGTTCAGCACGGTGGGGTAGTGGTTAGCACTCTGGCCTCACAGTGAGAATGTCCCTGGTTTGAGTCCGTGTTTGCATGTTCTCCCTGTGTGCACATGTTTTGTTTTGTTTTTTTCTTCTCCAGTTTTGTCCCACAGTTCTAAATCTAGATCTGGAGGTTTAAATCCCCAGTGACCCGTCATCTGGGACCCGATCCAGCGCTGGATCGGATGGATGGATGGATGGATGGATGGATGGATGGAAGAGCCTTGCTGCAGTGTGTGTCTCTGTGTAACCTTCACGGTGAAGCTGCTGAGTTGACAGTTGTTCGGAGGACACACGTTGACATCCTCCACGAGGAAGGTAAGAACATCACGACTGAATAAACTTCAGAAAGACGCTTATTTTCCCTCGTTTACTTGTTCAACATGATTAATCCCTGCATCTTATTTTAGCTTCAGGTGTAAGTGCACTAGTCATGTCACGGTTTTGTATGTGGAAATAAAACGTGATGACATTTTTACAGGGAACTTACTTCTGCCAAACTGAGTCTGTAATTAAATTTCTCTGTCAATAGAAAAGACAATAAAACTTTTTATGCTGCTGCAGAAGCTTGTGCCAGATGTCAAAAAAACTAAACTTAACTTTTCTAAATTCAAGAGCAGAAACAAAAACTGCCCAAAGCTTTTGTGTTTTTAACTTCAGTGTAATTATCATAGAAAATTAAAGATCATTGATTTAATTCAACGCTGTTTCTATGCCCTCAAACTGGCTTTTTCAAGTCCTCCAGTTCAATATAAGAGCATGTTGTCAATGTTAAAACAATTTAATCAGATCACAATATCCATCTGTGTTCATCCAACTCGGGACAAACAAACACACTTGAGATTTAGAGCCACTAAATAACCTCGGACATCCGTATTTTGGACTATGGGAAGAATCCAGACTGCTGAAAATGTAAAGAACGTGCAAACTCAACGCAGAAAAGATGACAAAACCTGAACCAGAGGCGAGAGTAGTTACCACTACCCCGCTGCTGAAGGTTTACGGTGCAAATATTGTAAATAAATAACTGAAGTTCACTTTGACTGGGTCTTTAGTAACTGGATTCACAGGAATGTTTCAGGATAAACTGCAGCTCTGCTGTCAACAATGCATCTTTTAATAATTAATTAAAACTTTTGGTCTCTGTTAGAGTGAAGGGATGATGTAGGGAAGAGTATGAAGGACACTCATGAGAAAAGCAAATGATAGAAGAGAGACCTTTTTTTTTTTACCCATCAGGCACTTCGGGGGGAAAAAAGTTGAAATACAATGTGGACATATTTTTTCCTCTTTTTTTCATAATGTATTTTGAAAGAAAAGTTGGAATATATTATAGAGATTTTTTTTTTTCTATGACGGAAAAATGAGAAATACAATGTTGAGATTTTTTCATATTTTTTCCCCATCATGCAATAAAAAAATAAAAAAATAAATTAAATCAGAGTTTTTTAAAAAAAAAAATTTCATCTTGCACTTCAAAACAAGTTGCAATACAATGTCAGGGTTTTTTTTATTACAATGTTAAAAAATTTATTTTTCATCCTGCACATCGAGAAGAAAAGTCAAAATAAAATGTTTGATTTTAAAAAAAAAATTTTTTTTCATAATGCACTTCGAAAATTTGATCAAAATGTACTATTGAGAATGAAGTAGAAACGTTTCCTCTGGTCCATTCCGATCACTCTCTTCAAAGTCTGATAACTTCACTGTGTTTGTGAATTTCTGTTTTACTGAAGTCGATTCTGAACTGAAACTGCCTGAAAGACATTTCCAACTTTTTACTCAAAGTGCAAGATTAAAAAAAACCCTCTACCTTCAATCCTTCAATCTTTTTATTTTTCATGGGTGGCCTTAACGAGCCGAGCGTCTCGATTCGATGTTTTCTCCACATTGTGATTTCCCCTCGCGGTGCCGTCACTCGCAAAATGCCAAAGAAGAGACGCCTCCCACTTCCACCTCGGTTCGAAGCTCTCACTTCCTCCACGCTGCTCTGTGATGTACTTTAACCTCCCGTCTCCTCCGAGCTGCTCACTCCGGTGGCTTGCAGTGCTGTTTGGTGCACTGATCTGAATCCGGCCTGCGCGACTCCCAGGTAAGGCCTTGCAGCGTCCTCCCGCCATGCAGCTCGCTCCTCCGCTCCAAACATCACACCTCCAGTTCATCAGGAACGGAAAAAGAAAGAGAAAACCCAAACGAAGCAACGATTTGTGGTCGAGCATCTTTCTCCGTCGTGTTCTGAGTGTTCTCCTGCTTCCTGCTCTCGCGCGGGACCGTGTTTTCCATCCGCGGGCCCCACAGACCGATCATCGCCATGCATTTAGTGCGCTGATAAAATTACGGCTCGCCCTGTAAAAAAGGTTATTGAATTAAGTGACCGAGCAGCCGGAGAGGGTCTTGTGATGCCCAGGCGGCAGAAGTCAGTCGGAGCCGAGGCGCGGCTGCACATTTCAGGAAGTCGGCTCTACAAATGGAGGTAAAGCGGCGGGCGTTCGGTTTGTTTTACATCCTCCTGCGTGTTTTTTGCTGGATGATTTCATCCCCTGCACGAGCTACTTCCTTCAATACGTGTTCCACCTGTGGGGACGTCACGGTGGGGCGAGGGAGTCGTTGGGTCAGGGCAGAGAACCGGGGAGGTCTGTGGTTTGGTTACTCGCTCTGACAGAAGCGGGGAAACTTCTGTTTTTGCAACTTTTTTTTATTTTATTTTTTTTTACCTTTTTAGGCCTGATGCGGCTCAAACGGAGGATAAGAGAATTCTGCTTCCGTCTCGGTGTAGATTATATGCACATTTTCCTGCATGCATGAAAAGAGAGAAGGAGTGCAGACGGTGCAGAGGAAGCCGTTGTGAAAGCTTCTGCTGCTTCCTCTTTTGTTTTGGCTTGTTGTGTCTTTCAACCATCTGAGTTTTATTTTGCACCACCACCACCACCACCACCACCCCTCTGCTCCCTCCAGCAGTTCACCATGTCCAGGAAGGTTGTGAGGTCCAGTAAGTTCCGCCACGTCTTCGGCCAGGCGGTGAAAGCCGACCAATGCTACGACGACATCCGCATCTCCCAGATGACCTGGGACAGCAACTTCTGCACCGTCAACCCCAAGTTCGTGGCCATGATCGTGGACGCCAGCGGCGGGGGGGCCTTCATGGTGCTGCCCCTGAGCAAGGTGAGTCCCCGGGATTTGTGCTGATGTGCGGACGGCTTCACGTGCAACCTGTAGAATTCAACGTTTGGTGGTTCAAATTTGAATGACGGCAGCCGCCGTGGCATGCGCGGCTGAATAAGGAAGTTAGACGCCGTCTTTTCAGTGTTTCTACACGTCAGTGGCGCTGCCGTCGAGAACTTTTCACCATATTTGGAGTTCGTTGACGGTTCAGCGCCAGAGGACAGGATGTGGCTTCAACCCTGCGGCTCTGTGTTCTCTCCTGCAGCTGAACCTTCTGCTTTACTGCATTTTATTGTTTGTCAAAGTCTGGCAACTCAGTAAAACACCTGCAGGTTTTCTATGTGTCCCTAGAGGGTTGTGAAATCCGGTTTTATTCTAATCCCCAAACCAACACGATTCACTGAAAAGTTACTTTATCAGGATGAAGCTGGCAGAATAAATCTACATTACACGAGTCATAGCGAGGATTTATCAGTTTGGTTTTACATAATTTAAGTAGTTAAGCATGAAGAATTTAGTTGGAATAACATTTTCAGAACAAATTGTCATTATCATTGTCAAAACCTTAGATTTATTTTCAAGATATTTATTGGTGATCAATTGTCTTTTTTTGGTTTTGTTACTGCTTCTTGTTGAATCTTGAATCTTTCAAGAAACACAAACATTGAAATTATAGAGCATCTTCCTCCAACTAACATCCAGATTATAGAGCATCTTCCTCCAAATAATATCCAGATTATACAGCATCTTCCTTCAACTAACATCCAGATTATAGAGCATCCCCCTCCAAATAACATCCAGATTATAGAGCATCTTCCTCCAACTAACATCCAGATTATAGAGCATCTTCCTCCAAATAACATCCAGATTATAGAGCATCTCCCGTCAACTAACATCCAGATTATAGAGCATCTCCCTCCAACTAACATCCAGATTATAGAGCATCTTCCTCCAACTAACATCCAGATTATAGAGCGTCTTCCTCCAACTAACATCCAGATCATAGAGCATCTTCCTCCAACTAACATCCAGATTATAGAGCGTCTTCCTCCAACTAACATCCAGATTATAGAGCATCTTCCTTCAACTAACATCCAGATTATAGAGCATCTTCGTCCAACTAACATCCAGATTATAGAGCATCTTCCTCCAACTAACATCCAGATTATAGAGCGTCTTCCTCCAACTAACATCCAGATTATAGAGCATCTTCCTCCAACTAACATCCAGATTATAGAGCGTCTTCCTCCAACTAACATCCAGATTATAGAGCATCTTCCTTCAACTAACATCCAGATTATAGAGCATCTTCCTCCAACTAACATCCAGATTATAGAGCATCTTCCTTCAACTAACATCCAGATTATAGAGCATCTTCCTCCAACTAACATCCAGATTATAGAGCATCTTCCCCCAACCAACATCCAGATTATAGAGCATCTTCCGTCAACTAACATCCAGATTATAGAGCATCTCCCTCCAACTAACATCCAGATTATAGAGCATCTTCCTCCAAATAACATCCAGATTATAGAGCATCTTCCTTCAACTAACATCCAGATTATAGAGCATCTTCCTTCAACTAACATCCAGATTATAGAGCATCTTCCTCCAACTAACATCCAGATTATAGAGCATCTTCCTTCAACTAACATCCAGATTATAGAACATCTTCCTTCAACTAACATCCAGATTATAGAGCATCTTCCTCCACTAACACCACTAAATTGTAACGAAATCCCGCTACATTAAAATCACTAAATAGAATTTTAGTATTCTGAACCATTGATATGAGTAATTCTGATCATCTCTGTTTCTAAAAAGCGTCATGTTGCTTCACATTCTGTGTTTTGAATGTGTCATGAACGTGACTTCTGAACGTGAAGCCTGCAGAAGTGGGATTACTCACGGTCTTTGGTGCAGGATGGAACTCTCCGAGGACAGAAATGAGTGAAGGGGCCAGTGGGCATAAAATTGCAGGGAACAAATAAAAAAAAACACGTGTTTGATTTGTTTCTCAGCCGCGTTTTCAGAGCAGATCAGGACCGTGGCTGGAGCCAGATGTGGTTTATGTAATGAGCAGCAGTAGATGTTGGCGTGCGGGTTCGTGCGGCTCGCCCGTCGTGCCGCTCATGCGTGAGTCCGGCCGGGACGGGAGGGAACAAACGGACCTGTGGGGGTTTTACTCCTCCCGTCCCCGGCCTGCTCTCTAACCCACTTACCCACTCCACATCGGGGGTAATTGAGGGCTGCGAGCGTCAGATCAGCTGACTCCCACTGTGTCTTGTGTTGCAGACGGGCCGCATCGACATGTCCTACCCCACCGTGTGCGGCCACACCGGGCCGGTGCTGGACATCGAGTTCTGCCCGCACAACGACAACATCATCGCCAGCGGCTCGGAGGACTGCAGCGTCATGGTGAGGGCGAGGCGCCAAAGCAACCAGGGGTTCGGGGAATTTGTGACCCTACAAAGCGGTACCAAAAAAAGCGGTCTTTTCATTCTCCCCGTCGTTCTTCAAAAAAAAAAATGTCCACATGTCACTATGAACATAAAACCAAGTCGCACATATGCCAGGCCTTTAGGTGGCGCTGTAACTCCGCCCACAGAAATCCAGCAGAAACGTAGAAGAAGACGCAAAGCGACAGTCCTGCTCGTCCTCACCTTCCAGAAATCCGGCTTCCAAAGCGATGAGCGTCAGTGGCTTCTGCAGCGGAGCGGGTCGCGGGGCTATAAAGTCGAGAGGCGGGGCGATGACATCATCGTTTTTACACAAACGTGCGTCTTATGATTTCAAGTGAAAATTAAAAAACTTTTGTTGTGCTTTGTGTGTCTGTTTGCATGAAGACGGTGCTCGCAGTCACTGAAAATGCAATTTTTACTAAACAGCTCCCAAGGTGCAACTTTTCGAAAATGCTCGGACTCCGTTATTTGTGTGAACGGGGGAAAACGTCGCTTCCCGGAAACGCTCAGTCACGAGTATTTTTTTTTCAAATATGTTCTTGATTTAGGATTCGTTCTTGATTTATTTCAGACTGTACACATCAACTCATTAGACGACTCAAAATAAATAAAATCTTTATTTTAGGTTTTATCATTATGAAAAATAGCTGATCAAATCTGAAACTATTGGAATACGTCTTGTCACGGGGGGCAGTGGCACGACATGCCAACTACATTGTTTTCAGAGTTTCCACTGTTTTTGTGTAAACTGACATTGTTTTAAAAACGTTGAACTTTTGTAAAACAAAAAACGCAAAAGCAATTTGTTTTCACTTGAAACTTAAACGTGTAAACGCCAACAAGCTCTATACTGTGACAGTGTTCCATGTTTGTTCTTGGTATATGATGCTTTTTTTTAAACATTATAAACTCATGAGGTGACTTTAAAGAAAAAGCTTTATTTTAGGTTTTGTCATTATGGCCTACAGGGTAGAGACGTGATCTTAAGTCTGCAGGTTTGAGTCCCACAGGTCACCACTGTGGGTCCCTGAGCTCGACCCTTGACCTCCATCAGCTCCCCAGAGCGCCTTCACCGCGGTCCTGGAAACAGGTCCACGTGGAAAAAAGGAATTTGTTTATGAGTTATTCATGTTTGAGTAAAAGGCGGTGTCTGTTTTTGGAACATATATATATATTTATTTATTATAAAACAAAAAGCAGATAAAAAATTTAATTAAAATGTGTATTTATGGTGCCGTTGGACTAGAAGTGTCCATTTAAAAGACATTGTCATATAAAACAGGAACTTCAGGATGTGCGTTATCAGATGCACCTTTCCCCCGAGCTCCGGTCTCCCTCTCCTGTCTGCTTCATGCAGTTACATCTTTAACAGCTTCGCTTCACATCATCTGACATCAACAAGGAAAGCCTCTTTTTCAAGTCTTTCTA
This sequence comes from Lipophrys pholis, assembly GCF_963383615.2. NCBI lineage: Eukaryota > Metazoa > Chordata > Actinopteri > Blenniiformes > Blenniidae > Lipophrys > Lipophrys pholis. Next base: position 3,142,245 of record NC_137647.1, read on the forward strand.
AACAGTGTTGATGTTACAGAGGCGGATAATGATAATCCGTTTAAACTGAAGTGAATAAAACATCTTTTATAGTGTAATCAAGCACAATAAATACATTTGTATGCATTTGTTTCATGGAGACCATCCAATGTGAAGTCAAATATACTCATTTAAATGTATTCGATTCAATTTAGAGCCTAAAAAGTACAAATGTATCCTGAAAATCTTCATATCTAAAGTCTTATCTGTTATGTTTTCACTTTGGGCCTGGCTGGACCCTCCTGCAGGCCCGATTCTGGCCCGCCGGCCACGTGTTTCAATTCCCTGATGTAAATTTGACCATAATTACAGATATTTATGTTCAGCTATTTGTAAACATGTGAGTTAGGGACTGAAAAAGCACGATCAAGTGTATTAACTGGACATAAATCAAATGTGCAAAAGAGGATTTATTTTAGTATTGGTACGAAGCGTTAAATGTTATCTTGGTTTGTAACAAACTAATAAGAAAAATATATATATTTATCTAAATTTACATCATAGATATTGTTTTTCTAATTTTTCTATGAAAACTGACTCAACAAAATGCTGTTTAGATTAATAAAAAAAAGTTTCAAACAACAGAAAGCAAATATTTGACTTGAATTACATATTTAAATTAAATATACTTTATTTGTCTTATTTTCTCTCTATGATTTCAAATTTGGTCCCAAGTTTGAGCATTTTTGTCTGGCGCTATTCTATTCTATTCTATTCTATTCTATTCTATTCTATTCTAGCTAACTCCACACTTGGGACCAAATGTCAAATTATAGAGAGATAAAAAGGCAAATAAATGACATATAAAACAAATACCGGTATATTTGATTTAAAGATATATTAGTTACCAGGACGAAGAAGTACAAATGTATTTTTAACTTTCTCCTCTTTGCTCTAACTTTCTGCCTCTCCGCTCTGAACTACGACGTGATGTTTTCCCGACCAACACGTTGAGCTATCTCGTTGTGTCGAGCAGATTTGGGAGATCCCGGAGGCCGGCCTCACCACCTCACTCACTGATCCCGTGGTCAAACTGGAGGGACACTCCAAACGTGTGGGCATCCTGAGCTGGCACCCCACCGCCCGCAACGTGCTCCTGAGCGCAGGTATCCCTCCCCACTTCCACCGCAGGACTTCTGTGTGCCGACATTCATCAGGAAAACTGGAGTTTATCCAGTGAGGTTAACAGCTTTACTGAGGAGGGAGTGCTCACAGCCTCCGCCCGCCCTCCTCAGACCAAACGCTGATCATCTCTCTTCACACTTCGGCTCACGGTGTCACGTGGACCTCATCAGCACTCACACTTGTTCATTTCACCAACAACTGACAACTGATAGAACCAGGAAGTGCATAAAGGGCTTTACACGGCAACGATTTGAAGTGACGACGCAAAGCATTTGTTTTGAGTGTTCGTTTCCATGACAACGGTGCTTGGAGCCGCTGAAAACGCTGCAACTCCACTGTCATGCCGGTGGCAGAAACGCTGCGCATGCAGACTTGGTAGTTTTATTTTGACAGACACTGTAATAACAATCCAACTTGTTATTACGGTATTATTATTATTATTATTATTATTATTATTATTATTATTATTATTATTATTATTATATATTTGTATTTAAATGAACTTTTTTTAAATCATAATTATTATTGTTGTTATATATATGTATATATATATATATTAAAAAATTTAATAATATATAATTGTATTTAAATGGTCTTTTTTAAAATCATTATTATTATTATTATTATTATTATTATTATTATTATTATTATTATTATTATTATTTAGAAAATTGCTAGGAATAAAAAGATTTTAAAAACATTTTGGGGGAAATGGCCCAATGAGAAAACTACATCATTCCCCTCATTTTGCAATTAGTGTCAACTTGTTGGCTGACGGTGCATTTTCTGTTCTCATGAAGTTCTGCTTCCTGTGTGCGGCGTTACTTCCTTTTCTCCGCAGATGCTTGTTCATAGTTTAATTGACCAGACTTAATGTGACTGGATTCAGTGTAGAGTTTCCATGTTCTGCCTGTGCATGCATATCTTTTTTTCTCCTGCTACTACCTTGAATGTGTCTTTCTCCTTGTTGGGCCTGTGGTCGTCTTACACCCTGTCCGTTTCCCTTCACAGGCTGCGACAACGTGGTGATCCTGTGGAACGTGGCCCGGGGCGAGGCGGCGGTGAGGATCGACAGCGTGCACACTGACCTCATCTACAGCGCCTGCTGGAACAGGGACGGCTCCATGATCCTCACCACCTGCAAGGACAAGTCCCTGCGAGTGCTGGACCCTCGCAAGGGCACCGTGATCTTCGTAGGTTCTCCTGCTGCAGCGCAGACATGATCCCGTTTGACCCAAAGTCACGTGACACAGTGAGATGCCATGCAATGCTGTGTAGTCCAATACGATGGGAGACGGTGTAATTTCATCTCGTGTTCATTGATTAAATACAATACAATATGAAAGAATACAATATGATACAGTATAATATAATACTGTATGATACAATACAATATAATACAACATGATACAATATAATACGATATTATACAATACGATACATTACAATACAATATATGATACGATACATTTGAATACAATATGATACAATACAAATGTTTAAGTTGTATTTTTTATGTTTAAGAATAATATGTTTATATCTGTCTTGTCTTCTATATACTATAGAATAGAATACAATAGAACACAAAGTAACACATTACAAGATAACACAATACTATAAGATCGAGTACGATAGAGTCTGATATTATACTAGTCGATGTAATACAATGCGATGCAAAACAATTTTGATGGAAAAGAATCTGATGCAGCACAAAATAACAGCTTGCAGTACGTTAAGATTTGATCTGATGCCATATAATTTAATATAATGCAAAATATTAGCATAAGATTTTATGCAATAGCATGAAATATAATTATTTGATTTAGTTACGATATGATCAAGGGCAATAAAACACACCTTATTGTTCTTGTGTGTGTATTGATGAATAAATCTGACTGTGTAAATCACTTGCACCCATCATGTGACTGTATGTGGACGACTGCCTCTTTTCTTTCCTCCCCTTCAGGAGAAGGAGAAGCCTCACGAAGGCTTCAGACCCGTCAGGGCCGTGTTCGTTAGCGACGGGAAGATCCTCAGCACGGGCTTCAGTCGCATGAGTGAGAGGCAGGTGGCGCTGTGGGACCCAGTGAGTAAGAATTGACAGTTTGAAAAAAATAAATAATAATTTGTTTAATTTGTACAAGAGTGTCACAGTTAATCAAGGTTTTTGTGAGAGTTTCTTCTTTTAAAATAATAATGAGACAAACTGAAACAATATTTACTCCTGCCTTTGGTTATTCAAACAAGTTTTCCCCTCAGCTGTAAGAAAGCAAGTAGGAGACTTCCCAAGGGAGTACCTCGTGTTTACAACATGGCAGTTTCCCCACAGCCAGGTTTCAGCCTGGATAACTCCCTGGATTACCTGCAGTCTGCCTTTTCACCACCACATGTCTGAGTTCTGACTGCGTCCATCTGGTTGTGTGTTGAGCAGAAGAACTTCGGCGAGCCGCTCAGCCTGGTGGAGCTGGACACCAGCAGCGGCGTCCTGCTGCCGTTCTTCGACCCGGACACCGGCGTCGTCTACCTCTGTGGGAAGGTCAGGCCGGACGTCCAGGGCAGCTGTCTCTCTGTCACTAGACTCAACCGTATTTCACAACGTGGTTGTTCACCCCCACGGTGCTGATCAGAGCCGACTTCGTCCTGCTTGCGCTCACAGGGGGACAGCAGCATCCGTTACTTCGAGGTGACGGACGAAGCTCCGTACGTCCACTACCTGTCCATGTACAGCAGCAAGGAGAGCCAGAAGGGGATGGGATACATGCCCAAGAGGGGCCTGGAGGTCAACAAGTGTGAAATCGCCAGGTAACCACCACAGAGTGTCTCAAAGGTTTTATGTTACATATTTTTGCGCCACAAGGCAAAGACAAATTTCAATTTAGTGTAAATTACGAGGACAGTGAGGTTGTCTCGTCTCGTCTCGTCTCGTCTCGTCTCGTCTCGTCTCGTCTCGTCTCATCTTCAGGAAAGGGTAACAGTAAAAACATGGAGATCAGAGGATGCTTTTTCTCCAGCATACAAACATCTTGTCTTGTCCTATCCTGTCTTGTTTTGTCTCATAATATATCGCCTTCATGGAGGAGTATCAATAATATGTCTTGTCTTGTCTTGTTTCGACTCGTCTCTTCTTGTTTCATCGTGTCTTGTCATCTTGTTTTGTTTCATCTTATTTTGTTTCGTCTCGTCTTGTTTCGTCTTGTTTCGTCTTGTCTTGTTTCCGAAGGTATAACTGTAAAGACACAGGAATCAGAGGAATGCTTTTTCCCAGCGTGTTTTTTTTTTTTCCTTTTTCATTTCTGAGAAGAAATTATTGTGAAAATAAAATAGGTGGAGAATAAAACTATAACATAGCAACAACTCACATACTTTTATTGCAGAATTTCTGGGTGATTACATTTTGAAGTAAACTAAACTAGTAACATTTGCAGTGAATATATCAGATGGTAGTTGGGAGCAAACTGACAGTATCTCAAAACACAGTTCTTCCGACCAGAACTGCTTCAAATCTTTCCCAAACTGACCCGCAGTCTTTCTCCTTCCAGGTTCTACAAACTCCACGAGAGGAAATGTGAGCCCATCGTCATGACGGTGCCTCGTAAGGTAAAGTTCAGACGTGTTTTATGCATCGGGAGGTATTTGGGTTTCCTGCCTCAGGGCTGAGTTTGACTGGCTCCTCTGTGGCCGGGAAGTCGGATCTCTTCCAGGAGGATCTGTACCCGGACACCAGCGGCCCCGAGCCCTCGGTGGAAGCAGACCAGTGGTTTGAAGGAAAAGATGGGAAGCCCATCCTGATCTCCCTGAAGGACGGCTTCGTAACAACCACTAAAGCCAAGGAGTTCAAGGTGGTCAAGAGTCTCCTGAAGACCACCAGCTCCACTGCAGGGAGCCAGAACAATGGCAGTGAGGTCAGTCTCTACTTCATCTACTTTAAGAACACAGTCTATGCTTCTATACTTAACTGAAAAACTACAACTCTGCTTCAACAAGAAAAGCCCCAGTAATAATGATGTTCATTTTTCTCTTCATGCTTCCTGTGGACTGTACAAAAACCTTTCCATCTTTATTTTTAGTGGAGACCACCTTCACTATTCTCAAGATTTGGAGGTTTATTTTATTTAATTTTAATTTTAATTTTAATTTTAATTTTAATTTTAATTTTAATTTTAATTTTAATTTTAATTTTAATTTTAATTTTAATTTAATTTTATTTAATTTTATTTAATTTTTTATATTTATTTATTTATTTATTTATTTATTTTAAAGTTACATTATTTCATTTAATTTCATGTGATATTTTTATAAATTTTTTTGTTTATTCAATTTTAATTGAATTTATTTACTGTAATTTAATGTAATATAATCATACTTTTTAAATCTTTAATTTAATTTAATTTAATTCATTGGAATCGTCCATTTCCACATTTTGTCCAGTTGGTTTGATCATTTCTACAATCAATTCATACCTGCACTTCATTCAAAAGCTGCACCAGTGCTCCTATAAGTAATCCCATTACACTGTCTCCCAGGATGTCCAGTCCTTGAAGCAGGAGGTGAAGGACCTGAAAGCGGCCGTGGAGGAGCTGACCAAGCGAGTGTGTGAGCTGGAGAGCAAACATTAATCCAGATTAAAGGAGAAGATGAAGAACTGGGAGGAAGGAGACCAACTTCAGGGTGCAGTGAGACAAAGGGAGAGAAAAAGACAGCAGGGGGTTTTTAAAACAGCTTGGATTTCTTTGTTTGGTTTGAGTGATTCTGATTTGTTTTTCTTTTTCTTTTTTTTTTTCTTTAAAGACTTCCTGTTTTAATATATGTTTTGATTTGGAATAAAGTCCTCTGTATTTTCAGATTAACAATATTGAATCCTTTTTTGTTCCCATTTAAAAAACAAAACAGATGAAACCCTCATTTGAAAAGGCCAATTTTTAATCACTCATATTTATCATCGCACAAAATTTAAAAAACGCAACGAAAAACAAGCTGCTACGACAAAAAACCAAAAAGTGAAATATTGAAAGATTTCTCAAATTACACAAGATTAAAAAAAAAAAAACGGTGAAAGACAAAACAAGCAAATTATGTCTTAAATAGGAACTATATGAGTCTTTAACCCTTTAAGAGCCACAAACGGGAGAAAACTAGATGATGGTAGAATATAGTGACGTTACACATCCTCAGACATTTTTACACGATACAAACATCGAGAAAAAACAAAAACCATCCAGTGTGAACCGAACCTCCGACATTTTGGAACCCAGATAGACTTTGTGGATAATAGTCATCATAATATGGGATAATTCAAAGGATTAATTCTCATTTTGTTCTTTGATGATGAGAGGGAGTCAGATTCATTGGTCACTTTTACGTTTTGTGTTTGTCCTGCTTGATAATTGTCACTTTTAGTCCAAATTTTTGCAAAAATATTCATTAAATGCAACATTTCTGTGACTCCGAGAGACAGATTGTGGAGCTTAAGAGGATTCAGTTCAATGGAAATAAGTAATCATGCTTGCGTTTGATAATTGATACTCCAAAAAACAAACTTTTTGAAAAGTAAACAGCCAAGATTACAACTGATACCTGCTTCAAACATGCTGAACGTGACCTTTAACCTTTATTTATTTACCGTGTGAAACTACTGATGTTTGGAAGCAGAGACGTGGTGTTCGTGGATCCTCTATGTGTTGAGATAAAAATTCTAATCTAACTTTCTTTCCCCGGCACTTTTATTAAAAAAAAAAAAACAATTCCCCCAGATTAACTACGAATATAGAAATCAACCGTTTTCATCAGCCTGTAATATTTACACACTTTCTGCTCTTAAACGACCTCTGGTCTCGTCTACACGTAGTTCTTGGCGGGAGCCGATGCGCCACCGCTGTAGTACTTGGCGGCGCCACCCGAGCCGCCGGACCGGGGCCTGCTGAAGCAGCAGAGCAGGCCGCCGCCCAGCAGGAGCAGCACGCCGGCCCCCCAGCCTATGAAGATGCACGCGCCCAGCTCCCTCTTCTGGCTCGAGGGCACCAGCGGGTCGTTGAAATTCCGCACCACGTTGTGTGCCGACCAGCTGACGGCGATGATTAGCAGCAGGCCGGACAGCAGCAGGCCCACGCCGGCCACCAGGTTGATCTTGGGCTTGGCGTCCTCGTTCTGCACGCAGGTGGTGAAGTCGGCGCCGCAGAAGAGGATGAGGAGGCCGAGGACGGCCAGCATGGAGCTGATGATGACCATGGCCCGGGCGGCCTGCAGGTCAGAGGGCAGCACCAGCAGGGAGTCGTAGTTCTTACACTGCTGCTGGCCGGTGCTCTGCACAATGCAGTTGGTCCACAGGCCTTCGTGACTGCTCTACACACACACACACACACACACACACACACACACACACACACACACACACACACACGAACGAGTTCATCAACTCATTTTCCCGACAGGAAATCATCGCAAATGTATTTGATAATTTGTTACTGTGAGGAAAAAGTACTTGTAATAACACAGTTTTTAATTTAATGGTAAAATTCTATGAAATCAGATTTCACTGTTTGTCCTAATTATGGATGTTTTTCTGGATATTATCCTCTAATTATTTCAACAACTCTTACAATTGTAAAAAAAAAAAACCTTTAACAAATGATTAAGTGTTTTTTAGAGTATACGTTTTAACATTTAGTAGTGATAGTTTATTTGGTCAACCAAATACACAATGCAACAGAAAAGAAATGCAAACAGAGGACGACCGAAGAGGTTTACTCCCAAGTTAAACTGACTGTACTTCACCCAGAACATAATATACGTATGTAAAGCTTCTGCAATTCAAGTAGCAGAAACAAAAACCTGCATGTCCCTATTGTTTGTCCCTATATGGAGATGTGTTGTTTACCTGTGCGGTCACGATGTTTGATCCCACGAAGGACGACACTTTCCATCGAGGGACGGCGCAGCACACGATGGCCCCGATGAGCCCGAGGACCCCCAGAGCCACACACACCATGTGAACCGCCGCAGATCCCATTCTAGATACAAAACAAAACACGTGTTAAACATTACGGAAGCGTCTCTCAGAATTAGGAGATAATTATCAAAAACAGACCCTCTTTAAAAAAAAAACAAATCAGAAAACCATTATCTCATTAATTCAGAAAAACAGCCACATTTTTTTAATTGATTTTTTTTTTCTCATAATTATGAGATAATTATCTTTATAATTCAGAAAAACAGACCTGTTTTTAAAAAATGTTTAGAAAAACATTATCTCATTTATTGTGAAAAACAGACCAGATTCTAATTTTTTTTTCAGAAAAACATCTCATTAATTCAGAAAAACAGAGCCAAAGTTTTTTATATATAATTTTTTTCTTATAATTATGAGATAATTATCTAATTAATTCAGAAAAACAGACCCGATTTAAATTTTTTCCAGAAAAACATCTTATTATTACAGAAAAACAGAGCCAGATTTTTTTTTATATATATATAATTTTTTCTCATAATTATGAGATAATTATCTCATTTATTCACAAAAACATTCGATTTAAATTTTTTCATGTCAATGCATAAAAGACACCTTAAATATACTTCAAAATAAAATAAAAGGCACTTTAAAAACTGGAAATTAAAGTCTGAGTAATGGAGTTAAAATAGTATTCAAATACTGTAACCTAAGTACTTTTGTTACTTCTTACTTCATGACCAATGAAATATCCTCAGAAAATAAACAACAATTATTAACTCTCTGAGTAACCCCACCTCTTTCTGAAGAAGAAACTAGCCACTGTAATCTAGATGATTTCATGAAAAAAACATTAAAAGGTGTTATTTTCTTTCTTTAAAAGTCTGTCAAAAATGATAAACGTAATTAAGTGACTAAGTCTAAGTATTTTTTTGTATTTCGATGAAATGCTCAGAAAATTAAACACTGATTGGAGATATTTCCTCCTTTTTAAAGTATGTTTAAATGACATCCAGTAACACAGAGAAGAACAAAAGTGGGTCCAAAGTGTAGAAAATAATTAAATCAGCCTCTGATCAAACAAGTAATCCAAATACAATAACAGTGGAAGTACTCACTGTGGGGCACACAGTGACAAAACTTCTAAAAGTTTGATATATGTATGTGAAGTATAGATATATGTAAATACCGATGATAATGACTACATGTCTTCTGTTTTAAACACATCAAACGGTGTGAAAAGGCCTTCAAGATTCTGTGAATATTGATTATTTAAAAATTCGTCACAACTTCCTTCATCAAAAGAAAGTTAATGCTCAAAGCGGGTCCTCATCCAAGATGGCGGCGATGCTTAACTCGCTCCCATCCATGAAAAATCCACTTATATCATGTCTGTGTGTTTATTCATTTCATGTCTGTGAGTTTATAATATATTATGTTATTTTTCTACTTTTATCATGTCTTTGTTTCTTTTTTTTACTTATATTAAATCTATGTGTTTATTCATGTATCTATGCGTATGTGTTTATTTACACATATTTTGTCTCCATATCTAGTTATGTTATGCCAATAGAATAAAATAAAATAGAATAGGAAATCTTTATTGATCCCGAGGGAAATTGTTTAAATGTGTATTTATATTTTGTCTATTCACTAAGGAGAGTATTCACATAGACATAATATAAGTGTAGTCTATTTTTTATTATATCTATGTCCATTATATATTATGTATATGTTATTTACTCATATCAAGAGTGTGTGTCTACTTAAATCATGTCTATTATGTGACATTAGAACAAAAGCATAAAGTACTCCTACTGCCCTCTAGTGGCTTGCTGCAGTACAGTATTACACTGAAAAAGGCTCAACTATAACAAAACTTTAAAACAAAACTAAAGATATGGACTCATGACGTTTGAATTAGGTTCAAATACAAATTTTTATTTTACTTGACAGGAGCGTCCGGCCCTTAAAGTTTCCTCACGGAAACATTTTGTTCCAGATGTTTCAGACGGTCACATTTATCAGCATTAAAACGGCATGGTTTGACCGTCTTGTTTCCATTTCAAGACGTTTTCTATGAAGTGTTTTTCTATAAATTCCAGGCAGTTGATCACGAAACTGAATGTTTTATCAATGTCATCTGAATGAATGAATCTGATTACTTCTAAGTCCTCAGCTTGCTCACATTAATGTGAGGATTTACGATCTGTTACAGTCTGGAGTTGCACATGTTGATTTTCCACATTTTAATGCTGATAATTGTTTTTTTTGTTTTTGTTTTGTTTGTTCTTATTGCTTCATGCTGTGTTTCCTGTCCCGGCCTGAGAGGAGGAGCCGCTCCACTAATCCAGGATGGAGGAAGCATTAAATTGCTGTTTCTTCAGCGCTGCGGTGGATCTGCGGGGCTTTGTCTTTTTGTAATCACGGAGCTGAACACTACACACACTACACACACACACCCACACACACACACACACACACAGAAGATGTGGCTTGGGGTTACATTTTTAGGAGCGGCTCGTGCCCGGACAGGCCCGGGCCTCCAGGTTCTCCACCCAGGACTCGGTGGGCCGCTCCCTCGTCTCCTCACTTCCAAACCCCTTTTGTTTTTCTTCATTTCACTCATTTATTCGCGATTTAAAAAGCTCAAAAACTGAATATAAAGTTAGAAGAAGAAAAAAAAAAACTGCATTCAAATGATAACCGAGACGCCAAAAGACTAGTTTTAAGTATTTTTTTACAACTTTATCAAGTTAAAAAGTCTGAAATTCTTTGTTTTATTGTTCGATTAATCAATTCTTCTTCATATAGGCGTTTAAAATTGAGGATTTTTATGCTTCATATGAGTTAAAACCCTCATAGATGCAACAATTTCCTTCTTTTTAATCCCCTGAAAATACACAGAAAAGAAATCACATGTTGTTGTTTTGATGATATCAGTGTGAGGCAAACTGAAAAAGTACATCTTAAAGACTAATACCACAACAAAGGAGAAGCAGTAAAGCAGGCAGGGCTGGAACTTCGAGGTGACTTTGTGCTCGACTAACAAAAATGAAGCGTGTAGAGCATACGTGATGGTTGAGAACTTTCGGGGACGATTAAGGGAATAGAACTAATCTCGTGTGAGGATTACTGCTGAAATGTGTATTCTTGGTTTAAACGAGTTCTCATGCACGAGTTCTGAAACGCGTATTTAAAAGTGCATCATCAACCCGTTTTCTGTGTTTTTCTTTGCATTCCTGCAATTAGAAATAAAAGTATTTATCAATGGGGGAAAAAAAAAAAAAAAAAAAAAGGACGCCTACCTCTTTGTGGAAGTTGAAGGAATAAGATGACGAGTCTGTGGAGCTTCTTCTTCTTCTTCTTCTTCTTTGTTCCGTCAAGGTGTTGATTAGTGTCACACCACTGAGCCAGTGTGCAGCAGAGGACGGGGGTATTTGTAGAGGAATGTGAGGTGTAGGTGGGGCTCAGCTCGTCCTTTAGGAGAGACCAGACTGGACTTGTCCCACATGTCCCTCTCTCTCTCTCTCTCTCTCTCTCTCTCTCTCTCTCTCTCTCTCTCTTTTCCTCTCCAGACAACTGAAACCTGCAGGGGAGCCGAGGAGCTCCCCGCTTCTTAAAAAAAAAAGAAATTGGATTAAAAAAACAGCAAAACAAAAAAAAAACCACCAAACTTGTGGGATTGAGGCGACGTTGCTGATGTTGGCCTGCTCATCATCCAGAAGAGTGACTCACCTGGGATTCTGGGACCGACACAAACAAACAAACAAACAAAACAAAAGACATCCCAGATCATCACCGGAGACGCCCACCTCTGTCGAAACTCTCGTGACGAATGGAAAGACCGCGTTTGGGAATCGAGGACTTGTTGCGCAACGCTAATCTGGGTTTGATCATCCAGAGGAGATGAGGAAAGGAACCGGAATGCAGCTTGGATTAACACACTGTGACGATAACGTGGTTTTGGTTTGCTTCATACACTCAGATCTTCATTTCGAGGCTCCCCTTTACCCTGAACCTCTCTGGGTTCACTGACATGCACTTTATAAAGACTCAAGGGGGCGAACTCAGAATTCCAACCTCATTTTTGACTATTTCCAGGAAATTATTGGCTCATTTTGCTTTAATGACTTGAATTCTTTCACAATTTATTCACATTAATAGACACAATAATACAGCAGATTAATCAGCGATTGGCAATCAATTAACTCAACAAGATTTAAAGTCATCAATGGAAAGAAAAGTTACAGAAGCAGAATCTAAAACTAGATATACAGAAACCTGGTTCTGAAGTGGTTTCTGACCTGGTTTCGGTCTGGTTTCAGATCTGATTTTGAACTGGTTTCATATCTGGTTTTGAACTGGTTTCTGACCTGGTTTTGGTCTGGTTTCACATCTGGTTCTGAACTGGTTTCTGACCTGGTTTCGGTCTGGTTTCACATCTGGTTGTGAACTGGTTTCTGACCTGGTTTCGGTCTGGTTTCAAATCTAGTTTTGAACTGGTTTCACATCTGGTTGTGAACTGGTTTCTGACATGGTTTCGGTCTAGTTTCAGACCTGATTTTGAACTGGTTTTGAACTGGTTTCTGACCTGGTTTTGGTCTGGTTTCAGATCTGGTTTTGAGCTGGTTTCACATCTGGTTGTGAACTGGTTTCTGACCTGGTTTCCGTCCGGTTTCAGACCTGATTTTGAACTGGTTTCAGATCTGGTTTTGAACTGGTTTCACATCTGGTTCTGACCTGGTTTCTGACCTGGTATTGGTCTAGTTTCAGACCTGATTTTGAACTGGTTTCACATCTGGTTTTGAACTGGTTTCTGACCTGGTTTTGATCTAGTTTCAGACCTGATTTTGAACTGGTTTCATATCTGGTTTTGAACTGGTTTCTGACCTGGTTTCGGTCTGGTTTCAGATCTGGTTTTGAACTGGTTTCACATCTGGTTCTGAACTGGTTTCTGACCTGGTTTTGGTTTGGTTTCAGACCTGATTTTGAACTGGTTTCACATCTGGTTTTGAACTGGTTTCTGACCTGGTTTTGGACTGGTTTTAAACTTAGTTTTGGTCTGATTTCAGACCTGGTTTTGATCTGGTTTCAAACCTGGTTTTGGTCTGATTTCAGACCTGTTCTTGGTCTGGTTTCAGGCCTGGTTTTGAACTGGTTTCTTACCTGGTTTTGGTCTGGTTTCAGATGTGGTTTTGACCTGGTTTGAAACCTGGTTTTGGTTTGATTTCAGACCTGGTTTTGGTCTGGTCTGGTTTCACATCTGGTTTTGACCTGGTTTCAGACCTGGTTTTGAACCCCAAACATGGAGGATTTGCCATGAATTCAAACTGAATTATATTACATTTGAACTTTTATTCACCAGATAAAAACAAAAAGGTAGAAGAACCAGTTCCATTGCTCCTCAGTCGTGTTACTCCTCTATCGTTTTACCCTCTGTCCATCTTTCCAAGGAATCTGTCTGATTGGCCTTGGTGTGTTCAGGCGTCTGTCCCTCCCTGTGGTTGGTCGGTGGGACTCCTTGGAGACAGTTTGACTGTGGTGAATTTTGATGTCCTCGGTAACACGAGTTCAGTCTATGGTGGGTTTAAGTGTCAGTTTCAGTGGGAGACTCTGTGGTGAACTGGTCTGTTGTCTCAGGTAAGCTCAGCGTGCCACATTTGATCAACATTTGAGCATGTTTAGTGGGTCAAAGGAGTGAAAAAACGAAAAAAAAACAACAATAAGAAACATACAAAATACAATAGGGTCCTGGCCTTTTAAATTTTTATTTTTTCATATCTATGAGATAATTATCTCATTCATTCAAAAACAGAGTGGATTTTTAATTTGTCATGTGAATGCAATATGCTTCTGTAAATTCCTAATGATTGTAATGCAAAACAAGTCATTTTAACATTTTCCATGTAGAATTTGTGGCAGAGCATACCAAAACACATTATGTTTCTCATGAATGATGCTTTTCTTGTTGCTCGCTGTGTTTGGGGATAAATGAAACTTATGTCAAATTTCACCTTGCTGTTCCAAATTCAACCACGTGGCGGCGCACTTCGATTTAAATCTCCATTGATGCTGTGAGTGACGTCCATGGAGGCGTGGCACAAATGTTGAAGAGCGACCCTTTACACACCCAATCAGATGCGCGGGTTTGAGTTCTAATTTCCAGAACGGACCAATCGGGGCTCGAGAAACGCGGGTTGATCCCGCCCCCTACGGTACCGTAGCCGCTTCGGGAGAAACGGCCCTCTTTTAAAGTTCCTCGGGGAAGAGTGGAGCGACCCGGTCAAACCACGGGAGAAAGGCCAGGATTCAACCCGGAGGAGAAATATTTACACCGTTTCCATCGCGGGGAGGATTGGCGTTGAAGGTCCGGGCAGTCTTCGTGCGTTTGAGGGTGTTTATTAGCACAAACTAATGTTAGCTTAGCCGCGGCGAGCTCGGGTTAGCAGCGGCTCATTGATTCGTTCAGTCTTCCCGCTGCTGGCTTAGCGAGTTAGTAGCTCGTTTAAAAAACAACAACAATAATTTCACATTTGACCAGCAACGTTTCGTGACGTCTCGTTTGTTCCCTCTGTTTTCTGGAATTGAAGGTGCGGCGCAGAAAAGCGAGGACTTGACAGCGCGAGAACGTCAGAAAATACAGAAAATGGCGGAGCCGGACAAATTAAACATCGACTCTATAATTCAGCGCCTGTTGGAAGGTGAGGACGGGTTGAAAACTGCTCTGCCGCTCCGTGTTTCAGTCCTGTAAGCTGATATTTCCGTGAGAAATGTGTTTTGAAATGGCAGCAGGCACGGTATGTGGTTGTAGCCTACTTCTTCTGTCAGACACGATGGTTGGATTTGGATCAAAGGTTGAAGCCACATTAACTCTGAATAGATTCTCACATTATTATTATTATATTTTATACACTACTATTTTCCTCTTTTTTTTAACATCCTGCTGTGTGAATTTGAAATATGTGACTTAAATTGGAGAAACAGGCTTATATTCTGTAAATCACTTGTGCAGAATTTCACTTTTTAAAGGTTTAGGTAGAGATTTTATTCAATGGGGAGACAAAAATGATGTGTCTGAATAATCACTGTTGTTTAGAGGTATGAGTGATTTATAACTGCCATTTCTAGGTGTCAACTCAATTACAAAGGCCTATTGCAAGAACATTTTACTATAGTTTGTGGGGGGGGTTGGCCCCTTGAGTAAGCCCCCCCTGTTTCTGAAAGTCCTCACTGGCTTGGGTGTGCTGAACCATGCTGTGGTGTTTTGCAGTCTCACATGATGGATCTGTTTACGAGTTGCAGATACACTCTTCCTATCGAGTGTCTCGTTAATGAGGTGTGCAAACAAAGATGCATTGATCTGCACATGTTGGCTGTAATTCTGTGTGGAAGTGTTGATAGGCCCACCCTGGATGCCACCCCCCTTCATCATTTCACCTGTTATTCCCTTCAATTTTATTCAAACTAACATTTTTGTGCCGGGGGGAAACTGATGTACTTGAATACTTTTGCAAAAATCTCACGTCTTGAGGCAGAACTGGAGCGGTCCTGGTTGATTTTAAGTATCAGAAAACCAACTGTATACAGAGTGTGTGAAGTCGCTGGTGTGTGTGGAGGGAATCCGGGTCTGTTTTATCTTCACATCCGCACGGTGATTGCGTAACAGGAGCCTGGAGGACATCAAACAGGAGCATAAATCTCCTCAGACCTGACTGCAACTGCACAGTTCATTTGAAGAGCACATGTAATAAGGTTGTGACCTCTGTTGTTGTCCTTGCAAGGAAGGCGCAGCGGACGCAGGAATCATGTCTGCGTGGAATCCACGCACGTGAGGTTACCCTATGGTCTTGTTGGTGCATAAACATCCTGATGCAAGGTCTTTCCAACAAGCAGCATGGCGTCTTGTTTGATATTTAAATAAAAGAGATTCCCCCGTATTTATTCAGCTCACTTTCACACATTTCTCTATAGTTGCTTGACGGATGTGCAAAAACTTCAGTAAAGCTCATTCACCATGGAAAATAAACAAGACCTTGTTGCTCCAACATTCTGTTATCACCCCGCCCGCCCCTTTTTGTTTAATCAAAAGATCTTGTGGTAAAAGAAGGAACATTAGTGAACAGAATATTCTCTGTTGCCACTTTGTTAATAATGTGACCCCAGCCCTCAGTTTGTTTACCTTCTTAAATATAGGCCCTGCATGATCAGCCTTGGCTGAGCTCGCGGAGCTGATTGGGATTATACACAAACATGCTTGTGCAGTCATCGGGCCTCCTGGGAGCTTGACTTTGACTGTGAACCATGCTGGCTGCCGGAGTGTTTTCAACGGGGATTGTTGTACTTGGGCCGTGATAAGGTTGTCTGCCAAACACAGGAGAAGACAAACAGCCCTGATAGTGGCAGTATTTATATCCTCTTGCATAACCTGCTTGACCTTTTTCCTCATTGGCATTTGTGTTTTTTTTTTTTTTTTTTTATCGCTGGCAATAACCAGATGATAACATTAATTCTGTGTGGACGATGACACTCTCGTACAAGTGTCCCGTTACCGGAGATTGCTGGGTTATTCCCGCGCGGACAACAAGGTAACCCGCTCCCAGCTTGCTGACTTTGTTTCGAGACCAAACCAATTAAATGCGCTTGGATAATGAGCAGTTTCTATTGGATTACTTACGTAGCTCTAGAGCTCAGTGAACTCTGGGAGTGTGCCGCTAATGGCATGTCTGGAGAGCGTGACATCATGTAAGCCCAAGCAGCACACCCGGGTTAGACCAGACCAACTGTTGATTCCTGCAGCGCCGACACCCCGGCAGCTTTTCCGGGCTGCCTCTTTGTTTTCGGAACCCCCCCCCACTCCCGATCGGTCCGGTGGAAAGCCTTTTGTCCGTACCCCTCACGATAAGCTCACTGTTGCCCACTGGCTATGTGGCTAACTTTGGAGTAAGCCCTGTCAGGGCTTAGCCTTCTGTAATCCAGGTTTAAAGTGACAAGCAGCACTGCAGTATTTATACCCACTTTTCACTGCTTTTAGTCAATGCTTCAGGATAGTGCCGTTATTTACCATCCATTTGATTCCTACTCTCTTTTTCTCTCTCTCTCTCACCAAGTGCTTTACAAGCACTGTTAAACCTGGATTAGTTTTACTGAGAGACGCTCCATAATGAAGTCTCTCTTTCTGTGTATATGCGTGTGTGAAGCGAATATATCAAGTTATGCAAAGAGGAAATTTTCACAAGATCTTATCTGTGACATGGTTATCTGAAAGAGCCATATAAACATCATACATTAAGGAATGTGACCCGGTGAACCTTTTTTGATTTATTCCTTATTCTTTATGGCGAGATGTCGGTAATTATGTCATAATCGTTGTCACATCTCACGTTGTGTTCCCCGTTTACCTGCTTGTTGAGTCAAATATTGACAGGCTTGCTGTTTTTGATAATACTGTGTAGAGACACTGTAGTTATCTTTATTTGCTGTTGAAGGCATCAGGATGTTCTATTTCAACTTAGTGGGTCAGCCTGAGTTCTTCTGATTGACGTGTAGTTCATCTCAAACAGGTTTTTGGTTTATTGTCTAATAATTATGACGTGAACCCAGTGCTTTGTTTAGTTTTTTTTTCTCCTGGATTCCAATTTGAATGTCTTGTTTATCATAACAAAACAGTCGAATAAAAAAATAAATATCCAGCTTTTCATTCAAGTTTGTCTCTTAGTAGGCAATACAGGTAGTTAATAGGGTTTTATAGTAATGTGCTTTACTGTTTTGATAATCTGCACATCCACATGTGCACTGCTCGTTTTAACATCTGTCAGATTGCCTTTCAAAGTGATGACCATGTGACAGCTGTGAAATGACTCTCACAAATGCATTAAAGAGAGCTGTGTTCTGAATCTAATTGTCACTCGCATGGCTGCAGGCAGTCCGGCCTCCACTGTACGTACATTACTGTTTGTTCATTAGTCCCGGGGTGTGGAAACCGACCAGACTCCTCGTTACGTTTCTGTTTGGGAGCCGCTTTGTACCAGCAGTGGGGGCGTGACTCCGTCCGGCAGCCACACAAACAAACCTGATTCCAAACTCTCCTTTCTTGGGTGCAGCTCGTATGAGATCACGAAGATCGACTCGCCTGGCGACGCTTCCACACCCTGCAGTTGGCATGTCGATGGGCAAAATATTTAGATCTCAATCTGGGGCGGCAGAGTTCACCCCTGAGACGACCAAATCAGTTTTCTGCCCCCAGCCAAATGTTTCTCTGCTGCTTTACTCCTACGATTTAAAATACATTATTGACGTTAACGGGGACCTGCTTCTCCTACTCTAGGTCTCCATCAGGCTTTCTGCATTGGCTCTGCTCCTTGTGTGTGTGGAACGTGTGAAAGCACATGACAAGGAGACACTTGACAAACCTGCTGAATTCTTAAGATAGCACCAGCAGAACATTTCACGTACTGTGGCTTCGTTTCTGCACAATAAGTTCAGTATAAATGTGGTTTCTATTTGGATTTCACTCTGTTGTAGCAGCCGATGTGTCGTCACTCACCAACAGTGCATAATAAGAGAGGCCTAATTATGTGTTTGCACAGTCTTTGTTGCGAGAACAGGAAGTGGGCTTCACATCTCTTTTTTTTTTTTTTTCCTTTCCCCATGGCATTAGTTTGAACTTCCTAAGCACTTGTTTTAGATTTGACACCATTATGTTTTTGTTTTTTTTACCGCTCACTAATCGGGTTTCATCAGATTTATTTATTTTACCAGGTTAAGAACCAGTTCTTATTTACAAGGGACGACCTGGCCAGGAGGCAAACGCATAGAAACAAATATATAAATCTATGCAACATAAAATCAAATAGTGTCACTCACCGTTAAAAGAAGTAGTGTTTACAGTTGTATATTAACAAATTGTTAAAAACTAAAAGCAGGTGCACTGTTGTTTGGTATTTGTGGAATAAATGAGTAAAGTTTGAAGGCCTATTGCAGATGAGGAGCGACCGAAGGAGATTTCGGTTTTGTGTATGACCAGACTGCTAAATCTACCAAGGCGTAGACTGAAATTTGTGTTGTGAATTTTGAGAATGGACAGTCGAGGAGTTTCCCAAATGAGAAATCGTCACATAACTCCCAGGCACATCTTATTGTGGTTTTTACTTAGAATTAAAAGTAAAATGTTTTTAGTGATTCATCCCATGCAGAGTGCAGTGTTGCCTCTAAATGATGTGGTTACCTGCTGAGATGTCTGCCTGACCGGCTCGCTAACAGAATCCGTCAACATTTGGCGAGTGGGAGGTGTTAACATCCCAGTCTGGCTCGAGATGCCAGTATCACGTTTCAAAGCTGTGCCTCCATTCAGCCTCTATTTCGGCCCTGAGCATAGGTTGGCTTTGTGGTGTTAATGCACCGTCTCATAAAATGTCTGCCCCCCTTTTATCTCCTCTGCAGTTAAAGGCTCTCGGCCGGGAAAGAACGTCCAGCTGACGGAGAACGAGATCCGCGGCCTCTGCCTCAAGTCCCGCGAAATCTTCCTGAGCCAACCCATCCTGCTGGAGCTGGAGGCGCCCCTCAAAATCTGCGGTGAGTTTGACAGAGCCGAGAGGGTCGGCTTGTTTCACCGCAGTGAGAGAAGCGTGAAAACGAGCCGCACTGCAGATCAGAAGAGCGAGGGGCTCTGCTTGTGTGTGTGATCGACGCTTCCGTCTGATAAAGTGTGGACTCTGCATGCAGAAGCAGTGCAAGCGTGGCTTACATGTGACGTTTCTCTGCTGCCCCCTGCAGGCGACGTACATGGCCAGTACTATGATCTGCTCCGGCTGTTTGAGTACGGCGGCTTCCCTCCAGAAAGCAACTACCTGTTCCTGGGAGACTACGTGGACAGAGGGAAGCAGTCGCTGGAGACCATCTGCCTGCTTCTCGCCTACAAGATCAAATACCCCGAGAACTTTTTCCTGCTGCGCGGCAACCACGAATGCGCCTCTATTAATCGAATCTATGGCTTTTATGACGAGTGTAAGTACACACTCGTCTTTCAGATGGGATTTCTTTGATTGTTGGGCTAATTTCTGTAATTTCCCGTGTTTTCTAGGTAAGCGAAGGTATAACATTAAGTTGTGGAAGACCTTCACAGACTGCTTTAATTGTTTACCCGTGGCTGCCATTGTAGATGAGAAAATCTTCTGTTGTCACGGAGGTAGGTGTTGTTGACCTCCGAGGCAGATGAATGATGCGAGAAGCAGCAGAAGCTGAAGGTGTGTCTCCTCCTCAGGCCTCTCCCCCGACCTCCAGTCCATGGAGCAGATCCGCAGAGTAATGCGACCCACAGACGTGCCTGACCAGGGTCTTCTGTGCGACCTGCTGTGGGCCGACCCGGACAAAGACGTGCTCGGCTGGGGCGAGAATGACCGCGGCGTCTCCTTCACGTTCGGGGCCGACGTGGTGGCCAAATTTTTGCACAAACACGACATGGACCTAATATGCAGGGCGCACCAGGTAACGTCTGCCAGCGGTTTGGCTTGTGACACTGACGCATCACAATTGGAGGCACATATCAGACCCTGAGGGTACATCCGAATAGTCGCTCCTTTCTCCTTTCCACTTTTCTTTAACCCTGTGGATGACGTCCCGGGGATAAGGAAAGGTGTTAGGAGGCTTCCTAAAGGAGTTGGGGAAAGGCCATCCACTACTTCAGTACTTCATCTTCTGCTCATAAAAATAGAAAAGGAGTTAACATGAAGAGAACCTGTTGAACCACATCATAGAAATCAGCCGTCTGATTTACTTTGATCACAAACTAAATTCTCCCTGAATGGTTTTCTGCTGTGCAGCAACGTGACGACGAGCTGAGCAGCGGCTTCAGCGAGGCTGTAGAGCTGCGTGCAGCCGCACAGCCGTGGGCAGCAGAACTCCATCCTCACCAAAATAACTTCTCCTCCAGTGACGCTTCACGTTTCCTCTTCCTCAGGTGGTAGAAGACGGTTATGAGTTTTTTGCGAAAAGGCAGCTCGTCACTCTATTCTCGGCTCCCAACTACTGCGGAGAGTTTGACAACGCCGGTGCCATGATGAGCGTCGACGAGACACTCATGTGCTCCTTCCAGGTGTGTGAAAGAGACTTTTATTTATTTATTTATTTTTATTTTTGGTGTTTTCAGCTCCAGGTATAAAGCTGATTATATTTAGACTCAGTATTGCACGAAAGTAGCTCCACGTTAACGTTTCCATTAAGGTTTCTCCTCCACACATTGACCACATAACTGATATCCAGTGGTGGATTTTTATCATTTAATATATAAAATTTATTTTCGCTCCCCGTGGTGTCTTAGCGGCGCCCCATAAATGCTCTCTGGGCGTCGTGGTGGAGTTGACTGCTAAACGTACAAATAGAATTTACTTTTTGCCTCTTTTGACTTTGAATTAAAGTTTTTGTCAGTTTCTCTGAAACAATTACTACGACTGAGGAGAGAAACTGCTCTCAATGTGGGAAGTTTTCCCATTTAAATGGTTTAATTTCACTCATTGTTTGTGAGATTTGACACATTTTGTGATGAGAAATAATGTTATTTGGGTTTATAAATAATACACAAGGAGCAGTTGTGATCTTATAGAAGTATCCACGTATTCTCAGCATTATATACAGATGCAACATGTAAAGGCTGAGAATATGAAATAGAAGAATACTACATTTCCAGGCTTTAGTCGCCATAATTGCCACACTTAAATTGGAAACCTTGTATTTTCTTCCTAGTATATAAACTCTTGCTAAAACACAGAACTTTTCATTATCACGTTGAGGTGAACCTGTATTTAGTTAAACCCGTGTTGATTCAGATTTTAGATTTAGTTAAACCAACGAAAACAGTATCTCTAATTAACTCTGGTTAAGTTCAACTTTAAAAAAACAAAACAAAAACAAACCCTGATGTGTTTCTTCTGTCTCTCAGATTCTGAAGCCCGCAGATAAGAAATTGTATCCGTACGGTGGCGGGGCGGGGATGGGATCGGGGAGGCCGGTCACACCTCCGAGAAATTCAGCCAAGGCCGGAAAGGCCAAGAAATAACACCCGCTGGGTGTCCTGCCACCCTCCCTCCCCCCTCCCCCCTCCCCCTCTCCCCCTCTCCCACCCAGCGTCCCCTGTCCTCTACCTCCCAAACTTGTTTCTCCCTCGTCACCAAACGGCAACAAAGAAAAACAAGTGTCCAGGGTTCAATCACGTTTCTTCTCTTCTTAAAAAAACGATTTTTAACTGTTCGGCTCGCTTTTTCCTTTTTTGCTTTTTTTTTTTTTTTGTGTGCGAGTGTGTAAAAAGCACGACGGATACAGGAGCAGACTCTGTATTCTGAATGTCTGAGGCTGTTATTCCTTTTCTTCTTCCTCCTGTTCACTTTTTTTTTTTTTTCCCTGTTTTTTTTTTTTTTTTGTAGAGATGGGTTCTGGCCATCCGTTATGTAAGAAGCGGGGAGGAGATAGAGGAGGGGGAGGGGGAGGGGTGGGCCTTAGCTGTTTATGTTAAGGCTCGGCACTGTTTAATGCTAAACACAAGCTTTTGTACATTTTGTTTCCGAGGTCCATGTATGTCTGCGTGGTGAAAGGGCGCGGGGGGGGGGGGGGGGAGGGTGGGGAGGGATAGCACAGTGTTACGGCACTTAACCACACACTGGGTGCACAGCTGGATACATGTGCAGGTGAATCTATGAATGAAATAAACGTTAAGATAACTTTTTTTTTTTTTTTTAATTGATGAGATCAGTCATGGATGTGAAAGTTATTTTTTTTTTTCTCTTTTTATTTCAATTTTTTTCTTGTAGATACATTAAACTGATATGGTTTTACAAAAAAAAAACCAAATTTCTGTGAAAGTTGGGACATTTTAAAGAAATCAAGTTTCTTCTTTAATTCCTGATTTAATAAAGACTTCAGTGCTTTCAGGTCACGGATGGATTGAATTCACCAAGTGAATCTTGATTTTTTTTTTTTTATTCAGCAATAATGAGTTACTTTAGTTTGTGAAAAAGACGTTTTCTTGTTCCAGCAGCATCACTTCACACCTCGTGCGGGTTTTAAGAATCGAATGAAAGCGAAAGGTGAAGTCGGTTTAGAGCTTTCAAGTCGTCGCGTTTTAGGCTTGAATAAGATGCAATGCTCTGAACGTGCATCTTAGACCGTCTCTTCGTCTGCGATGTCTTGTGGAAATCCAGCGTGTGACCGTGATATAAATACCCCCACCCCCCACACACACACACACACACAAAATGCTTGTTACCACTTCATCCAGTGCGCCTAACCTCATTTCAGTTAACCCAAATGACAGTGAAGTGAGTCCAACCTGCTTTTGGATTAGCCACGCCGGGGATTATTCAAACACCATTCTGAAAACGTCTAAAAAAAAAAAAATCTCATTTATTTATCAAATACGATCAGTGGAAACCGAAGTTTTTCTGTGTATCGAGGCACTTTAGTAGAATCTCAACAGATCCTCATTTTGATGCCTCATTAGAAAATGTCCCAACACTCACAGAAAGCGTGTTTATTCTTCTTTGACTTGTCTTTAGTTCACTGAAAGATGGAGCTGAATAAAATAACCGTCTGTTTGAAGTACACCATCACGCTGATCGCTTTGTGTTTTCGCCATTTTGCTTTTTGTCATTTCTGTCTCTTTGACCTTCACCGGGCTGCGGAGTGACGCCAAAACGATGTAAACTTGAGTCCAATCAACAGGAAAACGGGTTTGAAATTTAGCCAAAAGGAGATGGTGGAAATGCTGTTTCTATAAAACATTTCTTCTAATTGCCAAAAAAAGACTTAGTTAATATTGTACAGACTTTACCCCACAAGATGTTGCACCAACGAGCATCATTATGAGATCAAAGCAGATAAAAGAGGCCCAAGCTTTATTTTGTAATTTTTTTTTTTTGTTTTTTATTCTTAAATCTTGTCACCGGGTGACGCGAAGGTGAATCACTGCTTTAACCTTCAAAGTGCTTCAGTCGAATCCAGAAATAACCAGAGTGGGTTCATTTGAATGTAAAACAAAGGTGTGTGCACTAAAACTTAAAGTACTAACCCTTTGAATTTGAATTTGAATTTTTTTATTTTTATTTTTTTAAATCAATCTGTAAATCTGAAGTTTCATAACTGAAATTCATGAAAGGGAAAGATCACAAGTGTCGAGGTCTGGATCAATGGCTCCCAACCTTTACAATATTTTGTTACTAGATGAATATCAGGGACGCTAAGAACTCATCAAAGACTGACGTTTGAGATTTAATGGATCTCTGAAAAGACCGTCTCTAATTCATACACCGGGGACGCTTTATGACTACATTAGTTTTAATACGCAGGCCGACGACTTAATACACACAGATTTGTTATGATGTTCTGGAAATGAAGTTTTGCTTTAACAGAAAAAGGCTCATTGAAAATTGATCTCTAATCTTATCAATGATCAAGTAAAGAGAGTTCTTGCAATTTGCATCTATAAATTGATTTATTCAACTAAATTTCACAATGTTAAATTCTAGCTTCCTTCGTTGTGGAAAGCGTGATTATCCCCAGTGGAAAAACTGAATTGTTTCTTTACAAAGACCGAAATTCGAATAACTGAATTGAGTAAGAAGGTGGAATGCAGAAATTAGAATGATTTTAAGATTGTGATTGGTACCGCCACCTCAGAATATCTCAGGCCTTTCTGATTTAACCCTCAGGACACGCGACTAATTTGTACCGACGCAGCAGGAAGCAGCAGCCACTCGGACTCCATTTCAACTTGGCTGCAAAGTTGCGGATTTTAAACTTTTAACCGTTTTTTGTTTTTTTTTAAATGGCGACCAGCCAAACAAAACCAGAGTTATGATGATAAAAAGGTGATGTGTTGCTGCGCGGAGGAATCGATTCAATCTGTGGCAGAGAAATCAAATAGAAACCTGACTCTCCTTTCCTATTGGTCGAAAGTCCACCCCAACCGGCCAATTACACCGTCTGCATGTTCTCCCTGTGCGATGGATGGCTCTTAAAAAATTAAAGTCCATCTGTTTTAGGGTTTTTTTTGTGCTATTTGTTTCTCCTTTTGATGGATGTAAAAAACAAACAAAACAAAAAAAGCTTCAAAACCTGAATATTAGAGTTTGGAATCGGATTTCAAAAAGAACCAGAGTAGGACAGTTTATAAGCGATCTGAGTAAAAACTTCAGGTAGAATAAAAGGTTGGGAACCTGAGCCGCTGAGCAACTTACAAATTAGGGGTTTCAAACATCAGGCATGTGTTCCAGAACTGGACCGCAAGAGGCTCCAATCTGGCCAAACCACCCAGCAAGTTGTGAAAGTTTAAAAGAATTAGATGTATATATATTTTTGGGATATTGGTGATGCCGCCGAGAGCTGCCGAGCATCAGCCTCAAAGCCATGCTGTCAAGGTTGTTAAAAAAAACTCCCTTAATGCAACAGTTCTGGAAGTTGTTTTGGACACTAAACTGCATTATGCAGGAAGGTTTAATTAAAATTAACCATGTTGAGATTGTCGTCATTTTAGGTGCTAATTATTAAAAATATCAACATTTCTATCACGTACACTCTGCGCTCTCCTCAAAGAATAACTTCAGCTTTAAAGATTATTTTTGCGCTCTTTTACCGCTCCGGACCCACAAGAGGTGAAATTGGGCCGAACTAAAACATGTTTGACGCTCCTGCCCTAAAGACTTTCCTCCACCGCTCAAGATGGTGCAAAATAAAGTATACCGAAGCGCTTTACTTTGTTTCAGGTCGATACCAGAACGAAGTCCAGACACACTTCATTTTAAGCGATATACTTTTGTTTTCCCCCCAATGTGAGCAACATCTTTCAACCACTTAATGTCAAGAATGGCCCTTTCATGCATTTCCCACATTGTGCTCTTGGTGAACAGGGTGTTCCCAGTGAAAAGCAGGCCAGAGTTCAGCACAGGCTGCTGCAACTGGTTTATATGTGTAAAAAAAAAAAAAGTTTCCAGTCTTTCAGGGTATTTCACCACCCATTCCTAATGACACAAACATGCTTTCGGCCACATTACATAATTGCTGCGTCTGGTTTTATTTGTTGGCTGTCTTGTCCTCATCCTCCAGCTCGGCAACACATGCTACCGATCCCACTTCTTTTTTTTTTTCTTTTTTTTTTCTTTTCTCCTCATCCAGAAGAGAGAAACGAGTAAAAGGGTTATTGTCGTCTGACGTAGGGAGACGGAACTATTGACATCAAGTAAGACCAACTCAGGAAGTGGCTCATGGGGAGGATAATTTGTTGGGTCTCTCTTTGTTAAAAGCACCTAGAAATGAGTTCGTTGTATTCGGTGCTAACCCCCAACCTCTGTCAACACGAAGTGGAGAAGTCGTTTTTAGAAAAAAGTTTTTTTCTTTTAAACGTTTTGGAAAAAACGATGCCCGTTTCCACGGCAACGGCAGAAACAACAAAAAACCATGTAGTTCTTCGTGTTGGACCGCGAGTGGGTCCTGTTTGTGTTTTGTAAGGAAACCACACAGAGAACAATACGCTATGAATATTACCGATGGGCGTTCGTACGGACGGATTACGATCGCGGGTTTACTATTTGAGGCCGTAGTGGCCTCAAGGTTAGAAAAGTGGAGTTGGGATCGGGAGTTCGCAGGTTCGAATTTCCCCAAGGGGACTAAAGAAAAGTATAATTAGTTTAGTTACTTTAGTTTAAAACTACCAAGTCCCGGGAGAATATGGACTGGGGGGGGGAGTCATGACACTCTGGAGGAAAGGTTCTACTGAGCATGTGCAGAAAGCAGAGAGCGTCGTTCTCTTTTCATCTCCTTTCAGTAAAGCTGATTTCACTCGGACGTGAGAACGAAGTGATATAAATGTGTAGTTGGGAGGCGAATTACTCTCCTGGGAGACGATATTAATAATATAGTAATGAAACAATGCGGAGCTTCTAGATTCTCTTGTTTTCCGGTTCAGCGGTCCACGTTCATCCTCATCTTCATCGCTGTACAAACAAATCTGCTTCCAACATTTCTCAAAGCGCGTCTCTCTATATTCACGGTTGTTTCCTCTTTAAGCAACCACCCCCCCCCCCCCCCCCCCCCCCCCCCCCATCTTTGTTTTTACTGGCGAATTTAACCTGCAAGCTTCTTAGAGTAGGATTTTTTAATCGATCAGGGATGTTTTGCACCATGCACCGTCGCTGGGTAGACATAAAGAAAAGAAACCAGTAGATTATTACAATTTAAGAGAATCTAACAACTGACTTTAACAGTATTTTTTATTTGTATTTCATTTGTTTTCGATCACAAACTGTCTCTGTTACAAAGTAGAAATAAAACATAGAGTTTGTACATTTGTCTCTCTCTTTCTTGAGGTGTGTGTGTGTGTGTGTGCGTGCGTGCGTGCGTGCGTGCGTGCGTGCGTGCGTGCGTGCGTGCGTGCGTGCGTGCGTGCGTGTGTGTGCGTGTGTGGAGGATCCGCTGAATGCCGACTTCCTGTATTTTCAATGTCATGATTCACCTGCAACAAGTGGAAGTTACATTCATTGTTGTAATTTAACTGCTTTGCATTAACGTCACAGTCAAAATGAGCTCTGTTGTCGATTCTGCCGTTAGTACGGAATCGAGTCTTCGTCTCACTTGTCCTTCTCCGCGTTCATCACCCAAAATACTAAGTAAAGTAAATAAGTAAATGGAGAATATGAGGAAGAAAACTGAAATGTATAATGCTGTATCCTGCTGAAATGTGCAGAATTATATGCAATATACCCTTGAAATGGATCATCATGCAACATACTCTAAAATGTGTAATTTATAACGCAACATACCTTAAAGTGTATAATTTATAATGCATTTCCCTCTGAAAGAATGAGCTGTAATTCACATGTAACATGCACACCTACATTTATCTTGATTCCTTTGTGTTTTAATAAATTAATCAATATTCATTCATTTCTGTATTTAACCCTTTATCAGTTATTTCTGTCTCGTTTCAGAAAATATCAAACCATTTATCCTCTCATTCTGATTTCTTTAATTCATCTGTTTTTACTTTCAGTGCTTCAAATGTGTACTTGGCGTAAATGTTTAACTTCATGTCAATCAAGATTTAAACCGGAGTAGCCAGAGGAAACCCACGCACACACGGGGAGAACATGCAAACTCCCCGCAGAAATTGGTTCAAATTCTTCATGTTTTCATTTAAAAGATAATCTAGAAGTATTTGTATTGTTTTTTATGCAGGCACAATAGTTGTATAGTTTTATTGCTTTCTTAAAAATAATTTCTCACTTTCCTCTTCCTTCACCTCCAAAATACCCCCTGAAATATAAAACTATTCATGTTTAGAAGGAGACGTCCTGTATTATCACATTAAATTGTAATAATTTTCACAAAAAGAAATCATCCATCTCTATTTAGCCTCCAACTAATGCACTTGTAACATTTAATAAAAAATGATTTTATTCCTAACAGGGTTTTTTTTTTTTGTGTTTAAAAAGAATTTAATATAATAAAATACATGTAATTAAGATTTTCTCCACATGGAAGATGTAAGAAAAGACGTAATAATCTTTTTTTTTTTTTTTAACGTCTTTCCTGCCTCAAGGCCATTTCTGCTTGTGTGTGTTTGGTGTGCGGAGGCTGCCTCTCATTGTCTGTCAGACGCTGGAGGATGAGTCAGTGGGATGGGTGGCCCGTTTATCTCTGTGTGTAGATGTCAATCGGCTCCGACAGCACAGAGACACTCCACCAAATCAGAAAAGACTCCTCTCCATGCAACCACATCCAGTGTGTGAGCTCGTATATTAGAAAGAGAATCTCTTTGGTCTCTTCATTTTTGCTGCCGCTGACGAGTCACCGAGAATGAAAAACCAGCAGTTGAAAGAAAAGTCGCTGTTTCTTTACCCTCGATTGTTTGTTTTTCTCGGTGGAAATGTTGAAGAAAACAAAGGGGATACGTCCCGTATGAGATGACAATGGGCTGGATGTGTCCAGAGAACTAAAATATGGTTGATACCCATGCATTAAACAAACACTCTGCAAGGATGTTCACATCTCAGACAACCAAATCGTCAAAAACCACAAAATCTCAATCTCTGCTCTTCCATCAAGTTACTTCACACCTATTTGAAAAAAACTAAACAAAACCCAGACATGTGGCTCCAGAAGTGCAGGTTGCGGACCCCTGAGCTTTAAAGTTGTGGTAACTATTCCTGCGCCTGTCTTTGAGTGACTCAAAACACCATCTTGTGGTAAAAACTTGAATTGCACGAGTTGGAATAGGTGCTGACTAGACTCACTAAACCGTCACGAAATGATATTTCTGATGACGATATGGCTCTCATTCTGTCACATTCATATTATATATTGATTTACGGTTACGGTTACACATCGTATCTTTAAAATACTTCGCCGCAACAATCGCAGACACGACGGATCTCCAGCAGTTCCTTTAAAAAGGGACCTCTGCTGCACCTGCGACGTCACGTTTAGGAGGCTGATTCATGACGCCGCGGCCCGACATCATCTAAAGTGAAGTCACCGCTCGACGTCTCATGAATCCATCCTGTTGATTTACGAATCGGTCTCACAAACGAGACTTCTTCAGACACCGACGGTAAAGTGCTGCGGTGTCGGGTTCATCAGCGCTGGCCGAAAACTGGAGGGCTGAGAGAGGAGGATGCTTGAAGGCAGTGACCGAATCCTGACTCCGAGTGTGTGTTTAGCGGTTTAACTGAATGTATACGTGTGTGTGTGTGTGTGTGTGTGTGTGTGTGTGTGTAGCTGCTGTGGGGGTGATGGCTGCTTTTCCACGTCAGATCCGCAGAGATCGGCGGGCTTTGGGGAGCCTGGGAGCTTTACGCCCTTTAAAATATGCAGCAGCACTCGTTGAGATTGTTTTCCAGTTGAAACCTGTCCACAGAGTGGGCGGGCGGGGGGGTTGGGCAGGAGGGCGGTGGGGGGGGGGCGGCCTTTCTGAATCTCCAGGATGGCTCGGTACTCAAGATGAGCTGCTGGCAAAGAGCCAGAATAAAGCTGTACATTATGTCTGCGTGAGGATTTACATAAAGGCAGAATATGTTTCGAGGAAAGAGCCCTGGAGTGGATCAGAGTGGAGACGGCAGATGTGGAGCCGCCGCTGCTGCTCAGAACAAGCAACACTCGCGTTGGAAGCTGAGGAATTAATAGGAAACACACACTATCTAAGAACGTATTCTTAGTGTTGTTCCTCAACTTTCTTCCCAAATTCAGATATATTTGCTCCAATATGTTCGATGATTTCCTCCACCAACACGTCCATCTCCCCCATTCTGGTGCTCCTCTGTCCCACGGCTGCATCGCGGACACAGAGCAGACCAACACGGAGGGGAAACTGTCTCATGTCAACGGGACCGAATGCTCTCAGACCCTCATGGAAATCTTCCCGTTGCCTCACGATGTCACTCCTGTGTGTTGCTCTGCGCAAACTGAAAGGAGGATATATTTGCCGAGCGGGCAGTTGGCTGGCTTCCTGCAGGATCTTAAGAAGAAACCTTCCTTAAAAAAACTTTTCAGGTTATTCTTGTTTTTTCATCCAAAGATCACAGTGGGCCAGAAGGACCAACAACCCTACTGCAGAAAGTCACGTCACTTTAAACGCTGGTTTTCAGATCATTTTCATGGATTAAAATAGTATTTAAAACAAAGTGTAAACTAAGGCTTTAAAGTGTTAATGTCTAAAACCAAACTGTAGCTTGGGTATTGAACTTGAACAATGTTGTATTAATGAAAAATAAATAATTTGTTGCTCGCCTCTCTGCTCAGTTAATAAGTGTCACAGCTGTTCTGTGTGTTTTCGAGAAGCTTTTAGTGAGAAATACGTCTTTTAATGACGGAAATAAATGGTGTGGACTGATTGTTCTTCATGTGCGAGGTCTCACGGTCAGATCACTTCATACTACAAACATTTAATTAAACCGAGCTGTCATACTTTGATAAACTGAAACCCTGTTTGGTATTTATTAAAATAAGACTTTTAGGGATTTATAGTGAAAATAAACCTGCTATTCTTCCATCTATGTGAGAAACAATCTGGTAAAAAGCCTCAAAGTGACAAAAATGTGACAATTCGCAATTTTTGCATTGAAAAAACCCTAAATTTGTCACGTTTTTCCTAAAATAACTGCAAATGCAACTTCCTACAATCAATGAGTGAATAAAACTTTTATATGGAGATTATATTTTCATTCTGGGAAAGGTAAAGACACCAAACATCACTATTTCGTCATATTTTTTAATAATTGTGTTGGGAATTGTTGATCTGGAAGAAATGCAGGAGTCATAAAGTGACGGCCTGAGAGGGAGGTTCTTTCAAGGTTTAAAACTGTTAAATACTGACTGTCGTCATCACGAACTTTCCGATCAACACAGATTAGTATTTGTTGTGACACAAGTGATGCATTTTTTCACAGTTTTAACAGAAAAGTTTGAGTGGCGGCCGCTCCGCGAAGCTTAACGTAACCAGAGGATGTCATGGCTGCATGTCTTTACCAGATTGCAGTTTAATCTCGTAGATGAGGCAGGAAGTCCTCCGCTCCATTAAAACAAACCGCTTTCATGCCGAGATGAGGATTGTTGCAAATACAATATGGCTGTAGGATAATATACTACTAATATACTACTTGTGAAAGTCTTCAGTCTCCTGCCATCGAGCGAGCCGGTAAAGAGGAATGGAAGATGGACGGATGAGTAAATGCAAGTAAAAATTTTTTATAATAATTTGTGTTCATTATTTATAGTAACAATTCTTCCCACTGTTTACATATAAACTTTCTTTATTTATATATTTCCAGATTGTATATAAAGCGACGTGTTATGTAATTAGATTCTGTGTTAGGGAAGCAAAATGTGACCAAAGAAATGTATGCATTAATTTGCACCAAATTAAATAGATTTCACACGCAAAGTGTTTTAATATGTTGGACATGCAGTTTACAGTATTAAAATCTAAAGGTTTTATAACCTGTACAGATATTTGTTTTCAATGTGTGGAGATGGTATTTATAAATGTAATTTAAGAAGTGCATCAAATCTCTATAGTTGTCCTGCAGTATTGATATAAAATGTGTTAAAAGATACAAAACATATAAACGGTATGATTATATAATTCATAGCTGGATGGATGAATAGATAAAAAATCCTGCACTAATAAATCTTTTTATTATATGCTACAGTTCCTAAACTGTAATAATTCAATAAATCATTGTCTCCGTTTATTTAATTTGAGCTGATTGCGCTGTGTTCTTTTCCATCTAATTCCAGTTAATTTTCCTGCTTTGTACCTCTGTTTATAAAAGAAAAAAACAATATGCCGTTTTCTCGTCTGTCTCTCTTTAAGCTTTGTTTTGCTTTGTTTTTTTAAGTTGAACAGCAGCCTTACCTCATGAGACATGGAAAAAAAATGTATATTTTGATTTAAGTGCATGAACTATATACTCAATTACTAATATAGTCAATCAAAACAGTCAAATCAGAGTAATGTTTACTTTTCATGCAGCATTAGAAACAGGAACCAAGACCCCCAAATATATATATATATAAAACACACAGTTTCTCTTTATTGAAGCACAATCTGATTTGCCACAAAACTAAAGATCAAAACTGGTGATTTAAAGAGTAGAAATGAAGATTACATGGTGTAATAACACTGAGTGTTTTTAAAAAGGAAAATAATCTGCAGTTTTATCTTCTGTCTCTCTTTAATCTTTGTTTTATTTTAATGTTTTTAAGTTGTGCTGCTCTGTGAGAAATGCACTATAACGATAAAGCTGCCTTAGCTTACATGTGTGTCACTGTTATTATGCAGACATTGAAAAAGAAAGTGAATATTTGTATTTAAGTAAGAGTAAAGTCAAAGTACAAAGTAGTGTTTACTTTTTCCTACCATGTAAATGCTTCATTAATAGCAGATAAGAGTGGATGAATTACTAAATTCATGTAGTAATATCAGCATGTACTGTATAATACCAAAATACACACAATACAAAAATATCAGATCTATCTATCTATCTATCTATCTATCGATCTATCGATCTATCTATCAATCTATATAATTTTTTGCATGTATCTTCTTTTAGTGCATTTCCTGTTAATTGAAGTAAACATCCATAGAGATTAAAAGCTCTAATTTAAGAGAATATATAATGAACACGAATACAAATATCTACACGCTATAAAAACATTCAGCTTTCATACTGTAAATTGCCACATTCTAATTGTTAAAAACATTTTGTGTTGAGATGTTGTTTCCGTGTCAGTTTGCAAGGAGTTTCTGGAGACGTGCAACATTTTATAATTGCTCCATTCTGCTTCCCTAATTCCACCATTACGTATATGTATTACAAAACCTATATAAATGTACAATGTGTGTGTCTCTTTCCTGCAGCTCCCTGTGTTTCTCCTAATCTCTTAATCTGTGAAGTGAGATAGTTCGTGATTTTCCTCCCTGCGTTTCTCCTGCGAGGCCCATCCTCTCGGTTTCTCCGCGAGGAAGGTGATTTTCGTGTGATTTTGCTCCTTGCGGCCAAACAGAGCTGCTACTGTACCACATAAAACATTCACCTCTGCTCTGCTCGGTCAACCTATGTGGGGCCCCGCCCCCCGCTGCGATCCCCACCAATCGCGGAGCCGGAAAACAGCCCTCCGCGTTCCCGTTTGTAAAATTAACCTTGACCCCAGCGAATAGCGCAGCCCGTGGGCGTGGCCTCCACTAAGTTCGGTTGCGTCGGACGTCGCTCATCAACTTTTTTTGCTACAAGACGAGCCTTTTTCAAAGCAAGTTCGCGGCCACAAAACGCACGTTTTTTTCAAAGTTCGTTCGCGTAGGCGCGCGGTGCACGTGCGAGATTCGTAAAAAAACCCGGCCCGGTTTCGCGGCAGTCAGCGGGGAGTAGTAAATTCCAGAAGTGACGAGGAGACTCCATTTTCGTATGCGGCGGAGAGCTAGCGGGTTGCTAAGCTAGCTGTCCCCCCACCAACCCCCCACCCCCCCCCGAGCCGGAGCAGCGGAGCAGGAGCCCGCAAACTGTCTCCCCGACGATACGTTCGCTGCCGACACTAGACTCCCAGGTGGGTTTTCTGCCACGCAGCGCGGGTGTGTTTGGGTTTGCGTGGCGGCTCGGACGCGCCGCTCCACGGTTTGTTTTTATGTTTGATGGACGGTGGGATGCAGGCCGCAGCCGAAGCCTCGGAGTTGGTTCGTGAGCACCCATCGCTCCCTCCTCAGCTGATGGCTGCCCGTTCACACGCTGAGCTACGGGAGGCTGCTCCAGCCGCATTCCTCACCCCTGTTACGCGATCACCTCCCGGGTTTGTGTTAGAGGACTTCCCAGATGAGCAGGTCCAGGCCGGCCGGGGAGGAGGGGTGAATGGGTGGGGGGGATTGGACCAGGCTGCAGGAGGGTGCAGTGGATCCTGCGGGGATGCTAAACTCGGGGATGTTGTTGTTGTTGCCGCCGATGCTGCTTCTTCTGCAGTCACAGCCTCGTTATAATTATTTGTTGTTATCACTGTTTATGACATTGCACACCTCTGTGATTGCAGCATGCTGATGGTGGGAGGCAATGGACGGATGCACTAGAATGAGTGTGAAGGAGCTGTGTGAGATCGATGACCTGGCCACTGGTTTGGTGCTGGACCCTCTGCTGGGCTTCAGCACCCACAAAATGAACATCAGGTAAACCGTCACCTGAACAGCAGCCAGGCTGGAGGGATGCAACACACCTGCAAAGACATTCAGAGCTTCTGTCTATAACTTATTTATTCATAAAGCACATTTGAAGACCTCACATTGGGCCAAAGTGCTGATCTACTGTGATCACACTGTGTAATCTTCATCTCCACTTTTTAAATCACCAGCTTCACCTTTAGTTCAGTCGCAAATCGGATCACGCTTCATCCACGAGACACTTTCTACTTTATATTTACATTTCACTCCCTAAGTTCATGCATGAAAAGTAAACAACACTTTGTACTTTCACTTCATTGTACCAGCAATCCAGTGTAGTTTGGATACTTAATTACAAATATTCAATTCACTTCCCGTAAGATGAAGCAGCTTTATTTATGTAGTGCTTTTCTCACAGAGCAGTACAGCTTA
Source organism: Lipophrys pholis (assembly GCF_963383615.2). NCBI lineage: Eukaryota > Metazoa > Chordata > Actinopteri > Blenniiformes > Blenniidae > Lipophrys > Lipophrys pholis. Next base: position 3,177,443 of record NC_137647.1, read on the forward strand.
AAAACATAAAAAAAATTATAAATAGGTGGGTTGATAGAACTACTGTACTAATAAACACAAAGAAAGTAACGTATATCTTCCACCCATTGTCTATATCGCTTACATATATGTCTTAGACTAATTTTTTGTAATACATGTAATGAATATGTTGGTATAATATATATGGTATAATATGGTACTATATATGTTGAAGTAATAACTACCGTACATCATTTTAGTAATATACATTTGTTCTTATCTGCTATTAATTATGCAGGTAAAAAGTAAACAATACTTTGTACTTTCACGTGAGTCGAGCTTAAGTACTTAAATACAAATATTCAATGTTTCCTTCCATATCTACATAATAACAGTGACATATTTTATTTATATGGTGCATTTCTCACAGAGCAGTATAACTTAAAAACAAAGATGCAAGAGAAGCAAGTTAAAATGTCATTCGCAAACAGTTATACTGGGAGAAGGTTATAAAAAGAACATAATGCGATCAGACAAGTCAGATCAGCATGGACACAATAATGCATTTAATCATTACAGATTAACTGCAACAGAAATGTTCATATAATAAAGTCAATATTTTTTACAAAGATAAATACTTGAGAAAGTGATTGAAACAGTTCCTGCCTGTTTGATCTGCTTCCACTTGACTGCTTTGAGTGACTGTACTAGTAATGGAGTATAGTTTAAGAACTTAAATACAAATATTTAATATTTTCTTTATCTTGTAAGGTAAAGCAGCGTTTGTTTCCTCACAGAGCCATACAACTGAAAAAATAATAAGAGAAAAAGAGAGACAGAATTTTTGTTCCTTTTTAAAATACCCACAGTGCAGTATACAATTGCAAAGAGATTTACTGAGCAGGAAAATATACTGGAAGAAGGTTAAAGATTAGGAACTGTAATGGAAAACATCAATGGACACATCATCAAGTCAATCATTAGAGAAAGTGATTGAAAGAGTCCCTACTTGTCTGAGCTGCTTCAGTGAAGCTCTCTCATCCTGTCGTTCGCTCTCCTACCTGTCGAGCAACAGATCATTCTTCACTGGATTAACTCTTCTGAACAACCCGAGGGCGGGAAAAAGCGACCAAGCTGCTTTGGAGCTGCTCACTTCTTGAGAGTTGTTTGTAAATCCCTTTGCAGTTTATAATGATTGTAGAATTTTAAGAGTTGCTTTTTTTGCCCCTTTTACACGGTATCAGACTCACCTCTGCATCGAAGTCAGGCTGGCGTGTTTAGCAGCACCAAGGTGATCAATTACAATTGAAATAAGTTTTTCAGTTTGTTTTCCAACTAATAATTATATAGAACAGAATAGAAAGACTTTATTAATCCCAGAGGGAATTTCTTTACAGTGTTGCTCCACACGGAAAAGAACAGAAAGTTAAATATCAAGGATGAACATCGTAATAAAATACACGAAATATTAAAATGGGCAATTAACATGTATATATGCAGTGAAAAGTCAGAACCACGTGATTGAGCTGACGTTGACATAGATGCTGTGGCAAAAACATATTTTTCTCTAAGTAAGGTCACCTGGTGTAACTTAAATATACAGTAAACTATGGACAGTCAGGACTAGTTTAACTTAAATATACATGAACTATGGAATATGGCGAGTTTGGCTTAAATATACAGTAAACTATCGACATCGTAGAGCTGAGGATCGGACACATGAAAATATGTATGTTTTACAAATTTTAACTTGTGATGGAATGGTTGAAGTATTATTAATACTTTTTTGCCGTTGTAAATAGGACAAACTATATCAGTTACTCAATAGAATTTTCTTCTCGTGAAAGTGGGACATGGCGGTGTATTTTAAAATAATGAAAAATCCTTGGATAACACTCTTGAGATTCGGTCCGTGGGCCAAAACCGACCTGCAAGAGGCTCCAATCTGGCCGCCAAACCACCAAGCAGAATGTATGAATTTCAAAGAAATCATATATTTTTGTATTTTTTTTTAAGAGCAGCAACACGACACTGAGACCTGAGTTGAGATTTCAGTGATGCTGCCATGAAAGCTGGCAAAGCCAGATTAGTCTCAGAGCTATGCTGTCAGGGTGAGTTTATAAAAACACACATAATTCAACTGCTGTAGGAGAAGTTTTAGGAACACTTCACTGTGTTTTGCACCAGAAAGTTTTTTATTAAAACTGGCTCCATGTTGACTCTGCGTCACAACAAAGAAAGTCTAGATTTAAAGTTCATTATGGAACTATTTGACCAGTCCGGCCCACTCGGGATAAAAGGCTGTACTGTATGTTGCCTCTGAAACACAGCATTCTGCTATAAACGGTTAAAGACCAGCATGCGGAGGAATTAAAGCGCCTCTTTTCTTCACTGTAACAAGTTGGGCAGTAACATTTCCCTGCACTCCCGCACTCTGATACCTAAACAAAGAGACGGTTTTTTTTTGTTGTTGTTTTTTTTTTTTTTTCTTCTTTTTGAAGAGATTCATTCTAAACTCAGGTCGGCACGAAACGGAATCTCTTGAGTCCCAGCAGACTAATTTGGCACGTGGTCCGGATTGAAATAGTGCTGGTGGGAGTTACGGGACCAAATTACGGAGTGTGATTACCCGCTCGATGATGTCAGTAATTTCTGTTTGGCTTCACGCTTGTTATTTTGGCCACATCTGCTTTTGGCAGTGTTTACAGGAGCATGTGCGAGTTTGCTGCAACACCCAAGCATGTTCTTTAAGGTGTGTCACCCACAGAGTGGGTAAATATATTCCTTTAATGATGAGTGCTAATTTGTAGATTTAAGAAGTTCATTATTTACCTTGTCAGCTGCTGTAAACTGGTTACTCCCGTTCCAAATGAAGTGGGTATTTTACAACTGGATCACAAAACATTAGTTCATACGGTAATGACTTTGAGAATGATACCTTTGGAAAGGGGAACATTTCGTATGTGTTGAGGAATAATCTGCATGAACATGTTGATTAACATGCAAGCATAATAATTCATCCATCTCAGGGGTGTCAGACACATTTTAGTTCAGGAGCCACACGCAGCCCAGTTTCATCCTGAGCGGGCCGGACTGGTATATTAGCGCCATAATAACCTTTAAATTTAAACTTTAAAGTTTTTTTTTTTGTCACAATGCAGAATATATGTAATGAAATGTTGATATTTTCACACACACAAAAAAAAATGTACAACTGAAAATGATTACAATCTCAACATAAAGCCACTTTCAGTGAAAACTTCTGGTGCAAAATACAGTAAAATGTCCACAGATCGTCTCCTTGAGCTGTTGCATTCTACATGTTATTACAAACTCGCCCTGACAACATGTCTTGTTGGTTTTCATGGCAGCATCAATGACGTCTCAGCTCGGGTCTCAGTGTTGTGTCGCTACGCTTAGGAATTTCTTATTTCTTATTTTTTAAACTGTGCAGGCAAAGCCTCGGCCACCTCTGTTGTACAACTATTAAATAATTTTAAATTTTTTTTATTTTTTCAAATCGGCACAATTTTCTCGTCCCTTCTAATGTGGCTACATCAGATGCTTTTCTGAGAGTTTCGGCTCGGGGATTCCCGTCAGTTCAGTAGGATTCAAACCCTGATCAGCTTTGCCACCAGATCTCCTGATTGAACCACAAACATTCTGCTAAGAAACAAAACAAAAACAGTGTGATAACTTCATCCGTGACGTCCTCTCTTCTCTTCCTCAGTCCCCCACCAGAGATCAGGCGTTGGGGTAACCTCAAAGAGACCCTGCTGCGGTTCCAGCGCACGCACGACTTCAACGCCACGTTCGAGGCGCTGACGGTGGGCGAGCTGGCTGGGGACTACTTCAACGCGTTGGGAAGCCACCGGCAGGAGCTGCTGAGACAACATGTAGGCAACCTTTTGAGTCTCTGAGGCCCCGTTCACACGACAACGATTTCAAGTGAAAACGCAAAACATTACGCACAGCATTTTTGTGTGTCTGTTTATACGACGACGAGCGGAGCCACTGAAAACACAGCTTTTTTAAAATCTGGCTGGAACTTTTTGAAAACATTCCGTCTGAATTCTCCCACAAACTGCGTGATTCTCGGCCGTCGGGGTCGTGAAAGACTTCACACTGTTCACAACTGTACGGGACCATCTAAATAATGGTTTTTGCAGACTGTACGAGCAGAATCTGCGCCGACTCGTAGTTACGCAATCCTGTCGGCGTGGCAACGCAAGAATGAAACGTCTTGAGCGTGCGCCATACATTCAGGACAGAAAGTACGCTCTGGCCGTGTTCTTTGGTGTCCCACATCGTTCTAATCGCCATTGAAGCCCGTCTTCGTTATTCGTCCGTCAGCGTGGGTCTGAGCGTGCACCCAGTGCTTTTCTGGTGTCGCGCAGACAACTGTATCATGTCATACTGCATGTCTATTTGTTATAAGATGACCTATTCGGATTCGCCGCTATGACCCCTCAAATATCGGGCACGATCTATTAATGGTCGCTGGCTCCCGGCCGACCGCTCGGTCGTCTCAAAACTGAACAAAGCCCGACCAATCACAGGCGTGTACTCAGATTTTTTCACGATTCTCGCACAATCCGATCTTTCATCTCAGACGGCGGAGAATCACACAGTTTGTGCTACTTTTCTGAAATGCTGCTGTTGCGCATGTTCACCACGACCGTAATAAATAGTTCTTCTGCACATGTGCCGGTATATGGAAAATTAGTTTTTAAGTCACCTGCTTTAACAATCCAACCTGGTCGTCTGTCCATATGAAAGTTCGTGTTCTCCCGTTGGTATTGTTCATAGCGTATTGTACAGAAAACTGCCAACATCGTTTTCAAAACCTTGCCTTGTGAACGTGAAACTTTCCTGGGAAAACAAAATTGCAAAAACTATGGGTGTTCACTTGAAACTCTGTCGTGTAAACGGAGCCTCAGATTACATGCAACATGTACATTAACTTTTTATATTTTCCAGCTCAGTTCTGCAATAAGGAATAAAAATGTTTGTAGAAGTTTGACAGCATCGTGAAAAGGAATTGATGTAATATCAATATTTGTATTCTTCGCCGTAATAATTTCAGCCTTTTTCAGTGTAATAGAGCCCATAATGTCACAACTTGTCAGTGGTGTAATCAGATCCTTCATCATAAGAAGCGTTTTCACGCAAAACCTTGTGGTGTTCAAGTGGAGTCGGCTTGAGGTCGATATGAAGGCTGATTCATGAAGCCGTCTGCTTCTGCAGGTGTATCGTTACCTCAGTGCCTTCCTGTTGGACAGCGGCGTGAAGATCGAGTCCTGCGACAGATACTCCTCCGAGACCAATGGCGCCAAGATCACTTCAACAAGACACTGGTACGAAACGGTGGAGCAGAATATTGCGTCAGCTGAATAACGGCGGGGTGGCGCCTTCGTCTTCTCTTCTGAGTATTTTGTCACTTGTGTTGTCGCTCCGCAGGTTTGCAGGCGAGCGTGTGGAGGTCCTGCTGGGCTGCATAGCGGAGCTGAGTCCCGCTGACAGCGCCGTGCTGAGGGCAGGAGTGAACGACTTCAGCGTGATGTATTCCACACGCAAGCGCTGCGCACAGCTCTGGCTCGGGCCCGCGGCGTTCATCAACCACGGTCAGTTCACACAAGCTCTACGGAAGAGTATTAGGGCCACTGAAGAAACAATCGGGCAAAGGATGAGGGATGGACGCTTCCAGTTTGTATTTTTAAAAAAATTGCGACTTCAGCTTTTTTCTAAAGTGCATGAAGATATGTATATATATATATATATTTATTATAATTTTTTCATCAGTGGCCCTAATACTCTTCTGTACAGGAAAGATGCATAGAAAGAAAAACATAAAAGAAGCATTTAATGGAGCTGGAAGTTTTAGTGTGAAACGCGAGGCAGCTGGAAAAATGATTCTTTATTTTGTTGAATCGGGTTTTTTTAAGAGTCGTGAAAGCTGGCTGCCTTGTTGCTTGCAAACTAGCCTCAAAGCCAAGATGTCCGAGTGTAAAAACACCCAGAATGCAGCAGTGTTTTGGACATTTCACTGAACTTCGCACCGGAAAATCTTCTTAGAATTGGCTTTGTGTTGAGATTGTTGTCATTTTTTGCACGAATTAGTAAGAATATAAACATTTTCATCACGTATATGCTGCACCACAGCAAAGAATAACTTTTAAAGTTGAGATTTAAAGGTTATTATGGCACTATTATACCCACTCAGGATGAAACAGGTCTTTATGTCGTCCCTGAATAAAATGTGTTTGACACCCCAGGTTCAGGTTTATGTACAACATGAATGTGTCACGTAAAGTGTTTGTGAGCAGTTGGCGGGATAATCAGAACGATGACTCCCAGCTGTACGTCGATGCAGCTGTAATTGTGCCGGTTGTGCCGTATTCAAAGTGAAGTTGTAATTTGTGACTTTTATTACTCGAGCGTTTCATTAGCGGCAGATATTTAGCGGCGCCGGCTACGAGCCGAGCGGCTGTCACTCCTGAATTGATTGACGGGGCGTTTATTACACGCAGACACGCGACACAACAATTAAGTCCCAGTAAATTATTTCGCTATGCTGCTTGATCACTGACGATATTGAACAAGGACTGTAATTTTACTCACACTTGTTGGAGTGACTCTTTTTTTTTTTTTTTTTTTTTTGTCTTTACACATTATATCAAAACATTTGAGTTCAAAAAGCTGTTTTTCTTTCCTGTGTTGTGTCTGGATTGGGAAATCTCACTTTGAGTCCTGCACCGATGGAAGATGGATTAGCGCTAAATGATTCATGCTGTTCCTGCTGCATCGTGTGCATACCGACCATATTGTGTTTCTGCTTTAATGAGAATCCAGAGTAAACATGAAATACATCAAGTTCACTTTGCTTTTACCTCTTCACAAATGTATTTACCAATATCATCCGTTTGGCTGTAAGATTATAAAGACAGCATGCAGAGTCGTAACTTCTCATGCAACGATGGTAAAGGTAGTTAAAGGTCATTTATAGAACTAAAGATTAGATTTCATTTCAAGGACATTCCAGGTGTCGCAGTATTGAAGCAGAATATTACACACAAGAGGGAAGGAATTAAGAAAAACATAAATATAAGACTATAATATAAGACCATAGAGAATAATATATTTGCTAAATATAATAATTTAAGAACATTATTACACATGAAAATAAAAATAATAACTTTGACACTACTGAAACCAGTATAACGAGTATTTATAATTATTAAGTAATATTTACAATATTGATACCACTAGTAGTACCGATTGCACTAGTGACAATATTTGTAACACCAAAAGTCTTACTAGTAAAATCTATCATAATAGTGCTACTAATACCACTAGTTACACTAAAGATACTTGTAATATTAATAGCCGTTGCAATGATAAAAGCGCTTGTAATAATTATAACACCAAGGCTGATACTTCTAGTATTAATGCCTCAAGGATGTGCAGGATCATTTTAACAAATATAATTCAATTGAAAGTACAATAAACGAATAAAATAAAATCTTGTGTTCTACACACACAAACATAATCCAATACAATTAAAATAAAGCAATTAGGTCAACAAATACAGACAGACTGTAGTTTATTTGATAAAGGCAATTTAAAAAGGATTTATTTAACTGCCTGGACAAAGTTTTGGTTAATAATTATCCTTCTGCCCTCGTTTATTTGTACTTGGTGGCTGCTTGTCCGTGTTTTACTGAGCAGATGTTTAACTCCTGAGTAAACATGCAAAAAAAAAAAAAAATGATTATAGGTTTTACAATTGGTGTCAGAAGCATCACAGGATTAATCAAAACAGGAGTGATTTGTTGCCTGAATTATTTTAAAATATCATTCAGGAAAAAGTTATCAAATATATTTACATGGAAATTATGTACAAGTTTCTGAAAGAAAATGGAAATATGAGAATATAGACTCATGTCATGTAATAAGTGTGTAATGTATAATCATATATTTATAATGGAAAATTAAGATATATGCTCATTATAAAATATTAATGTATGATTAAGATAAGGAGCCCCGGCGAGCTCAGTTGGTAGAGCGTGAGACTCGCAATCTCAAGGTAGAGGGTTCATGTCCCACGCCGGGCGCCACCTTCCCGTGGGCTCTCCACCCGCGGGGAAGGCTCTTAATCGGTGCAATGTGACCTGGGTGACGGTGCTCAGACGGCCACCCCCGCCACCCGGAAACGGAGAAGCGGGAGAAAATGGGTGGATGATTAAGATATTACATGCAAACATTGTGGATTAATATATATTTTTTACATGAACACGAAAACTCGGATTATTTGGGGATTATTCAAGTAAATATATAAACAGCATGACGTGATAATTTTCATCTGATTATGAAAAGTCACATCAACACAAATTTAAGGCATCTTTTCCCTGTTGTCTGGTTTATTTTGCATGAATTAAAAAAAAAGAAAAGTTAGACAGAAGATAAGTTGCTGTACATACAGACTCAAAAAGAAATCAGTTATTTTAATAATTTCTCAAGGCTTCTTATCAGATTACTACAATTATCTTAAATACTCCCGAATTTCGTCTGAATATATCATAAAAGACTGAGTCAGTTTACAATCATAAGTCATTTATCATACGTAAAGTGAAATATTTCATATATTTATTGCTTCATTCTTCATCGAATTAGCTTATAAATCATGAAAATCTTCAATAATCCCTCAAAATGTGACAATTTTAAACTCGATGCCAGAATTAGCTGATAAACATGGCTTGACAATGTTTTAATACTGTATAACAAAGAACTGTTAAAACCGTTTTTTAATCACGTTTGATGTTTTTAAAAGATCTTTATGTTGAGTCAGCAGAATCCTCATTCATTTTATTGTCCCTAATCTTTTAAAATGCATCATATATCTCAGATTTGAACATCATGTGAGCCAAACTTTAGAGAATCAATCATTTCTTTTCTCCCACTGTTTGTCCTTTTGAGCTCGCTCTTCTAGTTGATGAAGAATTCATCTTAATGTAGATAAATTGTTAACCCCCCCCCCCCCCCCCCCCCAAAAAAAGAAAAAAAAAAAAAAGAAGCCCTGCACAGATTAATCATAAACTAATCTCCCTTAGTGAGAGTTTAAAGCCGCTCTTGGCTGGGACTGAATGTGTTTTCTCCCTCCGTCAGGATCAGAGTTACAAATCAGAATGGGGAGTCCGGGCATTGCGTGATTCAATCAGATGAATTGATCTTTTTATTGCATTAGGGTTTCATCAATCCTAACAACAGAGTAATTAGAAGAGGTAGTAACACGCCTGCTGAATTGTAATGATGCGAAAGTTCCAGTGAAATCGTCTGAGAGGTAATCTGCTTTAAAGCCTTTCAGCTTTTGTAAAATGACTTAAATGACTTCCTGATGAACCATCTGATCAACCAAAGCCTTTTTTTTTTTTTTCCACCGTCATATTAATGCTTTGTTTCTGTGTCTTTGTGTTTATGTCGGGATTGAAGACTGCAAACCGAACTGCAAGGTAATCTGACTTATCATTTATATATGATGAAATATGTGATGAAATAGCCTGATGAATGTTTATTTTGTAGCTTTTTAATCCTTAAAGGTGCATTTTAAAATCCAGAATGTTTTGTCAGTTTTGTTTCCTGCCTGCCTCTTTATGATCCCCCGCGGGGGCGCCAACCTTTTGTCTTTGTCTTTTTCTGTTTTTTTTTGTTTGTCTCTTCAACCCGCCCAGTTCATCCCTGGTGAGAAGAACAACGCGTGTGTGGAAGTGATTCGACCCATATTGCCTGGGGAGGAGATCACGTGTTACTATGGCGCCAGCTTTTTTGGCGAAGGCAACGAAATGTGTGAATGCCGCACCTGCGAGAGGTGCGTCCGTCACCTGTTCCTCACAGCGTCGCCTCTTTATTCGCCGCACAACCGAAATATTTGAAACCGAAGGTTGTTTTTTTTTTCTTTTCTCCAGGAACGGAGAGGGTCACTTCAGACACAGAGGGAAGCAGCCCGAGTGCGAGGAAACCAAGGACGCCGTGGGCCAGAAATACCGGCTGAGAGAGAGATATCTTCGCCACCACAGAGAGAAAGGTCACTTTACTCCAAGGCCGATAACACCTGGAACACACTCGGGTATTTTCAAAGGTGACACGTTTACAGTTTTCTCCAGAATTACCTTTCAGAGAGGACATCAGTCAAATATATAGACGTATACATTTTTAAATGACATCTAAGCTCAATGATTTGATAATGCGGAATGGATAAAAAAATAATTGCATTATATTGCCGTGCAGTACAAAAAAACCTAATATGATGATTTGACATTTACACAAAGTAAACACGCATTGTATTGTGCATGCATTAATCCAGTTACATGACTCAGTGAACATCGTCTGATGTAAAGGACAAATTGTTTTCAATCCGAGTCCGACAGAAACCCTAAAACGGAAAGTTTAATGCAGCATTTCAAAAAAATCCTTTCAGTCCCGTGTTTCATTCTGTTGTCCAGCTGAATCGACCCAGTCCAGCTCTGCAGTTGTTTCAACCCGATGTCCATTTCTAGATCAGTTCTGACTCTTCGCTGCATCACGACTGTTCTCTGCCTTCGTCTACCTTCAACTCTGTGCACACCAGGGGTGTCAAACACAGTTTAGTTCATTGGCCAATTTTATCCTGAGTGGACCGGCAAATAATGCCATAAGAACCTTTAAATTTAATATATATAGATATTTTTATATATATATATATATATATTGTGCAAATTATACCTGTTTTTTTTTTTAAATTTCTACAATTTGCTCGTTGCTTTGGGTTGAATTGCAATTCCAGTTTTGGTCCCCGGGCCTTAAATCTGTCGCCCCCCGGGGTTAAAACATGATGCAAGACATGTTTCCTGGGTCTGATGTTCCTTCTTGTGAAGCATTTTAGCTTAAAGGATTTTCTAATTTCGTTTGTCTCGTCGTTATTTTTCATAGGAAGAAACCTCCAAAAACATTGTAAACCAAAAGTCTTGATCAACTCTAACTATCCCCAATCATTTCTTATGCAAATCAATTGATGCAGATACGATTTACTTGGTTTTGGCGCCCTGATTGGAGCTTCTGGCGGGACGGTTTTGACCCAGAAGCCTTATGTTTGACACCCTCAATGTACACAAACATCAATAAATCCTAATACTTAATTACTAATATTATTGTTGAAACAAAAATGGCTTTATAATTTTTATAAAGATTTGTTTGCTCTGTTAAATCCCCTCTTAGCATCATGTAAGTGCAGTATAAGAGGCCTGTGGTAGTTAAAGTTGGCGCTCCGCTCGTCACTCCATTGGTTGTTAAATGCACCATCAAATTTAAAGCCTCCAGGACAGCCGACACCGCTCGTTCATTAAAGCCCACTTAGCTTTAGATTAGTGGAAACGTTGCTGGAAAAAAGTGGTTATTGTCACAGGGCATCAAAACTTCAGTTAACTGCTCTTGAGAATTGTATTTAAAGATGTTGGACTTCTGTTTGTTTTGCTTCTCAGTGAGTTAAGTTTCTTTTATATAAATGTTTTTGGGAATATAATGCAAATGTTGTAATCACTGTGCCATAAAGCTGCAGTACGATTGTAGAAATACAAGGCGAGCTTTGTAGCTCCTGATCCGAATCAGGTTAAAAACCTAACGCGGCTTTTAAACTGGCGAGAATTGGGTTATCTGCTATGAAAAAGAAGAAGGAAAAAAAAAGATCAAAGTGCATGGAGCGTTTCCGCACTGTGAAATATCAGAAACACGATCGGCTAACGCAGCCTGCGAGACGTTAATGAACGACTTTATCTCACCATTTGAACCCAGAGTGGAGTTTAAAGAGATGTGCAGTCATCCATAGAAAACACGGATGAAAGCTCGTCCAGCTTTCACTGGAAGACGTGTTCTTTTCCAGTTGTCAAAAGTCTGAATGCATGCTTGCTTCATTTAAAAATGACTTCTTTTCTCCTAATGTTTTTATCTACTTAGGTTTTAAGTGGTGTACACATGCTTATGCAATCGCAGCCAAACAAAGGATTTACCGGGGAGGATTTGATGTAATTATACGGGCTCTTCCCCTGGGAACATCACCAACAGACGGTGCTGCCCCTCACACATAAATTATATCTATTACAATATTTAGAATCCCCCAAAAACTTATTGATTAACACAGATGATTAGATTAAATGAGATGCTGTACATTATCAAGTCATATTTACTGCAATAACATTTAGTATTAAAAATAATAGTAATAAAGGTTTATAATACAGAAGACGCCATATACGGCAACAATAGTAATAACGGCAATAATACCGATAAGTGATCACTGCAGTGGAATGTACGCCTGGGTGTGCATGAGTGATATTATGGTATTATTTGTATTTATGCCTCTATTTTCAAATTATAAGCAGTTTTTATTTGTATGTTTTTATTGATTGATTTTATATAAATAATGCACAGATGGGATGGCACTTTTAAATCTCGTTGTACTTTTTATTTTCTATCTTCTAATACTGATAATGCCTTACACCAAACGCGCGCAGGATCGTTACAACAAATTAAACTCAACTGAAAGCCACATAATACAATTTTTTTTGAAAACACTAAATTAGAGCAATAAATAAAAACAGAATCTATTTTTATTTTTAATTTTTATTATTTTTTTTTTTTAAATAAATGCAATTTAAAAGGCCTGTAAGGGATTATTTAGTCATTAGAGCAAAGTTTTGGTTAATAATTATCCTTCTCCCCACCTTTGTTTGCACTAAATGGTTGCTTGTCTTTGTTTTACTGAACAAAATGTAATGTAAACATGTAAAAAAAAAAAAAAACTAAACTTGATTATGCAGTTGGTGCCAGAAGCATCACATTCTTAGTCAATACAGGAGACTAAATTGTAGCATTATGTCAGAAAACAAATTATATATGAATACAAATTAAGTACACAGAACAATTTAAAAACAATTCTACCAAAAATGCCCCGAAAGTAAACATATATATTCTATATTAAGCCGACATAATCTTTATTTCAGACTCCTATAGATGGATGGAATGAGCTGTTTGTAACCTATAATGGTTTATTAGATATTATTGAATTATTTACACGCTGTTTATCTTTTTTTTAAACTCCTTTATGTCCACGTTTATATTCAAGCTTCCTGAATTTATTCAGATTTTAAGAATGTTAAGTTGCCAAATGTTCTGTAAGTCAGTTTCTTTTTATAATCTGTGTATTTGGTACAAATAATTGCGGATCTTGTCAGCGGTGACGAGATCTGATCAAAAGGTGCAGCTTTGTTTGAACTAAATTACAATATTCACTCTCTGCTCATCTGCTGGAGGATTTTAGTTTAACTGCTTCTTTGTTGTTCTCTTTTGTTTGCAGCCATCCCTTCAAGGAACTCCTTTACCCAGCAGATGAGGAGAAATGCCTTGAAGAACAAAAAACTCAGTCAGACAAAGAAGTGGAGGCGAGACAAGCAGCGACGATCAGGGCAGCACCCGGTCGTACCGAGTCGGACAGTTCCTCTTTTGTCCCAGGTTACTCTGAAGGACCTCCAGATCAGAGTACGGCGCCACTCGCTTGACTTTTTACTCAGTTGTAAGGATCCCAAGAGTAAAGAACGGGCCTTCCTGCAAGCGCTGGAGGAGGTGAAGCCAAAAGACGACAAGATGAAAGAACCAACTCAAAGTGCGTCCGAGTCGGCTCGACAGAAGAGCAAACCCGCGGCTGGCAACACGGGTTTGAACGGCAAACCCGTCGGCATCAGGACGTCCTCGCGAACAAACAGCGCTGTTCGCGGTATGCTCACACGCCAGGCGGAGTCCAGCAACAAGGCCAACGCTATACCGGTCTGCCTCCCCGCCGAGGAAGACCAAAACTGCAGTGCAATAAAACAGGAAAAGATTGAAAGAGCAATCACGGAGCATGAAAGCAACACGCGCAGCAGCACCACCGCCGCCACAGCTCGAAATACTGCTGCTGCTCCTGTCGCTGAGCACCCTGAGCACAAGACTATCACAGCCACACCCCAGTTAGAAGTTTCTCAGAGTGTCACAGGCGGGCCGAAGAAAGCCGGGGACAATCCACTTCTATCTCTGAAGCAATACGTTACGGTCAACCTAACGAGGTTATCGGTGGCACAATGTTTAGAGGTCAGGAGAGGAGGAGCGTTGACGAGAGGAAGCAGAAGCCAGACCGTTTGTACTGTACCAGCAACAGAAAAACGAGCGTCCCGATCCCAGCAGAGGCAGGGGGGGAGCTTGGACACGTGCACAGCTGAAGGTAACAGAGGGGTCAGGGAGATGTTTTTCAAGGCCGTCGATAAAGTGAACGCAAGGACGCGGCAAACGAGTGAACCCGGGGCTGATTCGCCCAACAGCGACAAAAAGAACGACAAGGTCATCGAAATCCAGACAGTGTCGGAGGAAGAGAGGGACATTTCAAGAGATAAAACTGAAGGACAGAAAGGAAACAAGACTTCTGAGTCGAGAGCTGTAGAATGTAAAATTAGCAAAGAGCAGAAAGAAGCTGAATGTCAAATAGAGTCCAGTGAAGTAGCAGGAGACCAGAATAACATGCGCTGTGTTAGGAGTACAGTCAGGAATGCAAGTAAGCAGAGAGAGATTTCTAAAGCACCAGAAAAAATCACAGAGAGTTTAAGTAAACGGCCAGTAAGTACGCAAGAAGAAGATATTGTCATAAAGCAGGCAAAGGTCCTTCTATCTGATGTTTTAAGGAAAGACAAGTCTCTAATTGATAAAAGATTGCAGGGAGATGCTGAAGAACGTCGCTGCCTTTCCTTGACTGACAAAGATATGCAAAGTTCTGAGGAAGGTGAAAATGGAGGCAGGTACTGTGGCTCAATGCAGAGGAGGTTAATAAGACGCAAGCTAAGGCCAAGAGCAGCCAAAACGAAAGCAGAAGAGAAGCAGAGCACGAACGGCAAAGAGGTTCCAGTGACGGTTAAGACCGAATACAGTGAGGAAAGCTTGTTACTCGACTCGCCACTGAGGCGCACTGATCCGCCAGCCGCCTGTATCAACCCACTACCTCACAAGACAGTCATTTCGGCTAAAGCTACAACTAATCTGCGTTCAAACACCAATCCCCAAGCGCACACACAGTCAAACATACCTCTGAAGAAACGTACATTTCACAGTTCTGTGGAAATCGACTCGGAACAAAGAGTGAATTCTGCCTCAGACCAGGTTCCTCGGCAAGCTGGCGAGTTACATTTTCCCTCGGCGCCGAGGCACGACCTCACTCACTGTTCTGGGGAGAGCAGCAAAGTGAGAAGAGACGGGAAGGCCAGGCCAAGGAGAACGGAGCTCCAGAGGTTAGGCCCAAAACGGTTCACGAAACAAACGTCTGCCAACAGAGTACTCCGCTCTCGAGCCAACGAAGCCCACCGAAGCCACTTGTGGAGGAAAGTCCGACAGTGTAAACAAGAGCGGCTGGACGAGGACGACGTCGACCAGATGCAGACACTTGACAGTGACGAGCATACGGAAGAGAGTCAAGTTGAGGACACTGCTAAAAACCTCAATTGCCAAAAAAACGATCACATGGACGCAATCAGCGAACAATATGATTCAGAAGACACAAAGGAGGGCCTAAATTTTAAGATACGACTCAAGAGGAGAAGAGGGAGAGTATGGGAGATGCAAAATGCAGGATTAGAGAATATAGCACTGAAACCAGAAAAGGGAGAGGAGATACTGGCGTGTGATCCTTTCAAAGCCATCATGGATTCTGTGTCCATTTTAAACATGGAGATGGAGGCGGCGCAGAACCACGTGCACGCGAGCAAGAAGTCAAAAAACAAATTGCACCACGTGAAAAGGAGGAGCGAAAGGTTCACTGAAAAGCAAGCCATAAATTCATACATAACTCCAAAGCCAGACAAAGACCTTGAAAATATATGTGGGCCCACTGGCTTTCCCGATGATAAAGTAGAAATCAAACGGAAAGTTGAGCAGGAGTCTGCGTTGGGGTCCGTGCAGCAGCCAGAAAAAACTGCCAGCCAAAAAAGTGAGATCCCTTTTGTGGCGGCACGCGAAACAAAAATCGAAGATCGTTTTTTAAAGAACTGCTGCCTGTTTGAAAGCGGGTTGCAACAGAAGGAGGATCCAGAATTAGTGGCCGGTGGTCATTCATTACCCGTAATTAAACTTCGAAGGAAGACGGAGGATATTTGGGAAGTGGACAGCAAAGAGGAGCTCATGCAAGCTGAGCTAAAAGTAGAGCCCAAGGTCGAGAGAGATATGAAGGATCAGATTCTATTAAAACAAAAAGGATGTTTTGATTTTAGCAAGCCCAAAGATGAACGCCCCTCAGCTCAGAGACTAAGCGGTAACGCTGCCCTCTTGAAAGCAGAACCGCCCCCGTTTTCTTTGTCGTTGTCCCCATTGTCGTTGTCCTCGCCACTGAGTGACGGTAAAACCGAGGCTATATCCTCGGCTGCAGAGAGAACGACTGAGAAGCCGGAGATGAACAGCGGAGGAAGGAAACAGAGGCACAAAATGGACAGAGCGCGCAAGTGTGGGCCTGTAGAAACGCCTACTACCTGTCTTAGTCACACTCTCCAACAGATTGACAATAGTCTCTCCAGGCTCTCGGAGGGCTTGTGTTCGTCTCAGACTTTAGAGAAACCCGCAGCATGCACCGGCGCTTCTAATTCTGTCATCCAGCCCCCCTCCCAGTCGCCGCCGTTCGCAACTGCGGATAACATGCTTTCCGGTGAGCCAAGCTTCACAAACTGCTGCGATGACATTCTGGATTTTCAGTGTTTGAACTTTGAAGGATATTATCAACCGCAGAACATACTTCCATCGTCTCCATCGGACCTGTGTTCACTCGATCCGCCCACGGATCCCTTCAGCAGCCCCCTCTCTCACAGCCCCGCTGATACATGGACTACTGAGACTCCGTACCTTGGTCCGCCAAGTCCAGGTAATAACTTTACCAGTGAGGATCTGCAGTTTTTTCCAGGTCTAATTTCTTCCAAAAGTGACGCAGTTCCTATGGAATGCGAAGCAAAGGATGCCTCCAAGGACAGAAACACAACTAACTCTGGCTTCAGTTTTTCCTCCCAGGGCAACATTGACATGACGGCCAAGGACAGGTGTAAAAATTCAGGAATGAGGCTGTGCAAAGAAGACCTAAAAACTCAAAATTCCTTCATTGCAAGCAAACCCCGTTTTTGTGGCACAGCATCGACTTCTGTCCTGTCTCAAAACCCGGTTGCTTTAGCCCAACCTTCCATCAACATGAAACCAAACACCAGCCAGCTGAAGGCCCAGTCCAACCTGAAGACCCAGGGGCCCTTCCATCGTATGACCATTCCAGGAAAGCCACAGTCATTTCCAAGTACTCAACCAAACACAGTTAAGGGGGTGTCCCAGAGCTGCCTGACAAAGTCTGTCCCGTCACCTCAGATGTCGAACAAATTCCTGACTCCTCACCTCTTCACTGCGAGAAACCCCAATCCTCCCGACAATCCGTTCAACTTCCACGAGAAACCCTCCACAGTCATTCACAGGGTGCTCAAGTATCAGGGAGGGAACCAGAGCCAAAACTTGTACAGTGCACCTTGTAAAGAGACCATGGCTGCTGGCAGCCCGATCGTCGCCTCCCGGACACTCAGTGCAAAGTCAGGTCCTACCGAGAAAACTCAGCCGACTCAGAAATTTGTTCCGACGGAGAGTAATCACAAAGGCAACATTTCTGGGTTTGGAAAGGATCTCGGTCATCTGTGTTCCCCCGGCAACCCCAACAGGTCCAACCTCCACTTCAACAAACCCAACTCCGTTCCTCACACTTTCATTAAAAATAAGATGTCATTGGACAAACTTGACAGTGCTGAGACCAACATGATATACAAGAACTTCTCTGCGCTACCGAGGCCCTTCTTCTTTCCCAGCAAAATGTCCGACGGTTACTCCTCGCCAGACAAGAGCTTGAAACCGGACAAACCCACCACATCGACCTCAGACAAACACCAGCCGTGTTACACTCAGCAAGACCCTTTCGACTTCAGCTTCGGCTCTTCGCTCTCGCCCATGTCCCAACACAACAGTCCCCAGATCATCCACGGCACACCCCCTGGTACACCAGCACCAGCAAGCAAGAATCAGCCCCTGCCCGCCCCACCCACCCTCCCGTACGGCTACCCTCCGTACGTGCTGAACTTCAGCGGAGACCACTCGCTGACCCTGGGCCTCAGGGACGGCGCCGAGGGCCCCGGGTTGGGCTCCACGAACTACACTTACCACTGCCTGATGGAGCCGTCGGGCACGCAGGGGCGTCTGGTTCTCGAGCCGTGCGGCCCCCAGCTATCCAACCCCGCTGCGTTTTCCCTGGGTGGGTTTTCGGGGCTGAAAAGTCAGGAGGAGCACTGCAGGAAAGACATGCAGCAGCAGTGCCAGCCTGGCGAACACCAGGCCACTTCGCACTACGGACCTGTCCCGGCGTCTCACCCCATGGGTGCAAATAAACCCAAGAGGGTGCGGCTGGTGGTGACCGACGGCACAGTAGACTTAGATCTCCAGTACTCGGATTGATTCAAACCCGCGGGAGTTGCTGGATCTTGAAATAACTTTGGATGTTGTTGTTTTTTTTTGGCGTGTGGGCGTTTCTATAGTATCTGCCACAGAGTATGTTTTTGTAAACATTGTAATTCGTAGTCCACCAGTTGATTGAGCCCGTTGACTGACAACTTTTCTAAATCCTAATTTTAACGGACTGTTAGTGTACGAATGAATTGTACAGGGTTTTATGTGAAACCAGGCTTATTGGAGTGTTTTAATTACTGTATGAATTTTTAAAAGAATTAACTATCCACTACAGTTTGCTTTTAAAAAGAAGAAAAAAAATTAGGAAAAAATAAAGAAATTGAAATGCTTATTGAAAGAATAGCATTAAATATATTTGTGACTGAGAGTTTAAACCTTCAGGCCCCGTCAACATTGAATGCCCTCTTACTGTACTGTAACATAAATGTATGAACTTTTCTATACGGCGTCTGGCAGTAGAGACAGAAGCCACCATCAGTGGCTGCTGGTGCTTGTATCGGTGGGTTTTAAAAAGGCAGCTTTGTGCCTCCGTCTTTGATATGTTCTTGTGACTTTTTCGAAGCACCCCATTTAAACCCCGTCTACTTTCATTTTTTAATATGCTCGCAGTTAAGCTCTTTGCCCCTCCCCCACACTTTGTGTATGTCGGGCGTGCGAGTGCGTGCATGCATGCGTGTGGCAGGCGGGCAGGCCGGCCTCCGGGGGATCAATGACAGGCGTGCGTTGTCGTACCAGATCACGTGAGTGTTGCTTTGCCACGATTTTGAAGCGAGATCCTTTTGGTCGTTTGTGCGTAAATGAGAGGCTTGTGCATGAGCCAGCGTACAGTGGAAATGATTTCTCAACCTGAAAAGAGAGATTCTGGGTTCGGCTGAGATTTGCTTCATGAGCCGCGGCGTTTCACAGCTGCTGCTCTGGAGTATCTAAATGGATGAGTGATTGGGATAAACTGCAATGTTTTTGTTTTTTGTTTTTATTTTTTTTAGGCCAGTTTTTGCTCAAATGAGGGAAATTCCCACACAAGATCCTTGTAATGGGAATCCTCCCAGCTGGCAGACTAAAACGAATATTACCACGTTGCATAAAGAAGTGACAATCTTCCCACAGAGTAACTCACTTTCCTTGTTTGTACTGTTTGTTTTTAATCTTCACTGAAAGAACACAAGTTGTGCGTCACCTGCAATAGTTATTGTTTTGTTGTCGCCGATGGAGCTACACATCTTATAGGTGTTTTATGATGTAACCAGTTTTTTGCTGTTCATTGTGGAAGTCGCGTGAGCGTTTCTCCCTCTCGTGCCGATGTACTGTACGTCGAACACATCTTACATCTGCGGGCAGGAGTGTTCAGTGTGACTGCACAGCCTTACATTAATACCATGGGGGGGGGGGAAGAAAAGTACTGTCTCCATCTGGAAAGGCCAATTATTTATTTTAATATCCTCATTCTTGAAAAAGGTGCTTTAATGTAATTTATATTTCACATGGTGTGTTCAAACTGAAATGTTTTTTTATTATTTAATGGGACAAAATACTGAACTGAATATTTACATCGAGTATTTAATTGCAAAGCCTTTGACATGTTATCCGGTTTTTCAGTTGTTACAGGTTTAAAGTTTTTATTTCTAATTGGCAGTTAGTCTTGCTGAAAGTCTGCTGTAGAAATGTACAAATGTAGCCTATATCATTAAAGACACGTAATTCTTTTTTTTTTTTGTATCTTCTGTGTTTGTCTCTTTAATCAAGTTGCAAGATGCCACATCGACGACGCCGCCGAGCTCTTGTATTTTATTTTTACCAACATACACGTTATTCAAAAGGCGCAAGACTTTAGGCTCCGTTTACACGTTTTAAGTGAAAATGCATAATCTTTGCGTTTTTCGTTTCAGAAAAGTTTTACTTTGAAAATCTCTGTTTCCACGATGTTGTTTAACCTGTCGGGCTACTAGTTGGTGCCGTTAGTTTTTTTTTTTTTTTTAAATGAAACTGAAGCATGTGTGGAAAAACCGCGTGCAATGCACATTTGCGTAGCAGCTTTTTCCTCGTCTACACAGAGCATTTTCAGGAATTTGCCCCCCCACCCCCGTTGACATGGAGTGTGAGCATTTTTCAAAAACTCCCTTCACAAACTTTCAAAAGGCGCTTTTAAAAAGTTGGATTTTTCAGTGGCTGCGAGCTTCATTGACACCTATAGCACAATAAAAGTTTTTGCGTTTTCACTTTGTCGTGTAAACCTTTACAAGTACCCGGGTTTTTAGAAAAATGGATATTTCCCCCTATGTGTTTGCAAAAAATAAATCTTAAAACAAAACAATGTCATGATTTGTGATGTAAATATAAATATCCACCCTCTTTAGATCTAAATAGAGTCACTGAGTTTTTCTAAATTTCCACTGAGTTTTCAGGAATCATTGTTTTTTAGAAACACAGAGAAATATTGCAGTTTTTTTTTTCTAAATGCCCGGTACGCGTTAACGTGGCCTTAAGTGTAACAAACTGTGTTCGTCAGTGTTTTGATTCATCGTAAATCGTTTTGTCATAAAGTTCCTTGGCTCGTCTTCACATTCAGGAAGTGTCTCATCAGGTACTTTGTGTTTCAGTCTGAGGGCAGGCGAGGCTTCACGGTAAGTATTGATTTAACTCGTTTACTAAAGTTTGACATTTGAGTGAGAGCTGTGAAGTTTACTCAAGTACAGGACTTTTTTAACGAACATTGAGGCTGATAGTTTTATTTATTTGTGGAGCTGTTTTGAGTGATGAGAAGTTAAAAACGCTGATTTAGAAATGGCAGTTTTTACACAAGGTAATACACATCAAATGTGCACCTTACTAATGTGAGTAATCCAAACACACAGCAAACACAGGAAGTTGAATTTTAAAAAGGAAATGCTATAGAGGGACAAGGTTAAGCTAGGCAATAACGACAGTATACAGTGCAATCGTAGAATATTCAGTGATTAAATTTTTCACACTTTGTTATACTCGAGTCTATTAATGAATGTCCGTAAAAAATAAAATTCAGCTTCACAATTAAATCACAGTTACATAGAATTCACAGCCAAACAAAAATCAACAAAGTACTCAGAAAAGGCCTTAAATACTTAGTGTATGCATATGAGTTCTTATTTTGAATAATTTAGCAAAACATTTCCCGAAAAACTTTTTTTCAATTTATATTGTCATTATGGAGTACTGTGTGTAGAATTCTGAGCGGGAAAAAACATTTAAACCATTTTGGAATAAGGCTGTAACATTAAAATGTAAAACTTGAAGCGCATTGAATACTTTATGGATGTACTCTTCAAACTTTTTTTTAACATAAAAAGTTAAGGCAATTTTAAGCAAAAGGTGCAGTAACATTACTTTAAGAGTCTCAGACCCGGCGAACCTGCTTGTGCCTTGTAGCGCCACATTATGTAATAATACTGCAATATGTGGTAATGTTATACATTTTCACCTCATGGTGTAATAGCGCCACATTTTTTCAATAAACTTTGCTGCATTTTGTAATAACTTCTTACATATTGCAACAGTTATTACAAAATGAGTGTTCCTTTTTTTTTTTTTTAAGAAAATTTAATAATTCTGTGCATTATGGAATAAATTCTGCCCTTTTATCCACATGCATGGTTCTATGTTTAATAAGAAAAAAAATGCTAAATCAGGTTGAACGTTTTAGAAAACCTGCTACTGTGGCTGGTAGATGTTTAAAGTTACACGCCAACCAGTATTTCCACCAGCCATTTGAGTCTCTGCACATTACTTTTCCTCCATAGAAGATTAGAAACCAAATCTATCAAAGCTTCTTTTGTACAGCGCCTCAGTAAACTGCAGCCCGCATTCAAAGACGTAGTAATAAAACAGCCGTACAGAGCATCCAAACTACTGCTACACAAAAATGTAAGTGAGTAAAATACAGAAGCAGTTTATGAAATGCATGAAAGGAAAATAAAGTACACGTTCAATAAGTTTGTCTTTGTCCTGAAGTTGTCAGTTTATTTCTAAGCATGTTGAAAAGTTGCACTTAAAGGACTTTAAATAGAGAACGTTCAACTTTAATCAAACAATCCAAGTACTTTTATGTTTTCTCGTTAAACTTCCTCCCGGCTCTGTGACGGACCGGCGGTCTCTCCACGATCCACACTGCCTTTTACCCCCCGGAGTCGTCCGGAACAATCTGGAATCTTCTGCAGACGTGTTGGATTTAGCAGGTACGGATCTTTTCTGCATTCAGATTGTTCATACGCTGCTTTGTTTCCACGTGGTTTTTATCAATGTTCGTGAAAAGACACCATCGTTGCATTTTGCTGGTCAAATACTAAGTTTTGACTGAGAACCGCCAAGGAGAGATGCTAAGGAGATTGTTTTTTAACAAATTGTGACACAGAGAGAGGACATTTTGCTTTCTGGCCGCTTTCAGGAGTTCAATATATTTTCTACGTTTTGGTTCAACATGTCTGGGAAAGCACTTTTGTTTAAGTGACTGAAAAACTGTATTCCAGAACTAATGTGGTGTTGCCGTATTTTCTGAAATATAATTTGAATCCGTCAAAGAAAATAGTATCATATATGTTTTGGTCAAACAGATTAAATGACGAGAGGATTGAAGATAGATTTCAAAAAGGTGAGTTGAAGCTTATCCAAGGCGCCGTTTACACGACAGCGTTTCAAGCATTTTCGTTGCAGAGAGATTTTGCGTCTGGACGAGGACGTTTTGAAAACGATGTTTCTGTACTGAAACCACATGTAACAATATGCTTATAAACATCAACAATGGCAAATTAAATTTGTATGACCCAAGTTGGACTGTCAAAATAAAAGTGCCAAGTCCCAGGAGTACATGAACTGAGAGTCATGACACCACGGAGGCAACTTTTTTCTTTTTGTCCGTCTACTGAGCGTGTGCAGAACTGCTGTTTACTACGTCCGTGGTGCACATGCTCAGTAGCGGCGTTTCCACCGTCTACACAGAGACGGATCACAAGCGTTTTCAAAAAGTTGTATTTTCCTCCGTTTCCATGGAGACGGACTCAGTGCGTTTTCAAAAAGTTTCACTTTGGGAGCCGTTTTCAAAAAGTAGCGTCGCCATTGGCTCCGAGAGGCGTTGTCATGTAAACCGACACCCAAGGCGTGTCGAAAAAATTTGCCGTTTCACTTAAAAACGCTGTTGCGCAAACGCGGCCTGGGGTTGCTGATGCTCATGGCAGGTATGGTACTTACAGTCGGGTATCTTCACATCCGGATAAATGGGGGCAATTCTCCATTAAACAGAAGCTTAATGAAACAGTAACTTTTGAGAAAGTAAGTTTTGCTAATGCTAGAAAAACCCTCTCTTGATGGTAATCAGTTAAATCATCTGTAGGCAGAGAAAGTTCACCCTCCTTGGTGATTCCAGAGCTTCGGGGCGAGCGTTGGTCCGTCTGGCTTCACGCTCCGCCGTCACGTCCTTCCTCTCTACCTGCGCTTTCATCCAACATAAACAGCACGAGCCTCCTGCCCCCTCCTCTCCCCTCCTCCCCCCTTCTCTCCCCTCCTCTCCCCCAGCATGTGACCCACTTCTCCTCCTCTTTCTCTTCTCATGATGGAAAGAAAGCGAGGGGCGATTATCGGTTAAGGCAATGAGCGAATGATGCTGTTAAAGAGACATAAAAAGAAAAAGACGCGGAGGGAGGGAGGGGGGGTGGGCGCGGGTGATAAACACCGATACTAAAACTTCTGCTGGGATTTACGGACCCATTCATTCGAGCGCGGTGGCAGCAAACGATGAAGACACGATGTCAGATACTCCACTTCAAGATTCATTGAAGCTGCGTTGAAAAACCCAATGAATATAGATTATCTGTGAGTTCTATGGAAGGTCGAGGGAGAGGTTTTGTAAAACAGTGTCTCTTTACAGAAATCATCAGGTACACACAGTACAACACTTAGTACCCTAACACTCACTGTGTACAAAGTAGTGAGTTGAAGTGCTGTTCAAATTACTGGAGATTAAAACCTGATTAAAACATCAGTCAGTGGGAGGAAGCTGCTCTATAATCTGGATGTTAGAGGAGGAAGATGCTCTATAATCTGGACGTTAGAGGAGGAAGATGCTCTATAATCTGGACGTTAGAGGAGGAAGATGCTCCATAATCTGGACGTTAGAGGAGGAAGATGCTCTATAATCTGGATGTTAGTGGAGGAAGATGCTCTAATTTGATGTCAGAGGAGGGGGATGCTCTATAATCTGGATGTTAGAGGAGGAAGATGCTCTATAATCTGATGTTAGGGGAGGACAACGCTCTATAATCTGGACGTTAGAGGAGGAAGATGCTCTATAATCTGGACGTTAGAGGAGGAAGATTCTCTATAATCTTGATTTTAGAGGAGGAAGATGCTCTATAATCTGGATGTTAGTGGAGGAAGATGCTCTAATTTGATGTTGGAGGAAGATGCTCTATAATCTGGATGTTACTGTAGGAAGATGCTCTAATCTGATGCTAGAGGAGGAAGGTGCTCTATAATCTGGATGTTCGTGGAGGAAGATGCTCTATAATCTGCATGTTAGGGGAGGAAGATGCTCTATAATGTGGATGTTTGCTCTCACCAACATTTGAAGTCAAGATAAATAATTAACGATTGTCTCTTGACATATGACCTGGCTGTCGGTCAAAACTTTCTCATGTACTGTAGAGAATTCGTAGTAAATATACTCTAATCAAAGTAGTACCTCTTCATCATTCTTCACACACAAATATAACTGGAGTCTTTTCCGTGCAGCTTTTAAGCGCCTTCCCTTCACTCTGCTGCTTTACACAAGATACAGAGAAAATCCATTTTGCGGTGCCTGATAAATTTTCCACGTTGTGAAATATTCATGGAGAAGTCACTTCGGCTTCCCGTCATCTCACTCCCGCACATCACGACTCCATTAAATCCTAAACGCATCTCGTGTACAATATGTACGTAGCAACATGTAATCTGTGTTCGGGCATGGCGGCCTGACCCCGGCCAAAGGGCGACGCTTCTGACGGGTGTGTTTTCCCAACACGCCTCCTTCTGAATATCTTGACAAGAAATCATGAGGAAATGGAAAAGATAAGTAAATAAATAAGTGTGTACGAACTGGTGAACCGGCGATCTAGACCTGTTAGTTTGGTCATCTGAATGTGATCATAACCTTCACTGTGTATTTATTAATTAATTTATTGGTTTGTATGCATGTATGTTTGTATTTTATCAACTAATCGTAAAAACTATTAACCCGAATTGCATGGAATCTTCATGGATGATTTGTAGTAGTAGTAGTAGTAGTCTTTATTTTGAATTTGTACAATGCAATTAAAAAAATAAAAAATAAAAAGAAAGTAATATACTGTACATACAATTCGAAAAGGAGTAGGTTGAAGTAAAACTTATGTTTCCTACCCCTTTATACATTTTCAGTCTTTTGTTTCTTTTACAGTTTTACAAATGATTCAATTTGCAATCAGAACTTACTTAAGCATAGAATATTTCTACTTCTTTTAAGTCTCTATAGTTTATACAAATATACAAATTTTGTCGTCAGCTTCCACATTTACATTATTTATACATATATTATCTACATATTATATTTGTCATCAATCGATTAGATTTGGGGACGTTAACGACTAATGGTTTCCGAATAAATCTCAAAAAACTATGACAAAATGTCCCATACAAAGTAGGTGGGAGTGGCACCTCATGGAGATCAAAGGAGATCAGCGTCTGTTGCCATGGAGACGCTTCCTGCTCAGTGCTTTACACAGTGACGTACAGTAGCTACCTGACCGACCGCGATCGACCATCGCTAGCACGTTGGCTCATACTGATGCTAACTCTGTTCCGCAAAACAAGTGTGGTGTTGGCGAAGGTTAGCGCTCTACCGAGTGTAGCTCTAGTTTATTATATGTTATTTCTTAATACGAGTTGCATGACTTCTCAACCAACTGAAGTATCACTTATAGTCCAGAAACTACGGCGTGTATAATTGTTGGCGCCAAGAAGAGACATTTGTCTATCTCAGTATTCCCAGAATAAAATATAGACTTTCTAGTGAACCTTATCAGGTCAAGCGTTCGCACTGGGCTCGTTTCCTTTCTGTAGAAGTGAGTTTGTCCGTGACCTCTGAGCCCCACGTCTCCTTCCCGAGGGCGGCAGATCTCACAGCCGGCGTCCTGGGAGCGAGTGCGGCCCCTCCAAGGCAAGCAGGCTGCACGACCAAATGCTTTCCGCCGCAAAGCAACGGACTCATCCTGAGAGCAGCGAGACTCACAACAGTCGCTCTGAAGAGCTGCGCTGGCATTGCACGTTATTTCCCAGGTGACGTGTGGCAAACGGGCTTCAAGTGGCCGGCGACCGGCCGAGGTGTCGGCGCATCGGTGTAAATTACGACCGTAGCAAAGGCCTTTGTGTCTGACAGAAGGGGGGCGAGTTCATCCGTCAGCTCCACGGAATGCAATATTGCCGTTATCATTATTATGGCTGTTTTTCTTTATTCGCTCCGACGTGCTGCCGTTAAGGCGACGCCTCGTACGAGCCACGGGCGCGGTTGTTGTTGCTTTGATGGAGCGAAGCAATCCTCTCCAGCCCTCCGCGATGTCTTTGCTACTGCCGCTTAAACTGGTGGACTAGTTTGAGCGGTAGGGACGCACCGATATCGGTATCAAGTGCAATACTGCACATTAAAGATCCCCGATAAAACTCACACAAGCGAGCACAAGCGATGTCTTGAAGGTTTTAATAAGAATGACAAAATGATGTTCTGCCAAAACATCAGGAGGAGGAGACAGATGGTTCATGCAACACCAGCACTTTCGGGGCCGTTCACACCAGAACGCCGGTTCACGGAAACGCACCGTTTTTGACCGATCGTCGACACGAAGCGGCATTTTAGAAGCCCAGAGTGGGGAAATTCTAAAACCCCGGCTCGGCTGTGAAGTGTGGACAGCAAAGACGGATCATCTGGGGAAAAAAAAGAAAAGAAAAAGATGACGTAATCTCCTCGCCTCTGCTCCCCACCGCGGTCTGCGATGTCATCTAATAACCACAACAATGGTTAGACTACGTCCAGTCAAGCTGCAGACGCTACTGACGCTAGCCGGAGGAGGAGCAGGAGCATAGACCTATATAACTCAGAGTTACATAACAGCCTATGAGCAGGAGTCTACTTCTAAATTTCTTTGTGCTCCATGTCTTCTTTGGCATTTTTGGTGTATTTGGTGAGTCACAGCGCCCCTAAAGGCCTAGCATGTGTACTACACGCCCTGAAGCCTTGCGTTGAGCCGCGTTCATAGTGACGTGTGGACGAAACTTTTTTGTATTACGCCGGGGAGAAAAACGGTGGTTTTGGCTCGAGTTAGCCGGATGTCGCTCATTAATTTAACAGGTCAGCATGGAATTCCAAGCCGTGCTACATGCTACATGCTAAAGAGTTTCGGGGCTCACACACCAGCGAGGCCACAGGCTGAACATGATTATTGTGTGACGATTCCGATTCCATTGTCGATTATGCCCAACGAATCGGTTCTCTTATCGTGTCTCATTTGAAAATCAAACCTGCAGCATTAACAGCAGGGGGCGTGCCGAAACTGATTCCAGGGACGTGAATCACCGGGAACCGGTTCTCGATTCCCACCCCTATGCGTAGGTAACTGGCTTTTAATAAGTACGAGGTTAGTACTTGTGCTCGCCCATTACGACGAGCGTTATCGGCGTGTCCCTCTTTCAGACTCGATTCAGTCCAAACCCAGTTTGCAGAAGCGGACGGATCATAGATGGTGTGATAATTTTGAATCCTGCGGAAGAGTTTCCTCCGCATGAGTCACTGACTGACTGAAGAGGTGGACGGCCCCCGCGGAGCGAGGAGTCATTTCATTCACATCCGTCTCTAAATGCCCAGCGTGCTGCTAATGGATGCATTGTTAATGAGGGAAAGTACCGTCATTAATGCTGCTTCAAAGCCCGGTTCTACCTGTCAACAGAACCTTTGCACACTGCTGCCTCTTTCTGCCGGAGACATGACACCGTGACATGGCATTTTGCTTCAGTCATGTTAATGGCGTGTACCGTGCGGCGCACGGCGTTCGATTCGGTCAGAGAAGAAAGGAGATGACATTGGCACCGGCCTCCTCACTTACAGCTCCTGCAGCTTTATTGGACTGAAAGGCCACGTTTTAACCCGACGGCGTCTGTGTCTGTAAAACCCAATGAAACCCCGCCGAGGTATGGAGCCTCACACGGATCCCAGCCTCCCGGTAATATATCGTCCCTCAATAAGAGGCCAGAATAAACACATGGGAAAAATGCTGACACTCTATGACAGTAATAGGATGACCTGCAGGATCTCTGCTGGATAATACTTAATGAAAAGAATAAGAAAAAGTCAAATATGTCACACAATTAAAGATGTCCAGTAGATTTGGAGAAAACTGTTGACAATTTTTATTTAGTTTTAAAATCACAGTAAATCCTGTTGTGCTTTAAAATAATCTAGATAAATGACATACTGATGAGCTAACTCAGACGGATATCCATAATATTGGAAATAAATTTGAATATTGACAGCAATATTTAGACTACTGTCAAAAAATTGTAAAAAAAAAAAAAAAAGAGTTGTTTTAGTGCCCGCCTTAGTGGGAAGTGGTATTTATTTATTTATTTATTTATTTAAAATTCTGCCATTTTTTTCTACGAGTAACTACTCCCACACCTTTGGGATCACGGACAGAAAAAGCACATCAAGACTTGCGTAACGTTCAGAAATAGGCTGCTCTGCCTTTGGTTAATGGTTCACGTAACCGTTTCCGAATAAATCGTAAAAAAAAAAAAAAAAAAATTGCGAAAAAAATGTCCCATACAAAGCGGATGGGAGAGGCAGACACACAAAATGTATCGTGCTGTGAAAAGCTACTGTGAAGTCGTTGACCTTTCGAACAATAAAGATTGTGACACTGTAAAAACTAAAATCACAGAAAACTGCGATTTTATAGGAAAAGACCAGTTTTAAGAAAACCTCAATGAACACAACAAAGGTAACATTTATACTCCTGTAAAGGAGTAAAACACCACAGTAACAATATTTGCACGATGGCAACAGAAATCACAGGAAACTCCACACTTTAATCACTGGAATCTTTACGACAAACATGAGTTATGTTTACATGACAAAGTAAATAGTTACACTAATGTGAAGAAATCTCACTGAAGATTTCGACAACTGAGACTTTCCCAGACTACCGGAGCTCCTGACTCACCTGCAGCACTGACTTTACTGTAATCACCTCCAGCATCATGAGGGCGCTCCGTCTTCTGGAATCAAAAAAAAAAAAAGAAAAACCCCCCACACACACATTTCCCTGTGCGATCACTGCTTTCATTCACACCCACCGTGACCCTCCCACCTCTGAGGGGGCGTGTTCTCATCAGAGCCAGCCTGACACGCTTCACTCACCGCTGATTGGCATCGTGGACTTGATCTCTACTTGTTATTCATTTCAGCTCTTCAGCAGAAAGCTCCTTCTCCACCCACAGCCCCCAACCCCCCCCCCCCCCCCCCCCCCCCCCCTTCTCTCTATGTATGATTATAAGCATTGCAGCAGTGGCTTCCCTCATCCTCTTATACACATCGCTTTCATTTCTTATTCATATTTGTGTGTGTGTGAGGATACACATGGTGGGAGCTCTGCTGAACGTCACACTGCTGCTCTACATCTTTGATTTGGATGCAATTGTTTGATTAGGAAAATACATTTTCAGCACTAATTGATGCGTGTGGGTTTGTTGGTGATGGTGTTGCACGGTAATTTACTGGATGATCCCTCATTGCCCTTATTTTCTTATGTGTGTGTGTGTGTGTGTGTGTGTGTGTGTGTGTGTGTGTGTGTGTTTGGGTGGATCCCACTGGGTTCTGTGTTCAGTTCTGAGAGGAGGAAGAAAAACTGGATCTTTTCGCAGTGAAGAGTCGAACTCCAAAACATCAAAGAGAGAGAGATGGAGGGAGAGCGAGAGAGGGAGGGAGGGAGGGGTATGCCCTGTATCCGGGTAATGATGGGTGGGAGAGCGGAGGAGAGATGGAGTGGTAAGGGAGGGGAGGGGGGAGCGAGGGAGAGAATCTAACCAACCAGTACAGAGAGAGAGAGAGAGAGAGAGAGAGAGGATAGCGAGGGATGAGGAGATTGCCGGACCGAGGAGATAGAAGTGTTACTACAGAGCTGCTGCTGCTGGAGGACGGGCCGGGAGCCGAGGATAATGCTCCATCCCTCAGCGAACGGCGGCATGCCGGACACCTTGTAATTCCTTGTGGCGGCGGCGGCGGCGGCTGGGGAGGAGGAGGAGGAGGAGGAGGGTCCTTATTGGTGCAGCAGTGATTGTCTTTCCTTTTCTTCTTCTTTTTTTTTTTCTTCTTCTTTCATCACGTCTTCTCGCTCGCTCCTACTCACTCCTTATTCTTCTGCAACTGGCAAGCCGCTGGGCTCCCCACCACCACCACCACCACCACCACCACCCCACCCTCCTCCTCTTTTCCACTTCTGCCCCCTTTTTTCTCCAGAGGAGGGATTTCACTGTTTCTTCAGGGATTGTAGAAGACAGTAAGGATGCTTTCCGTCTTTTTTTTCCTCTCTTCTTTCTTGGCGTGAATGGAAATGGAGATGAGTGCATGGCGGAGCGGTTTTATGTTTGAGGGGTGTATGTGTGTGCAGGGGAAGGAGGGGAGGGGGGGGGGCTTTTTTTTTTTTTTTGCATGTTCAAGTTTTACTGCATTGATGTCAAACAACACGTCCGTCTGCACATGCAGAAGCCCGACGAGTCGGGACCGCTCGCCCAAAAATAAACTGAAGGAAGATGAAATTTTAATGAGGGAAGCAGGATGCAGGAACGCGAGCGGGGCAGCGTTTTGGCGAAGCATTACTCCTTGATGCCAGCAGATGAATAGTCTTTCCCAGCTTTTTAATGGAGAGGGCAGAGACAGTAGGGGGAATGAACCATGTAGGGACGCAGAAGACAAGACCGGTGAATTTCTGTGGAATTGGGAAAAAAAAAAAGAGAAAAAGGCACAGAGAGGCAGAGGCTGCTCGTCAGCTCTGAGATGAACCACTGTGCCAAACTGATAAATCCCACCCACATACATGTGAATGCGTGCCAGGGAACGCTCCAGTGTTCACATTAAAAGACTTAACCCGTGCATAAAATCACACCTCAGGTATGGCAGAAGCAGGGCATGCATGGATGAGCATGGACACACACCCACACACACACACACACATGTATTATGAACGTGTGAAGGTACCGTCACGGTGTGTTCCAGCACAGGAGTTTTCATTGCGGTTGAGTTGAGCTGCCTTCCTCTCACCCGAGTACAAGAGAAGCGCGACCCTGCCAGCAGGGAACATGTGTTCGGTCTGCACCCGCCGTCCTACCTCCAACCCGGGTATGGTCTATCTATAGATGCTTTTGTCTCCGCTGAGCGCAGCCCTGCAGGAAAGGTGACGGCGGGTCACTCCACGGCGTGTGCACATAATTACACACAAGCTGCTGTTTTTTTTTTTTTTATTGTAGCAGATGTGAGAGTTTATCTGCAGAGAAGGCGGAAGGATATGGAGCCGTTATTTCGGTTCTGGGCAGTGATGTTGCAGGGACATCACACACACACACACACACACACACACACACACACACACACACACACACACACACACACACACACACACACACACACACACACACACACACACACACACACACACACACACACACACACACACACACACACACACACACACACACACACACACACACACACACACACACACACACACACACACACACACACACACACACACACACACACACACACACACACACACACACACACACAGAAAGTAAGGCGCACACGTTGTTCAAGCTCTGTTTGCAACGTGTGGCTTAAAACTAGAAGAGAGTGGTCAGACTGGGGCGAGCCTGAGACGGTGAGACTCTGCACCGCCAGGGTGGAGGGTTTTAGAAGTGGGGCGCTCGTTCAGTGAAGTGTTGGCGAACGGTCTGGCGACGGCCGAGGAGTGTTTGCTTTGAGCGGCACTCTGCGTTCAAACACACTCTCCTCACACTCTGGTGTCAAGCAGCGGTTACACACTAAACTCATGTTTCCTGCTCTCCATAGTTCAGTGTCGGCAAGTTTTCATCACACGGGTCGTCTGTTTTTGTCTGGATTCTGTCTCTCATAAATCATCACGTTGTCTTCAACCTCCTCCTGACTCCGAAATGCTTAAATATCGTTAGACGATTAGGTGATGGGGTCATTTGATGACAGGCTAAAAAGAAATATTGGGGAATAATACACCGTTTTAAAAGGTCTACTATCACGAAGTACGCACAAGGATTCATGGCCGATACTCTGTGGCTGTGAAAAGCAATCATTCTGGTTTCACCTTGACTCTCTTTTGCACAGTTGAAGCTCATTTTCCACGCCAGCGGCGCGAATCAGAGGCCAGTCAGGTTGAGCAGTAACTGAAAAGTTTGCGTAGGAAGTGGGAAAGTTACCAGTTGGAGAAGTCCCAGTTTGGAGCGTTGAAATAATAACTGAAGATATGAAACAAAGTATGTCCTCACTTGTAGAGGCAAACACAAAATTTAATCCTGTCGTAAATGTAGGCTAAAGTAGTAAAGGTTTTACGATACAAACAAAAAATCGTATTTCTCATGTACTGTAGACGCACCAAGCTTGTTATGCATCAAATATGCTTCCTCCTTTGTGGTACATTTCTAGTTTTATAGCGTTCGGATTCAAAAGTGTGACTTTTCCCCTCTTCAAAGTTACATTTTCTTTAAACTGTTGTAAAAAGTCACCAATTGATAAGAGTTTTGGCACGCCAGCTGCATAATTCTTCTAATCCAGGGAGTGTTAAGCTTATGGCCTGTGGGCCAAAACCGTCCGGCCGGGGAGTTCAGTCCAACGAGTTTAAAATTTAATTTCTTTGATTAAATTTATACCTTTTATGTTGGTTCTCGCTGGGTTAAAAGTTGTTTGGACTTCTTACAGAAATCTACTGAGCAACTGAAGCCTCGTTTACACGACAACGCTTCATGTAATTTCGCTGAAAACGAAGTAGTATTCATGTTGGGCCACTGGTGGGCGCTGTGGTTTGCCTTTGTAATGAAACCACACACACATCCAGCAGAGAACAACACGTTATAAACGTTAACAATGAGAGAACACGGACATTCTCGTGGACAGACGACTGAGTTGGATTGTTATTACGGTGACTGTCAAAATAAAAGTACCAAGTCCCATGAGAATATGGACTGGGAGTCACGACATTAGGGAGGAAACATCGTTCTTATCGTCCAGCTACTGAGCATGTGCAGAAGAACTATTTACTCTGAATGTGGTGCGCAGTAGCAGCATTTTGTCCATCAACAACGGAGACGGAGCCCGAGGGTCAACCGATGAAAGTGCGATGGAGCGGCACACTTCACTTCCACGGCGCAGCGTTGACACTTCCACCCATGCAGATCCCTCTTTGGGGATCGAGGGACCAAAATCTCTCTGCACTCATTTAACAAAAGAGGATTTATCGGCACAGTGGGGCAGAGCTTACCTGACTCATGTAGAGAGGAGGGGAACCCCCCCCCCCCCCCCCCCCCCAGAAGAAATGAGGCCTTGACAGAGATAAATCTTGATTAATTGGCATTAATTGGATTATTTCGATCCGTGTTTATTCACAATCCTCTTTCCAGAAGGGTGTGGGAAGAAGAGAGGGGGACTAAACGTGGCGTCTTCATGGCCTGATTATCCTTCTGTTCGGCTGCAGTTGTGCCGACAACTTGTCAGAGTTTATTTTCTCTGAGGTTTTAGTTATTTCCAGTGTCTCTCCTGGTTTATTTGCCCAAATGCAGAGTAAGAGCGAGAAGAGCTCAACTTTTTTCTTTTCGGTATTTGCTACACTGCTCCGGGGGAGATGTAGTCCATAACTCCAGATTTAGCCATCTCGTTTGCTCTCTCACTCCTTTTTTTTTTTTTTTTTTTCCCTATCTCACTCATTCCTTCTCCTCTCGCCGGCGGTGAGCCGCTGATCTGGGACAGACGGGCCTCCCCTGCGCTCTGTCCTACTTCAGCCTCGTCCTCTCTCTCTCCTTTCTCCCTCGTTCCCTCCCTTCTGTCGTTCACCTCGCTCCACCTCTGTCTCGGCGACTCGCTCCATCTCCGTCTTTATTAATCGTTTTCTTCACGGCGCGGGGAGTGATGGCTCCGCCGTTAACGCGGAGCTGCCATTTAATACTCGCCGTGCATTTTTCTCCACCTGGCTCGACGCGGGAAATTGATACCTGTCGCCCGTGAGACGCCTCCAGTTTGAGTTTTCGGTTGGTGCTCAAGTACTTAGGAGTTAATCGTCTATCAGGTCGAGTTTGACTGAAGAGAGCTTCTACTGACACAACAGAATCATGGATTAACGCTCTTCCTCCACTCTTGGTTGAGCTTCTGAGGCCACATGAAATACTGCGAGTGATGCCGTTAACGCGTTAATTAATAATGTGTTACTCCCATATGACTTTTTTTCAGTAACGAGTAATCCAGCGCGTTACTATTTCCAAAACAGTATTCATTTTAAAGTTACTTCTCCAAGTCACTGTGCATTACTATTGTAGCATTACTATTGTAGCGTTACTATTGTAGCGTTACTATTGTAGCGTTACTATTGTAGCGTTACTATTGTAGCGTCACTATTGTAGCATTACTATTGTGGAGTTACTATTGTGGAGTTACTATTGTGGAGTTACTATTGTAGAGTTACTATTGTAGCGTTACTATTGTAGCGTTACTATTGTAGCGTTACTATAGTAGTGTTACTATAGTAGCATTACTATTGTGGAGTTATTATTGTAGTGTTGCTATTGTAGAGTTGCTATTAAGAGTAGCCATTGTAGCATTACTATTGTAGAGTTACTAGTGTAGCATTACTAGTGTAGCATTACTATTGTAGCGTTACTATTGTAGCGTTGCTATTGTAGCGTTACTATTGTAGCGTTACTATTGTAGCGTTGCTATTGTAGCATTACTATTGTAGCGTTACTATTGTAGCGTTACTATTGTAGCATTACTATTGTAGCGTTACTATTGTAGCGTTGCTATTGTAGCATTACTATTGTAGCGTTACTATTGTAGCGTTACTATTGTAGCATTACTATTGTAGCGTTACTATTGTAGCATTACTATTGTAGCGTTACTATTGTAGCGTTGCTATTGTAGCGTTGCTATTGTAGAGTTACAATTGTAGTGTTGCTATTGTAGAGTTACAATTGTAGAGTTGCCAATGTAGCGTTGCTATTGTTGCATTGCTATTATAGTGTCAATGCCATTCTGAAGGAAATCCGTCTTAACCCTCATACAAATACTTGATTCCAGCATTTAAATTTCTCTGAAAATCTCCGGTTTGTTGGCGTCTTACCGTCACGGAAACTCCCGAACTTTACTGAGTCGTTGCGTGGACAAGATCTTTGTTCAGTCGATCTCGCCACATCTCGATTCGCACTGGAAAAATAAATGAATGGTCAGTTTCACAACATTTCAGACTATTCTCATGGCTTGACGCTTTCTTTGAGAAATTCTGGCTTTTTTCGCGGCGAATCGGTCAAATGTTGTTGATATTTTTGGCTGGACGTCGTCTTTGATATCCCAGACACCCTTGCGGCAGGTTTCCCAAGGAAAACCAGAACACAGTTTGATGGCAAAAAAAATTCCGGTTTGTTTGTAAACATATTGACTTTTGTGTGATCGATTTCAGCAACTGTGGGTTGGAAATGAGAGGTGGCTTTTCCTGCATTGCTTTATTTTCTGTGCAGAACTGAGACCTTTTATGGGAAGTATATTTTAAAGTTTAATTTAATTGATTTATTAAATTTAATTGATTTTATTTTCTTTCATTTCAGTTTAGTTTAGTTAAAATTTCTTTTATCTTATCTCATCCCGTCCTGTCATATTTTTTAGTATAGTGTAATATAGTATATTTAGATCTTGGATTTATAGCTATTTTCATACATGTGTGCATATATTTCTGCCAGGGTTGGGGGAATATTGCTTGTTAATTTGTTAATAGAAAGAAAAGAAAAAAAGTCCCATGAACGTTGGAATTACTGCTGGTTTTTGTTGCCAGCCTCCCAGTAGAGTGGAGAAGGGGGCAGATGAAGGGAGCAGCTGTTCCGTTGCCTTGGGGTCGCTGACGGCTCGCGTCTTCAAAACTTAAAACCAATAAACATGTCTTTGATGACAGACCGTGTTCGTGCAGGTCCGATCCAGTGAGCTCGCTTTTCCTCACATTTAGTTCGCCTAAAACACAACTATCTAGATAAATTGCCACACTCATCCCCAAAATTGGTCGCCTTGACTTTTGAGTTTGACGGCATTAAAAATATTTTCCCATTTCGCAATGGAAGCTTTTGCACTTCCCAGTTAACCGTGAACGCACCATCAAGTAGAAGCATTTTGGCGAAGCGTCACGTCCAATCGAGCGAACCAGTGGCTGAAATGGGTGTTGCACCACAGCGCGGAGAGAGGGAACAGATTTTCTAACATCTGTGTTTGCAGACTCGTTGTAATTAGGCTTCTTCCACTCCAATTTGCAGTTTTGATAGGGTACAAGTGAAAATGTTTCCTTCACAAGCTGTTTGGTTTGGTGGAGGAATTCAATGTTCTTTTTCCAAATTCTCCCCAAAATATCCATCATTTTAGGAAAAGGAAACAAAAGAGGCTCGTTCTTATTTTACTTTCATCTTGAGGATGATTTTCCCTGAAGCTAAAATATGTCTTAACACGAAGAAGTTAGTTGTTTTTACGAAAAAAGAAAAAATCCTGCACAGATTTTGTCGGCTGACCAGGAAATGGATCTTTAACAAGATTTCTCTCTCTCTCTCTCTCTCTCTCTCTCGCTCTCTCTTCCTCCCTCTCTTCTTTTTTTGGATTGCTGCCGGGAATCAACAAAATGGC
Organism: Lipophrys pholis; assembly: GCF_963383615.2. Lineage (NCBI taxonomy): Eukaryota > Metazoa > Chordata > Actinopteri > Blenniiformes > Blenniidae > Lipophrys > Lipophrys pholis. The sequence continues at coordinate 3,214,950 of NC_137647.1, forward strand.
AAAGAAAACAGTTGATTTTCTAGTTTTATTCAAGCAAGACAATCTTCCTAATGTAACGCCGCTTTTTGCACATGATTGTAGTTCTTAGAAGTGAAGAGCAAATGTTGCACTAAAACCAAATCAAACCGCAGTTGCAGTTCTAATGTCGTCACCACAAAGCATTTAATTCATGAGCTAATTTAACTCGCTCACTTCTCCTGGAAGGCTTTTCAATTTTTGGGATCGACAAAACATTTTAAGATATTTATTCCTACACATGTGAAATGTTGTCCTGAACAGTGGTGAAGTCTGGGACAAGGTGCACAAGAGCTCAGCTCTGGCACATGGCACCACGAGAGGACGTACTTCTTCCTCTTCCCACGATGGGCATGTGTGGGCGGAGCCAGTCCAGCTCACACAGGCGCAGCAGATTCCGAATGCAGCTCTTATGATCCAATATTCAAATGGAGGAAAATCAAGGAGAAGCTGGATTTGAGGGAATACACTTGACACCTTATGACCCCTTTAAGTACAGTTGAATCAAATAACTCTCATGAATAGTTTATAGAGGTTGCAAGAAGTGAAAGACAGTACAGTTCAGTCAGAAGAACAGTTTCCTAAAGTATGTCAAACTCAAATTGTTGAAAACCCAAGAAAAGTTGGATGTTCGGTATTTGTAGACATGGTAATATTAGTAATTGGCTTTACACACTAAGTGTTGCTGAGTCTGATGGAGATGTCGTTGGGCTTTCAGGTACTTGGTGTCATTTATCTCTTGTACTCGCCTCCTCATAAAGGCTCCACTGGCGGTAATTTGAAGGAAGGTTTTGGAGAAGTGGAGGGGTGAAGGCTTTGGGCTCCATGCATCATGGAATATCAGCTCTCGGTTTATTTGGGTTAATTGTGCCATTGAGAGTCACGAAGGGTTGAGGAGGCTGACTTTTCCCAACAGCCACCACTACTGCATCATCATCCTCATCATCACTGGCACGTCCATATTTAGCAGCAGCAGCACTGCCCCGGGACGACGATGATGATGATGATGATCATCAGAGTTTATTGGTGCAATTTGCATGTGTTTGTGTTCAGCTGAAGGCAGCGACATGAGCATCAGGTGGAGGCGCGAATGCTGCATTCAGGGCCCATGGGAAACCTGGCAAATGTGAGCTCCTCGCTTGAAAATTCATAGAAGCTGAACAATAAATCCATGTTCTTTGTTAAGTCGCTTTGTTAGAGCTGATCTATGCTCTGCTTAAAGTTACTCTCCCAGAAAAAGAATCTTTTAAATTATTCTTCCCATAAAAGGAAAGCGTTGTCACCAAACTGTGTTTATGTTTCGCCATCTGACGTCATCTTGGGAAAGCTGCTGCAATGGTTTCTGGGATATCAAAGATGGCGGCAACTCAAGAGAAAATGTCAACATTTGATCGATTCAGGGTGGAAAAAAAAGATTTTCTCAAAGAAAGAGTCTTAAAACAGTCTGAAATGTTGTGGAACTGATCGCTAATCATTTGTCCAGTGTGAATCGAGATCGAGTGTAAAAACGGGATCTTTCTTCGGGAATCTTCCGTGACGCTGAGATGTCAACCAACCCGGGTATCTTCTTTCGCGAAATATAAATTGTAATGAGGATTTTCATTCAGAAAGGTTTTGACAACATATCAAAGACGTACGTCAGCAACTAAAACTGGATGCTCAATCCTTCATTTTCTCCGTGTGGATTCTGGGAGGGTGACTTAGGGCACAGAAACACGTGAACGGAAGTCTAGTGTTTTCCCCTGAAATCATTGCAAACGAGGCGTCGGTTGATCACCTGCAAAATGCACGTGACCTCAACGCCTGATATATTTGTGTGGCCATGCCGTTTAGCACACTGAACACAAGATCTGATTCAATCGGGCTCATCGTCAGCTGGTATCGTTTGTCTTTCAACCGCAGGACCGATCGATATTGAGTTGAGTGTTTTTATTCCATCCGGCTCAAATGCGACCAAAACCTCATCAAGTCATCCATTATTTACAAAGACGAACCTCCCAGAACTGTAAGACCATTTCCAAAAACACGAGAGAGGAAAAAAACCGTCTTGATTCTGATCCCTTCTTTGATCTGGAATGAGTTCGGTTTCACAAACACTCCTGCGTTTTCCTGGAAACCCTAAATTTGCTCTCACAGTTTTTTCCCCGTAAGCCCGGAGCGCGACGCTTCGGACCGAGCGGATCGTGAGCAGCCTTCCGCAGAGAATCACACCACAGTCCCTCCTTCATGTTGTTTTTTTTTTCTTTTCTCCACTCTTGAACCAAACGTGTGAGGTCCGTGTCCAGCTTCATGCCACACGCTGACGTCAGACACCTTTTGGATTCAGCAGGGCGATCTTGTCCGTCGGCGCCTTTGTGATGTTTCACTTTCTGTACTCTGGAATTAACTCGCTTGTCGGCTCTGCCGGAGACCTTTAAGGCGGCGTTGTTGATTTTCACCGACGTGGCTGTCACCGCGTGTAACCTGGCGCTTTGTGAAAACTCCAGCCGGTGTCAGGATGGCTACTTGTGACTGAAAGGCGTCGGGCTGCGCGGCCTTGTTTTCGTCGGCCCCTGCCGAACCTGGAGTCGCCCTCGCTGCCGTCTCTACGTGATTAGGGTTGACATTACAAAAACAGCTTTCTGCGACCTCTTCCAGCGAAACGTCCCAGTTCCACTCGGCGTCTCGGCAGGGAAAATAAACCTAAATTAAACAGTTTTCATTGGTCTGGTTGAATTATCGGTAAATCAAACGCAGTCACACTGAATACTTCAGATCAGTCATTCTACTTTCTGTGTAAATATCCCATGTCCTGGATGATGCGTTCAGGTGCATCACGTAACTCCGACTTGCTGGGCTCCATTACTGCGCTACGTACCACAATCGGCAAATAACCAATAAAATACTTCATCAACAGAGATGAAACAAGTATTTTTGCTGTAATTCACGCCCTGTTACACCTGCAGCTTATAGGCAAGTGTGGCCTATATATATGCTTTTTTTTTCTTTTTAAATTCAGTGGGTGTCGCAGCACTTTATGGCAACATTTTGAAAATGAGGGCCTCTCGTGGGTGCTGTTATTTGTTTTTGTAATGAAACTACAAACACATGCAGCAGAGAACAACAAGCTTTAAACAGTAACAACGGGAGAACACGGACATTCTAGTGGACAGACCACCAAGTTGGATTGTTATTACGGTGACTGTCAAAATAAAGTCCCAGGAGAATCTGGACTGGGAGTCATGACACCACGGAGAAAACGTTGTTCTTATTGTCCATCTACTGAGCATGTGCAGAACTATTCACTAAAAACTATTTTCTATGGCCGTGGTGCAGACGCGCCGTAGCATTTCGGGAAATGTGGGTTTGAAGGATGCACCTGTTGGATGCTCCGTTGCCGTGGAAACGTTAGGATTTGGGACGGCCTCGTAGCTCCCTGTTTCTCGCCATCGTCCTTCAGCTGCAGCTGTTCCAGAGAAGTGAGCTTTAAAAAAAAAAAAAAAAAGAATCGCTGAGCTCGTTCTGGACAGAAGAAAACGCGCTTGTCTTTTATCTGCCTGCGTGTCGGTTTGCGGCGGCAGGCAGAAGTGGGTGTTTTATAAAGCTGATGTGAGATGATGAATCGACGCCGTTCGGGCCGGGGGAAGGTTCTGGCCGTCTTGCCGCATTAATAATGGAAACACAGCTGGCAGTATTTATAGTAACTGTAGAAGAAGGCAGTGGCGGCGTGAATGGAGGGTGATTTATGAGAGTCGGCGCAGCCTGCCGGCTCGCTGCTCGGCAGGCGGCGTGAGCGACCTCGCTCATGACAACGCGCTCACACATGGCACACGTGTCCTCCTGCGATCTCTGCCTCCGTGAAGGGAACGCTCAGGAAGTTGTCCAGATCCTCAGACTCTGGGAAGGAGACGAACGAATAGAAGAGCCGGTCTACAGGAGCCGTATTGACGCGGAGCCGCATCGATTGGCCTACATAGCTCAGATTAAAACGTGTGACGGCGCCCTCCCCTCGTTTTGTGTTTATGGAGTCTGATCGGCGCTCTGCGGCTGCTCATCTGCTCTTTGTCTTTTATCTGCCACTTGATAACAAGACACACTCATGACCAGTGTTGGGGAAAGTTCAGGTTCTACATGAACTACTTCACAGTTCAGTTCACAAATTTTGAAATGAACTAGTTCAGTTCATAGTTCAAAATTCACCGTTCCAAAAATTAAGTAGTTCATAGTTCTTTTTTTTTTTTTTCCCCAATATGTTGCTGGGAGCTATTACCCTCAGAATACTAGCATTTCTCCATTGTTGCCACCCATTCAGTCCACACTCGTAGCAGCTGCAGCTCCCCACCCCGACAGTATATTCTCAAAAACATGAGGAAAACCTTGCTGCTGGAAAGGTCTTTATGAATGAGGAATTATTAAAACAAAAACAAAATGGACAGTAGTTCTTAAGGTGCAAAGGAAAATATACCAGGCAGGTTCTACAAACAAATTACAACTTATATAACAAATAGTAAAACCCTGAAGGAATGTTTTAGTTGCTCGCACATACCGTGAAAGTCGAGCCGGGTTCAATGAGCCTCTCAGGTTTGAAGTTGAAGTTGTTGAGTTGCTTCTTGAAAGTTTATACAAAATAGTACGACTTTTCCCACCTGGATCATCACTGACCTTTTCATAAAATTATTTTAAGTACCGTGATCTCCGGACTATTGAGTGCACCGGAATATAAGCCGCAGCCACCAAATTTGAAGAAAATATGAACGAGCTCATGACATCAAAACTGCTGAGTCGCAGTGAATAACGGAAGTAAAAAAAAAACAACGAGCGGGTCAAACTTTGTTGTGCGTGAGACACTCGAGATGTTTGCGAAGAAAAGAGAGTTTTATCAGTGAATGTATGTTTAGAGGGAGGACACGGCAGCTTTACTGCGAAAAAACACAAAAACAAAGCAAGTCAGTGAATGAAGTGACTTTCTGAGGGAAACGTTAAAAACGTCTTTCCTATTGATGAAAGTTATGGAACAAAACACATGAAAATAAATATATTTTGAAGTTAAGCCGAGACATTCTTTAAATCTCCTGTTGCTGTGTAAATCCAAAACTTTTTCCCACATTTTTCCCTTGAAGCAATGTGGTGTGAATGTGGCTTGGGATGGGGTAGTAGTGTAAATCAAGGCCTTCAGCAGAGACGCTTCTGTTATTCAACTTCAATTCAATTCAACTTTATTTTTATAGCACCAAATACAACACAGTCATTTCCAGGTACTTTTCACAGAGAGAAACCAGGCAGATTATTGTGATTGACATTTCCTCAGCTGCCCACAATTTCTATTTGTGGACTTTATAAGCAGAAATTCGGATTTCATATTCGATTTTTTCCGTTCTTTGCTGGATTGAACCGCCTTTTGCACCAATTTTGTCCTGTAGGTTGCATGTTTGACACCTCTGCTTTAGATAGAACGTGTCACTGATATGTATTTACCATAACTGACCAGGGAGACACTTTAGAGACTCTTATTTTTAATACCGCTCTCTTCAGTTCTTCTGGTTGTGAATTTAATCCCAGCTGACACTGGCAGCAGGCACCATGGACACGTTGTTAAGAAAAACCCGAAGTTAGACAACCACACGCATTCGATTCACCCCTAAAACCAACAATAATATGAGATGTGTGTTTTTGGACTGAATGACTTGAGAAAAACTTACACACACACACACATTGAGATCGTGCAGCGTTAGAAAGGCTCCTGAGCCCGGGCTCAAACCGGAGATCTTCTTGCTGTGATGGAGTGCTACTCCACTGTACATCCCCACTCAATAATACTGCAGCAAGATAGAGTGAATATCTCTGGTGGTAATCATCGTGCAACTTTTATTTTTACAGTTTGAAAAGATGTAGAAAATTCAAAGTGCTCGACACCGGTGCTGTACTGTCCCTTTAAATGTGCCACCTCCATCATTTAGTGTCAATATTTCTTCATACAAATATGTACTCAAAGCTCTTCCTCTTCTGAACGCTGTTTTCGAGCAGCCATTGTTTTTTCTAATTTTGCACAGTTGGTTTGAAAAGCTTCCAGAAAGAGCGTGTGAAGGAGAAAGAACAGAGCAGGGCGCCGACACTTTGCTTCAGACACTTGAGATGAGATGAGATGAGATGAGATGCGCTTGATTTGCTGAGCCGTCACATTTTCTTTACTCCCAGCTATCGTTTAATCAAACGGCAGTACAATGGTATGCAAATGAGAGATTGTGAATGTGAAAAATAGAAGAATACATCCTGTTTGCCTGGAAATAAACTCAGGCTGCAAAGTAAATCAAGCTTCTGGATACTAAACAAATAGATTATAATCAAATTGAATCTTTTGTTTTTCATTTAAGGATATTGATAATTGTTATAGAAACTACTGGAGTGAATCAATTAAAAATAAAAGCTTATCAATTGCAACTTAATCCATGAAATCATCAATTTAATGCACAGAAATCTGAACCTTTTGACAGAAGAGGAGCCCCTCTGTATCTGTCCCAACAGCAGGGTGAACTTTACTCAGTGGATTACTTACTTTGATAGTTAAATTAATCATTGTCATTATATATGTTTTTCATTTTTACATGATCGTTTTACTATAAAACGCAAGAGCACTAACTTTTGCAGTGTTAAAGTTTCACTTGAATGGTATACGATTTTACAGATGACGTCCATCCATCCATTTTCTTTTATTTTATGTCTCTTTGTCCAGCTGGTTCTTGGGGGGGCAGCAGCAGAACTATGCTCACTATACGTGACGGCAGGTCAATCAAAGGACAAACACAAAGAGACGATCACACACTCTCATCAACACCTACGAGCAATTTAGAGCCTGAGAACGAGAGCAAAGTTTTGCGTTTACATGGCAACGTTCTAAAAGCGATGCTTCTTTACGCACAAATAGCAGAAACGCTGAAAATGATGGCGTTTCTTTCCCCTGTTGGGCCACTAGTGGGTGCTGAACGCGGACATTTATATGGACAGACGACCAAGTTGGATTGTTATTACGGTGACTGTCAAAATAAAACTACCAAATCCCAGGAGAATATGGACTGGGAGTCAAGACAGACTGGAGCCGTTTTTAAAAAGTTGCATTCTCAGTGGTTCCGAGCCCCGTTGTTGTGTGAACGGATACTCAAAACTCCACGGAAGTTTTGTATTTTCACTTGAAAACATTGTCGCGTACAGGCCCCCGAGGGCCATAATGTTATGGCTGATCAGTATATGTGACTGTAAGGCCCCGTTTACACGACAACGACTACGAGTGTATCCGCAAAACTTTCTTCACTTTTGGGGGGTCCGTTTACACGACACCAGTGTTCTGATCCATGAAGTTTTTATCCCGGCTCCCGAGGTGGAAAGATTCTTTCACGGTCGCGATTCCGTCCTGCAGACTGCCGGAGGCGACGGTGCGCTCTTACTGCACAGGGTTTAGGTTGTTTAGTCTGCACAGAGGAATCCAAATATGAAGAACTATAGAGTCCAGAGTTTATTTGAGATTCTGTATCTGTGAGGGACAATAGATTTTCTTTTGAAAAGCCTTGAGATGTAAAGTCTTGGATCCTCCTGGAAGAATCGCTGGTTCAGCCGCTGACGGACTGCAGGAAGCCGGCGCCTCAAGCTTCCCTCCTCTCGGCCTCTAGAGGCGTCGCGGCTTTGGCCCAGTTGTCGGCCCCTCCTGCTCGTTCTACCTCATGTGAGTGGAGCCAGAATCGCTCTCCTCCCGTCTTGCTGGTGGAACGTGTTCGGTTCTGAATGCCGTGTAAAAACCTGCCTTCCGTCTTGTCAGCGCCGCACGCTCATCACGGCTCCGGCTCCGGTCAACTCCCAGCGGGTCGACATCAAAACCCCCGGCTCTGCTGACGGCTGGCACTTTCTGACAAGACTTCAAAGGACGTTGTTCTGAAAAGAGAGAGGGGGGGGGGGGGGGGGTTGGCAGAGGGCGGAGGCAAAAACCCAAATCCAGCAGACTCGTGAATGAGAGCAAACTGTGAGACGTGCAAAGCGGCGACGTGTGATTTCATTTCTGTCGGCCTTCAGAAAACAAAGAAAAAAAGGGGGGGTCGACCTGTAGGTTGCCACATGGTCAGGCTCCCATTTCACGCCGGGAGCAGTGGAGCAGCATCCACCTTTTAATATTTCACGGCCCTTCATATGTTCAGGCAATCTCCTCCCCTACGGCGACTCCCTTTGTGGTTGATTTATTCATGACCTCCCTTTGCGCTGCCAACTAATAGCCAGAACTTGGCCCTCAGTGAGGCTCCAGATAGCAGCAAGTGGATCCTGCCACTCCGAGTCACCGCTTTAGAGAGAGAGAGAGAGAGAGATGAGTGTGTGTGATTTAGGATATTACTCAGTTCCCTGCATACTGCAAATATAGCTGCGAGCAGAGAGGAAGAACATAAATAGTGACTCACTTCTGTTCCCTTGAACCAAAGTGAAGCGCCATCAATTCCTCAATCAGGCCTTTCACATGACATTTAACAGTATTTTCCACAGCAGTTTTCTATGGGAGTACTCATTCATAGATTGAAATAGATGCAATATATACAGCATAATCCATGCTGGGACCGCCCCCCACCCAACCCCACCCCCACCCCACTGTGTGTCTCTAGTAGAAGTGATTGATCTTGGCACAACACAAGAATGCAAGAAAATCCTCAAATATGCCTAAATGAATTTTGCATATCGTTTGTGTTTTGTATAAATTCCAGTTGAAATTTGGTCAAACTTTACCAGGGATTCATTTGCATGTCGCATCTGCACGACCTTCATAGGCAAAGTATTTATAGCACAACTGTTGCAATGGAAGAACATCATAAGAAATTCTTCCCTGTCCAACAATCGTCGTCAGGCGTCAAGCAATGTGGAAAATACTTTTGTTAAGTTCAGTTCTCGTTTAGAACGGCAGATAATGTATAGATGTAGTGGATTGCTATAACATGCGGCGTCCCGCAGGGACCCATACTGGGCCCCACATTGTTTGATTTTAAGGGGTGGTACGACGGAGCAGTGGTTAGCACAGGTTTGAGTAACAGGCTGGACTTTGTCACGTGGAGTTTGCATCTTTTCCCAGAGGCTTCGTGGGTTTTTTTACTTCAACTTCCTGTTCTCCTCCCTCATGTTCATAGCCCCACTCTTGATTTCTCCCCTCTTTTCCTTGTGTCTATCTAGCTTTCCTCTACACGTGTTGCAAACCTGCTTAAATCACCTGTTTAATACTGAATTCTATTTGTACTTTCGTGGAATTACAAATTTGTAAAGTTAGAGAGATTTCTACTTACTAGTGGGTTTTTTTCTCGACGCGGCTACTTTACTCTTTATCACTTTAGTCTTTATTTCCAGACTGCAGCTGTGTTATTGTGGCTTCACTGATCGAACCATTATGTCCAGCATCGGATGATGGGAGGAAGATGCTCAGTAATTGACTACTCTCTTTGTGCTCCCTTCGTTTGGGAGCTCCCTTTGAGCTGCTGACTTATCGCCCGGACTTGGCTCTCGATAGCAGAAAGTGGGTCCTGCCACTCGGAGCCACCACTTTAAGTCCTCAGCCAGACGAGCGCGAAATGAGTCCGTGTGATTTAGGGTATTACTCAGCCCGCTGAAACGGGCTGCATATATAGCTGCTAGCAATAGAAGAAGAGCCGATTCTCTTCGGGCCCGCAGAGATTTAGTGGCGATGACGAATAAAGCTAATTAATTAGCTGGCTATTTGAATGAGATCTCAGCTCTCTTGTTCCCCCAGCTCATTGATCGTCCTCATCTCTCCTTTAGAGACTAGAGAGGCTTGAACAAACACCGTGGCCTTAATATCACACACACAGACACACACACACACACACACACACACACACACACACACACACACACACACACACACACAGGAAAATACTGTTCCTACACGTACACCGTTTTGTTCCTGAGTGGAGCAGATGCACAAATAAAAAGAAAAAAACCAACCTTGTATTTTAAGCATAAAAAGACCACATATTCTGACGAATGCAGAGAATTCGCAGCTTTATTTCTATCGCACGGCAGCTGATTTTACACCGTCTGGGAGATGATTAAAGATGTCACCTTCCACCTTCCTGCTTGTCTGTTTTATGTGATTTTATTGGCCGTATGCCAAACTCGCACATTGAAGGAATACCTGCTGTAAAAGCTTACTACATAAGAACTCTCTTAAAAACTATATATTAATGTTGATTTGCAGCCAAAAAGTGGATTCAGATGATTAGTTTTGGTAGGGATGTGCAATACAAGTGCACAATTGTGTTGAAAGATTACATCCGTAACATGACAGATAGATACAGAATATTCTTTCCTCATGTTAATCGATGTGGATCACAAAAAAAGCTGAAAAAGCTCCATATATATATATATATATATATATATATATATATGATGGTTTTTGCGATCTTTACCAACATGCATCTCAGCCTCTGGCTTCATGATCTTTGTGAACCACTGAAAGCATTTATACAGCTGTAGTTCATGTTAATGTGACGGGCGGATGAAGAAGAATTCTCCCTCCAGGCTGCCGGAATAACAGTCCCAGTAAACATTATAGCGCCATTATTCTGTCAAGATAGAACAGCTGTACCTAGAATTACCTAAAAAAGCACAAGTCAGAGCTGAGATTGATGCTGAAATACATATTTGGTATTGAAAATGCTCTTTTGTATGAATTCACACATTTTGGTGGCAAACCTTCGCCAATACCCTGCAAATACTTTAACATACTTGAAACTATATGGCAAGTTTAACAGCCGGATCTTTAAAGGGGCACTATATAGAATTTGGGAATTGTGTGCATGTTGCAGAAATACTGCACAAAACTCTGGGTAAAATATGTGTAAATATCAAGTTGCCGAGTTGTTGGTGAAACAGCCAGGAGCTTCAGTCATTTTGTTTATTATCCCTTCCTTCTGCGCTTTTGAAAAACTCAAGACACCTTCTTGTGGTGAAAACTGGTATTGCAAGATGAAACGGGCTGAACCATTTCATAAAACCCACTGAATTTGGTGGATAATTAAGGAAGAGGTGATTAAATAGTCTTTCTGATGACGATGCAACTTGATTTGTCTCTCTCTGTTGAGTATTCCAGGATATAATATGATCCTGGACACAAACCAACTCTGTGTCGTAGTTTATATATTAAACAAATAACATAATCTCCCTTCAAATGCACACTCCTTAAATCACAAAATCAGCCGGTCGAACATTTTACTGAATCCAATCAACAATGTTTTACTTGCTTTCCTCGGCAAGACAATTTACAGCATGGTACGCTATCACTTTAAAAACGTCAACAACTTGACTGATCGGGAAAATGAGAGCGGCCTTGTGCGCGCGGCTGGCATTTATTCACCGTCAGGATTTGACACGTAAACAAGTCGGCCCCAATTTGATCAATAGGTAAGCAAATGAGCAAACCTGTAGCTCGAGGGAGCGAACGGCCACCTCGTGATAACATCTGTATACAAACTACCACGCGAGCGATGAATGAGCTGCGAGGCACAAAAAAAACAACTTTATAAATTATAGTTGGTAATTATATTCCCCTGACTTGACTGCCCTTGCTTCCAGCCAACATTTCAATAAATTGAACTTAAAAAAAACCACAACATGGCTTTCACGGTGAGATCTGGCCGTGTTTGGTAGCTTGAAGGAAGAAGAGCCTTTTGAATGGCGGGGAAACGGAACACGAGGTCACTCGTACACCCTCAGGAAAGATTCCACACTTCTCTCCTCCTTTATGTGGCATCGTACGCCCACTCACATCTTCACTATAAACCAGCGTTGTCTATATATAGCCGCCCTCTTGGGGATTATTTTATTGCTTTTCCCCGACATGTCTGTGAATCCCCTTCCTGTACCACGGCGCCGCTTCCTTTGATGCTCCAGGAGAGAGCGGCGCTATTCGACGGATGTCTCAGGGATTATTGTTGGTGTTAAAAGGTTTGCTTCTCTTGAAATGCCTGAATGTCCCGGAGCGTTTTTGGCGTAGCAGACGAGTATCTGACGGCAGAAAGGCCAGCGGGTTATGATCTGTGTAGAGAATTGTACAGTATCTTGTTCTTGCCACTACCTTTGGCGGTAAAGGCCCGTGCATACTCTTCTGAGAACCCGTAAGAACAAGGAGAAAAGTTCGGCTGTGACGTCAGCCAGCTGATGAAAAAAAAACTGCTTGTTCGGCAGAGAAGAAGCTGTCGAACTCACAGGCCACGCCCCCTCTCACAGGCATTTTAACTTTTCAACTTATTTTTCCCGTCAAATATTTTCAGAAATAAATTTCACTGAGCTGTTTCAGTAATAAAAGAGAACGTTTGTGTCCGAGGCGCCATGTTGGTCCGTTTTTAACTGCAGGAGCTTGACAGCCCTGAGTGATGCGTTCAGGCGCATCACGTAACTCCGAACCCCTTTATGTTAACGAGCCGTGGGGCTCATTCAGCTGCGATGCTACATGTTAAACATGATTAAAAGACGACTGATATTGACGAGCTGGGACGTGAGTGCGCAGCACATGGCAGTGCCAAAGTTTTGGGGGTGTGGCATCGACATACTGGACGGTTAGCGCCATAGACATTAAAAAATATATATAGTATATATTATGTTGGCACTGTCGAATAAAATGTCTTGGTGGTTTTCACGGCAGATGTTAAAAACCCCGACCAAAGTCCGTAGCTGTCCTGGCGAACGCCGTTTAACCGCATTTCCATTAAAGTTTAATATTGTCCCGTTTGTTTGTCTTATTTTAACGTCAACCGCTGCTAACGGCTGGTGGCTGGTGGCAGAAGTCACTAGTTAACAGGGGAACCAGTTAAACCGAAACACCGGACAGTGAAGCACGATTGGAACGATCCACATTTTGTAATATTCTCCATAAATATATAGAAATATATACTATGTCATTTCTTATTTGAGCTGATATGCAATGAACGATCACTCTGCATCATATCGAGGGGGATTACTTGAGCTTTTCCCTTCAGAGGGAGCTGACTGAAGAAAATGACATCATTATTTTTTGTGAGGACTCTTGACTCTTTGGACATAAGATGATCCCTGAACATCGTTTTTGTCTGAGAAGTATTTGATGAAGTTTAGGAGGATTGTGTGCTTGTTTGTGTTTGTGTGTGGGGTCTGCATGTCGAGTGCAGGTGATTTCGTCTCATCTTGCGCTCGCTGTTGTGAGAGAGCGTTGACCTTTCCGCCGTCTGACTTTGTCTCTCGCCCACCGCCGGCCGGGATCGGCTCCAGCTGCCCGCAGCCGCGCATTTTAGTATAGAAGACAGATTGATTGTCAGCCTTCCTGTCCTCTGCCCGTCGAGTGCAGCTGCGATGGGACGGCTGAGTGCAGAGCGAACAGAAGGGTGATTCTGGGACACCGAAATGTGCTGCTGCTTTTTTCTTTTTTCTTTTTTCTTCTTCTTCTTATTAAATCAAACTTGTCCTGAGCCCAATTCTGCAAAGTTTCCGTGACGAGAGGACCACTGACGTCGTCCCATCCAGGTTCCTCCACCGGCGCTCACCCCACTTTGATCGCACAGGGGAAGGTTACATCAGAGCGTGCGTAGAACACGTGGCTTCCTTCTCCTTCAGCCGGCTCCCCCGGGTCCCTGCAGCTCAGGTCTTCTGACGTACAGATCCCAATGTGGTCGCAGGACGATTGCACGAGTACTCAATCGACCATAAGGTCATAGTTTACTCACGCGCTGTGAGCTTCCGTCCCCACGCGGTGTTAGGGAAGTGCGTCCTTGTTGCACACACATGCATTCCCGACAGATTCGTGTCCGTTTGTGTGCATCACAGTGCCGTTTTGTGTGGAGATGTCGAACACGGAGGGAGGGAAATCGCCCGCTCCAGTTTAGCGGCAGGAAAGTGGGCCGATCTGTTCTTTGGAAGTTTCCCAGTGAAATTTCCTGGGGACCAAGACACTGAAAATATCTGTCTATATACACACTATGTCCTACATAAAAGAGAGGGTGATGCAGAGACAGAGAAGAAGAGAGGAAGCGGCACGACGACAACGCATGTGTGTGGAGTGCAGATAAAAAAAGAGAGAGGGGGGAGGAAATGAGGTTAAATGTCACTGTGCTGGTGGGATATCAGTCTTTTTGATGGCATCACACAGACTGCAGAGAGACTGAAGCTTCGTGGAACCAGGTCAAGACTCTGGCAAGTCACCCAGCAAAGTTACCTCCTTTTCCCTCCCACTTCTGTCATCCCAGAACCACTCAAGTTGAAGTGCTGCCTCATAACCCCTATTTTCCACTCCTGCTGGTCTCCTGCCGCCAGTTCAAGTGTGGCGGCAGCCGATGGGAGTGTGTGTGTGTGTGTGTGTCTGTGTGTGTGTGTGACCAGATTAATATGTTTACACCTGGTACCACAGATCCCATCCATCCTTGCCAAAACACGGATAAGGCCACTTCTTCCTGCGAGCTTTGCGTCTTTTTAAAAACAGATGTTAATGGCTCGTCTCACTCGTTCCCCGTCCATGAATATCTTAACATTTCGTTTTTGACAAGTGTGTCTCTACAACCAGAGCTGCCAGCAACCTGTTGTTTTTTTTTTTTTTAACTATTATAATTTTTTTTGCTGAAGTGTATGTGGAGTGAATTTACCACTGGAATTTACATCCTGTTACAAATCATTCCGACGCACCGCTGCCAAAAGCCCAGCTAATGTGCCTTTTTAAAAAAAAAAAGAAAATTTTGTTCTCTGCGTCGTTCTCACAGAGAAATCAAACCTCAATGACTGGATTTCAGCCTGAGACATTTCCAGCTCGCCATTACTCACAAGAGGTTTTCTGTGATGATGTAATATATTTATTCGTATACGTTTTGGCATGATTCACTTAGTCTGTGTTAAACGGTCCTAGAAATCAAATATGATCCAGGACCCCAAAGGAGGCCTGGAGGCTTGGTCTGAACTGGGCTCAGCAAAAATAAGTTAGCATACGTCAAAGATAAACTAGACTCTTTCTACAATCTAGAGTGGATCTGGAAACTACCCAAGGTGTTGACAAACACAAGAAATCATAGTCGCATGTTGGATTCATGGGATTCTTTTCCATTTCTGGGTTTGGAACTCGCCACAAAAACACACTTAAAAAGGAGAACTACTTAAGTGTGAACTTAAACAAGTATGTAGAACTTTTCTCCACGCTGACTCAATCGATCTTTGATATGTACTTTTTCTCATTTTAGCTTTTATTGATTTTTCTCATTTTTCCAAAACAAACAGACCGAACAGAAGAGTTTATCCTGAACTAATGTAATTGCGGTTAACACAATAAGAAATAAATAGGAGATATGAGAAAAAGAACGAAAGATAAAGAAAGAAAAGCAAAAGGGAAAGAAGGAAAAAAAAGGTAATATCCCGTTCGGAGCTTCATTCTATTTTGTCTGTTCTTTTGCACAGTTTTCATCTGTGTTGATTAATCTTTCAGTTTTCTGTCGCTATCCAAGGTCCTGAGAAAAGTCAACGTCTTCGGTGAATTATAGGCTTTAACAGACGACCACAAATTGTGTTGAAGGCTCTGTTTCAGCCTTTACATTTCACAAGAGTTTTGTATTTACACTGAAACAGCAGAAACCATGAAAACGATGTAGTTAGCATGTCGGGCCACCAGTGGCCACTAGTGAGTAAACAATGGGAGAACACGGACACTCTAGTGGACAGACGACAAAGTTGGATTGTTTTTACGGTGACTGTCAAAATAAAACTACCCAGTTCCAGGAGAATATGGACTGGAAGGCAAACGTTGTTATTATCCATCTACTGAGCATGTGCAGAAGAACTATTTACTATTTTTAATTGAAGACGTTGTATGAATGTGGGCAAAAGTTGGGAAAAATGTGGTTTCAAGGTTGGTTTTTTCCCCTATTTCATAAATGTTTGACTCTTCACAGACAATAAACAATTGTGTATATAAAATTCAATCCAAGAGACACTGCATGCACAGAGATTCATAAAATCCAATCAAAACAAACCGGACAGGCGGCCTGTGAGTGTATAACACGTTACTCTAACACCGATCAACGCAACGCCTCCAAAGAAATACAAAGCCTGTCAAATCTCTGCAAAGAGCTCAGATTAGTTTACAGCAGTCTTGTCAAGGTAGCGGCGTTCAGGGGCGACACTGTCGGCAGCAGAACAAATGAAGTTCTCCAGTTTCCCAGGAGTCTGGATCACTTAGCATGCGGGGCTCGCTGCGGGGGGTCCGTCCAGGACGACTTCCATCAAGCACGTATTGATCCCAGCACATTAAAGAATTAAACCACTGCTGCCAGAGTGATACTTTTAGTAAATAAGCCTACCTAGTTTCTTTCCACGAGTTACAAAACAGACTGTCATGGTTTTTTTTTTTTTTTTATCGCAGGCAGTGAGAGAAATCGGGAGGAGCAAAACGTTTTTATCTTTATTCATTCGTGAGTAACTCGGCGGTGGGAAACAAGTACACTTGGTCCTGTTTACACGACAACGGGTTTAAAAACGGCTCCCAGGGTGGAATTTTGGGAAAAACGACCATGGCCATAGTAACTAGTTCTGCACATACGTGTGTGTGGTTTCATCACAAAAACAAGCAACAGCGCCGACTCATGGCCCGGCATGGTAACTACATCCTTATCTTCACCTTCGAAAATTGAGCGTTGGTCGAGAAGGTTATGCTTAAGGGTATTTATTTATTGGTTTGCATGTATGTATGTGTTTTACCAACTTTTCGCAAAAACTGCTCACCCGAATGGCATGAAATTTTCAGCGATGATTTGTCATCATCCAACGACTAATACACCAGATTTTTGGACGATCCTGGCGAACCGTTTCCGACTAAATCCCCCAATAAATGTTGAATAAAAATACCTATGCGAAGCGGATGTAAGAGGCACCTCACGCAGCTCAAAGGAGCTCAGCGTCTGTTGCCATGGAGACGCTCGGTCTAGTTTTCAGTGTTTTTGCCATTTCTGTGGAAACAGACATCGTTTTCAAAACATTACCGTGTGAACTCAAATGTTTTCTGAAATGTCAAGTAGACAAGGCCTAAACAACTCAAATTTTAACATTTCAAGCTTTGACTGTTTGATTGGAGGTCACAGATGAAATACGTTGGCAAGTAAAAGCACCTGAACTGTTTGCAACCATCCAAGTATTTAATTTAAACAAATAAAAACACAGAACAACAACCAGAGAATAAACCAGGTTGAAATCAAACCACCTTCAGATGGTCCCTGTTGCAGAGCGTCCACTGTACCCAAACCTCTGGAGACGTTCCAGTCTGTCTTTGTTCTGTCTTTGTTCTGTCTTTGTTCTGCTCGACTGTCCAGCTCCCGGCTTTACATTCACAGATATGAACGTCTGCCAATTGATACACACTCCTGGCCCGTTCAAGCCAATATGTACCGCTGGTGTTATGAGAAATTCCGCATGCCTGCTGAAAGTTGCCAGAGCTCATGCGGTGGAAAACTCTTTTGCCATGTGCGCGTGCCTCACCGTCTGACTCTAAAGTGTGTGGAGTTGATATTAAAAACAGGACGCGCATTTCTTGGCAGGTGCTTGAAGTTGCAGAGACTTTATTTTTTTCTGCTTGAAGTGTGACTCGAACAAAATGTACTCTGACTGTACTAAAGCAGACAAACTGCAGTAAGTGTGTGCAATACTTTGGAATTCCGAAGGCTCTGTGTGTGTAGATTGCAAACTGGATGCATTTTGCAGCGAGTGTTAGGAGCGATAACAGCAGCGGGTTCTACATACCTGCCAAATAAATGCACCCTACCTTTAGTTTATGTAGCTGCAGATTTATATTTATTTTTTCATCAGATGATGTTCCACATATCTAATCTGTTCTCAGTTTGAATTAAACCTGGTGAGGTCATGTGGAGTCTGCATGTTCTCCCTGTGCACGCAGGTTGTTTCCTGCCAGGTCCACCTCTCGTCCGTTTGAGGTTAATCGTGGACTTTACATGAGAAGTGTGATTGCTGATCTCTGAGTTGGAACTGTGACCACAGCCTCTCCGTTGTGTGAAGCTGCAGTCGAAGTGAGGGTCTGTAGGAAGATCAGCAGAAAGTGGTTTGTGTTTCGTTTCATTTGACGTTTATAAAATCAGCCTCGGGCCGACCCGTTATCTCCGGTTATCTCTGGGCCGGGAACCACTTTGAAGTATCACTGCGTCTAAATACAGTCTTCAGTAATACTGGTGGCGTCTCTGTACTTATTGGTTTGTCTATTTGAATTATTTGTTTATCTAATCCAATCTGTTGGAATATTTAGTGATTGATATACAATTAGAGTGTGTGTGTGTGTGTGTGTGTGTGTGTGTGTGTGTGTGTGTGTGTGTGTGTGTGTGTGTGTGTGTGTGTGTGTGTGTGTGTTCTTCACCTCATTGATTGGTAAAGTGAATGTTTGGAATTCGACTTCAGTGAAAACATAAATCACAGTGAACCTCATGACCGTGAGATTCTGTGACGTCGTGTGTCACAGATGTTGACTTTCCTCCTCCTTGCGTTCGTTCGTTTTGCCCCCTGAATCCCATTGGCCGATTCCAGCTCCCGCTTCCTGCCTATGCCTCCCCGGGCGGGGGGGGGGGGGCGTCTCCGCCTCCGCCCGCCTGCCGAGGCCGGGGCGACTCGGGTTAATGTAGTTTTAAGTTGCACGGCTGCATGAAAGTGTTAATGATGTGACCTGAAACGAAGCGACTCTCCGGGGAGGAGGAGGGCCGCAGATAAAAACATCTTCCCAGTCAGACGCAGAGCCGGGGAGATGATTATCACTTGTTGGCATTAGGAGATATCTCATCGCTTCATCGCTATGACACACACACACACACACACACACACAAACACACACACACACACACACTGGGATCTCTCATTATGAGGCCCTTTTATGTGTGAGTCATGACTTTTCTCTGGGGAACTGATTATTACCTTCTCTCTCATAATTCTCCCTCCGTCCTGACCTGTTCCAGCTTAATTGACAATGAGTGATTCTCTCAAAAGTTTTTAGCCTCTATTTTCTCGCCTCCAACCGCAGGGATCAGTCTAATATCTGTCGCAAAGAAGGAGAAGGGAAAAAAAAGGAGGAATAAATAGCTAAGAACGCGTGACAAATAGGTTTGTCATCCACTTTCACGTTATTGTTTCACTGATGTAGGTGGATTTTACTCAACAGCTTCCAGGTATCAGCCTGTCAGGAGCTGCGTTAAACACTGCCTCTGCTTCGGCGAGGCTTCCGGGGCGGTGCAGTGGAGAGCTCTCTCTCTTTTAAAAACAAGAATACTTTCTGCCTTTACAAGTTACTTAAACTTAAATCAGAAGTAACTGCTTCTTTATTCACGGTTGTCGTATTCAGGGTGTCGTCACGCTGTTCGCAGCTGCGGCTGCAGTGTCACAGTGGTTAGTGAGGGCAGCTCATTGATGGGGGCTCTGGTTTGAATCCGAGCTTCCTGTGTGGCGTCTTACACGTCCACAAATCTGCATTTGAAGTCGATTATAGACTCGTATAGGAAAATGCTCATGCGAAAAGATGGCAGCTTACACTGTAGCTGATGGGTGAAATGTATGAATAGTTAAAGTTGATGCAGTTTAATGGAGCTTGTTGCTTCATGGATGAACATTCAGGAAGCTGTTAGCATTAGCCACCTTTAGCCAGTGTCCTACATAAACACTCGCCGTGGTAGTTTATCCCAGCTGCCTTGTTGCTGCTGCTTCTTGTTCTCATTCATTTATTAATCCTGTCAGGTGTTACGCCAAGTTTGGCATCGCTGCTGAGAAGTGTTCACCCCTTGAGAAATAGTTACTTAGAAAATACTAGAACTTTATTTTTTTATGCACTTTCGGTATCCATCCATCCATCCATCCATCCATCCATCCATCCATCCATCCATCCATCCATCCATCCATCCATCCCAACAGTCAAGTCAGTGGAAATTTCACAGTCAACAATTAACCTCTGCATCAGGGGTGTCAAACATTTCACTGTATTTTGCATCAGAACCTTTAATTAAAATTCGCTTTATGATGGGATTTGCATCGTTTTCCGTAGTAATCGTTTGGCGTTTTTGAAAATATAGACATTTTAATCTTTTAAACTCTTTTAAATTTTAAGTTTCTTTTACCGCTCAAGGTGAAATTGGACTTTATGTAACTGAACTAAAACGTGTTTTCACACTCCTGATATAAAGCGCGTTCATGGACTGTGAGGTGGAACTCGTGGATTCACAGGGAGGAAATGCAAACTCCGCACCTATCAGTTCCCTACGCCTGGGCTCAAACCTGGGCTCTTCTCGCTGTGAGGCAAGGATGAACCAAACCGCTGCACCGCTGTGACGCCTCTGTGGATCAGTTACTGGCTCCGGAGAACACTCCAGCGTGAAACTCCGCGAGGAAACGACCGGCTTCAGTTTCATTCGGTGTGAAAAGGCCAAGTCTAAATACACTGTTGACTCTGGCTTCTGGCAACTTTCACCCAATAATTCTGGCAGAGCTTCTCGTCTTCGGCCTCCTCCTGCGAGCTCACACCTCTCATTTCACACGCTCACATTCGACTCGGGTCCTCGCTCTCCTCCCGCACTCCGCTTTTGTTCCAGCTCATCTTTTGTCTCCTTCCTCTCTCCTCTTCCTCCCATTTTCTTGTTTTCTCTTCGGTTGTTTTTTATTTTTTTTTTACCCACTTCAGATTCTGATATCTCGTCAGTTAATAAACACGATTAACTAGATTTTGTGAGAATTCAAAGCATGAATCCGATGACCTTTTTGTTTTGTTGCAGATTGAGGCTCCGTTTACAAAGTTTCAGGTGAAAACGCATCGTTTGTTCCGGAGAAGTTTTGTGTTTTAACAGCCAACGTTTTGAAAACGATGTCCGTTTACACCCAAACAACAGAAACACTGAAAAAGACGTAGTTAGCATGTCGGACCACTAGAGGGTGCTGTTTGCTTTTGTAGTGAAATAACACACACATGCAGCAGCGAACACTGAGCTCTAAACGTTAACAATAGAAGAACGCCAACATTTTAGTGGACGGACCACCAAGTTGGATTGTTATTACGTTGACTGTCAAAATAAAAGTGCCAAGTCCAGGAGAAGATGGACTGGGAGTCATGACATGACGAAGGAAATGTTGTTCTTATTGTTCGACTGAGCATGTGCAGAAGAACTGTGTACTACGGTCGTGGCGTTTCTGCATCAACACAGATGAGCGCGAACATTTTCAAAAACTTGTCCTTTCAGTGGCTCCGACCACCGTTGTCACGGAAAAACCAAAATTCCTGAAATGCTGCTGCTGCATATGTGCCGCGGCCGTAATAGATCATGTACAAATTGCATAATAGATGGATTTGTATTCTTGAAATAAGGAATAAAAGTAAACTTTTGTTACGGTATGACAACATCTCGAATAAAGTCGATGTATCGGGTTCTTTTTCCCCAAGGTGGAGTCCCTCTAGTGGCCCGGCATGCTAACTACATCATTTTCAGCGTTTCTGCTGTTCCCGTGGAAATGGACATCGTCTCCAAAACTTTTCTCACATTTGCAAAAATGATTCACTTGAAATGTTGTAAAGTAAATGTTTCTTCAACGGGGCTTTTAGCCGTGTGCAGTACGCAGGGCTGCTGCGTTGAAAGATTTGAATCTTTGTCATTCGAATCGCAATCGTCTTCCCAAACACAAAGAAACGCCGAGCAGGAGCTTCTTTCTCCGGCAGAATGAGAGAAGAACGGGAAGCTGGGCTGCAGGGCAATTCTCCCCTTTCGTAAAATCAATTGCCCACCCTGACACCAGCGGCTTCCACTTCCTCCTGCCTCTCTTTTATTTGTCTTTTCTCTCTCTCTCTCTCTCTCTCTCTCTCTCTCTCTCTCTCTCTCTCTCTCTCTCTCTCTCTCTCCCCCTCTCTTGTATCCTGAGCTTTGATTACTCAGCACTATGCAAAAACCCCGGATTGCTCACTTCCATTTATTATCGTGTCTTTTGTAGGTAGCGCTCTCTGATTGGTCAGCTTTTTGACGGGCCTGCAGAAACTCTCTCTCTCTCTCTCTCTCTCTCTCTCTCTCTCTCTCTCTCTCTCTCTCTCTCTCTCTCTCTCTCTCTCTCTGTCTCTTTCACTCATCAGCAATTTGGTTTGCAGGCTCCTTCCTCCTCCTCCTTCCTCCTCTTCTCTTCCTCTGCTGTAGCCTCACAGTCCTGCTTTCATTCTATCATCTCTCTCTCCCTCCTCTGGTTCTCTCCTCAAATACTCACAAACAGCTCAATACACAAGGCCTCATTGATTTTCATTTAAAACATTTTTTACATTTTTTTTTTGTATTATTAAACCTTTTCCCAGTTTTGGATGATTCTCATTTCATACGCAATGGAATCCATTTCAAGCGCTCCGTCTCGTCTCGGGCGCACCGTGTGATCGTGGTTGTGGGGATTTTTATGTGTAAACTTATGACGGGATGATAAAAATCTGTGCATGGATTTAACGGCTCGAGACGTCAAGAAGTCCTTTTACACAGCTACTTTATTTGTGTCGCACAGTCAAGCGGCGAGGCTTTGCCTTAAATCAAAGTGTCAAACTCAGTGGAACAGTTTGATCTGTACCGACAACACAAATCATAAATAACAGCAGCCCGAGTGCGTTATGAAGACATCAGCATCTCATGAAATATCTCCTCTTGAATGGGCACAATTTCAGCGTAATGTCCACAAATCATATATTTGCAGTTAATTTTTGATACATCCAAGTGCAGTGGTATATTGATCTTGGTATATGTATATATGTATATACAGTATATATATATTCACCTTGAGCGGGCCGGACCAGTAAAATAGAGGCATAATAACCATTAAACTTAAACTTTAAAGTTTTTCTATGTTACGGTGCAGAGTATACGTGATGAGATTGTCAATAGTTTCACTAAAACCAATGGAAAACGACTACTGGTGATGAATTTTGTGAGCCAATGAGAAGGAGTCTGCACAGGAGGTTTTATTTAGGATTGCAGAGGACGCAGACACAAGTCAGCTGACGAAGGTTAACGATGTCGGCCGTGGTGAAAAATCTACAAATTTCCAAAAGTGGACTACAAAAAGAGCATTTATAACACTTTAAAATCTACTTTCCAGAAAAGGTCTCACTTCTGTACAGAGAATAAACCAACACACCAATTCCACTCATTTCCACTGAAGTTTGCAAACAAACCAGAGTTTAAAAGCCGTCAAACTGTTTATATGTTTCGCTAACTTCTTCGGGAACCTGCTGCAAGGGTTTCCGGGATATGAATGGTGACGTTGCAGCAGAACCCCCAGCGAAAATATCAACATTTGACCAATTCAGCCCGAAAAAAGCCAGAATTTCTCACGGAAAGAGTCTTTAAGCCGCG
This sequence comes from Lipophrys pholis, assembly GCF_963383615.2. NCBI lineage: Eukaryota > Metazoa > Chordata > Actinopteri > Blenniiformes > Blenniidae > Lipophrys > Lipophrys pholis. Next base: position 3,238,325 of record NC_137647.1, read on the forward strand.
AGAACAGTCAGAAATGGTAAAAACGGGATCTTGCTTCGGGAAACTGTGAAATGTTCTGGAAATACGTGTATGAGGAGTTTCCATCAGAAAGGTTTTGACAATGTTAGAATTCTATAATATTATAATAAAAAAAAGATTCTTATGCAAAATACAGTGAAATGTCCAAAACAACCCATAGCTGTTGCATCATGGGTGTTTTCACGGCGCATTTCCAGAATGTTGTGTTTTTCCCCCGTTTCCACGGAGATGGAAACTTTTTTAGATTTTTATTATTCAAACAGACGCCCCAAAATGTCACCAAAGTTTTTCCCGTCATGTAAACGAAGCCTCGGTTAACAAACATTGCACCCTGAGGTTTGTTCAGGTATGAAGCAGATTATTCATGATGAATTCGTCACATCGAGGACAAAAGGTGAGACGTTAAAGGGCCAAGACGTCGAAACCCAAACGTTTAGAGCCACGTTTTTCTCTCTGCATCCCGCTCATTTTGTTGTTTTATCACAGAGCCTCTTTGTTTTTGTAAAGTGCTGGAATACATTGGCGTCATGTTAAAAAGAAGGGCCTGCCCGCACGGCGTTAAATCTCTGTGCTCTGAATACATTCCAGACCCATTTCGTCGCCTTTTCCTCACTCAAAACCCTCAATAAATACTTGATTTCTTGAGATTCAGACGCTCTGGATGCCGAGCTCCACAGTTTGCTGCACACCCGTCTGTGAACAGAAGTCTGAATGCTAATGGAGGGAAGACGTTGTCACGTTTGTCACAGCGTGTTCTGAAGCCAGTTTGCTTGCGAGGCGAAGAAATGAACAGTGATCGTCCGATTAGAAGAGTTGAGATTCATTTTAGGAGGATTTTTACAATTGGGATAATCTGTTGATTTAAAAATGTCACATCACCTTTTTTTTATTGTCGACTCCAAAAGAGAAACATGAAGAAAAAGTGAATTGATGCACAGAAAACTAGTGTAAGAGACAGAAACATTCTTTATGCTATTTAAGCTGCTTGTTTTATTGTAGATTTGACCCGATTTTGTTGGATCGTATGATTAGAATCTATTTGAGGAATTTGTAAAGCTTGAGAATATTTGTTTTCTGCTGCTGCATGTCAAAATGTTTCATCGACATGAACGAGACAAGGTGTATTGATTTCTGCTGCAGCATTAAGACATAAAGGCACTTCACTGCTTCACGAGGAAATAAAGGAAATACGTTAAAACAAAGGGCTTCAAAAGGAGAAACTTTATTAAACTAGACGCCATAAAATGAGTCAAATATATTGTTTAATTGAAAAATAAAGTTTGATTTCAAAGAAGCGAGTGTGTCAGCAGGAAGTTTGTTCCACAGGTGAAGAAGAGTATAGGAACCAAAAGCTGCTTCACCTCGTTTCTTCTGACTCCTGAAGACCTTCGGGCTTCTGGGTTTGATTCTGGTAAATCTCAGACACATTCAGGCGTGAGACCAACCACAGCTTCAGAGAGCAGCAGTCACATTCTGAAGTTGATCCTTTGACACGCCGAGGTGTCACATGCTCCACCCTGAGTTGGTGAGGAGCTCATCGTTTCCCAGAAAATAGGAAATCATCTCCTCTTTGTTCCTTCGCTTTTCTATTTTTTTAAAGAGATTAAAGTATCAAGACTGCAGCTGAGCTGAACATCTCTGTGTTTAACTCCTCTCACCGTTTCTTATTTTAAAGTTACATCGTATTATTATCATTATTATGATTATTGTTATTTTCCTCCTTTTTCTCTCCTCCTCCTCCTCTTCCTCCTTCTTTTGTTTCTTGTGTTGGTGGACAGCTGTGAGTTTCAGCTCTGGTCTCAGAGTCTCTGGAGAAAAGCCTCCGCGTTGCACGTCTAACACATTTTCTCCCTCACAACAAGGCTCCGATTCCCTCGGGTCTCCCAGTAACACACACACACACACACACACACACACACACACACACACACACACACACACACACCATGCGGCTCCTCTGAAGTGCTGCTCTACACTGTAACTGTTAACAACATTCAGCTGCGAAATGCTGTAACTGATTTATGTGAAAAAAAAAATATATATCATTTTCGTCCTTTGCATGCGCTGTGCATCTAATAAATTTAGACGATGACATGGAGCCTGAATGCACCAGATTGTGTTTCTGTTCACTATTTCCCCATTCCCGGTGGAAACAGGCCAGAAGACAAACGACTCGGAACAACAAGATCAACAGGCTGTTCTTCTCCTGCAGTGCTGCAGATGTGATATGTGATCAGAAAGAACAAAAATCTCTTATCTTCACCCTCAAATGCATATAATCTGCTGTGAGGTCGTTCATTTGTGTGCTTCTAATATAATCCATTCGAATTGAAACGACAAACAAACATCATACTGACTCGGATGAGAGGAAATCGTTTGTAATTTCTCAGATCGGCGGTGAAAGAGGGCATTCATTATGAATCCTCCAAGTGACTGTTAGCTGCAGCCACTCGAATAAATCCGTGTAATTTCCTTCAGACGTTTCCTCTCTCTCGCTGGCGGCGGGTCGCTTGTCGAGGGGGGAAACGGTTTTCCGAGTGGAAACAGTAAAGCTTTCTTTTAGGTGCGCGGAGCCGCTGGAAACGCAGCCATTTTTGAAAAGGCCTCCCGAGGTGAAGCGTCTCAGAGGCAGTCGGACCCTGTGAGGAGCTGTCCACATCGTAGTGGTGCTGAAAACCCTGCAGGCGAGGCGAGGCGAGGCGAGGCGCTGGCCTTCGGGGACAGATCTGCTATCTCGCTCTGAAGTGGCTCCTCGTTCTCCTGGGGCCGATGACAGGAGTGTGTCGTCTTTCATATTGTCTGTTACCACTGAGTACATTTAGGAGAAAGCTGGATTTTCTTTGCACGCAAAACAACCCAAAACAATTTAAGATTATCTTTTCAGGAGGAAACATTAAATACGGAGCAAAGCGGCATTTAGGCTACTTTTGCACACCAGGACTTGAAGCTTGTGGAGTTTCTTGTTGCAAGTTTCTCGTTTCTCCAAAGAGCGAGACAGGATGAGTTTGTTTAGTGAATCACAAGTTAAATTCTCCATCTTTGTATTGACTAGTTGTTGTCTTGTTTCCTTAGATTACAATCGTACAATTCACCAAACAAGAATCAACAATAATTAAAAATAAATAAATAAATCTTAATTTGATCGGCAGAGAAGGTTTTTCATGGGTGGAATTCCCACTCTGTTTCCTGCTCATCCTACATGTGGCGCCACTTACATTGAAAATAACGTAAAATTTAAATAACTTTATATTCCAAATGCCAGAAGGACACAGCTTTGACAGAAACTGAATAATGTCATTTGAATATGGGAATTAAGTGATTATTGGAGGGTGCACTGTTCAGGTTTTGATGATCTGAAGCTTTAAAATCAGGTTTTTAATTTACTTTCCTGGGTTTTGTTAAAGTTTGTTTCCTGTTCAAAGGGCAAAGTTTAGTTTAAGGTCAATGGTTGACACGCTTTCCAATGTGAAACCAACTTCAAAAGTTGTCTTTAAAAAGGCCAAATGAATTAAAAATATATTTTAATTTATTTATTTTTTACTTTTCTTGGTGAATTATGTATTTCTAAAATATTTGTTGTTTTATTTCCAACCTCAACACAGTAAGTGGATCAACTTTACCATTAATTCTCCAGCTGGTACTAATATGGATCCATATTGTGTCATCAGGTCAAATGTAATGACATGAAACCCCAAGACGGTTTTGGGAAATATGTCTTCCTGTAAAATGTGTAGAAATACATATTTGAATTGATGTTTCTACAGGTCAGTAACGTAAAATGCAAACTGTGGATCGTGTTTTAAACTGATCTTATTAAGCCGTGTTGCTATTAGAGAAGATCTTTGTTACTGTTGAAATAAACAATAATCAAGTCAAAATCGGGATACGACTCCAATCGCAACTCTGATTTCTTGCATCGCACCGTTTCCCAATATTCGCCAACGTTTTGAAAGTGACGTATTAGAGACTACACAATAGGACATTTGCGTAATCATTCTTTACGTTTAATATCTTATTTTGTACCGGCAGCAAAAAAATCAATGTGTTTCACATCAACAGGCAAATATTGTCTTTGTGTCAGGCTTGATCCTGAAGGTGAGAGTGTGACCGCATCCTTGGAATTGGCTTTTAACATGCAGTCCACCAGAGGGCGCCACAGTGAATTAAAATCCTCCAAATACCAATAATTCTTGGGCATAAGATAACTAACTTTGTGAGAAAGTTAATTTTGAAAAGGGGGCGTAATCGGAGACAACATCACAAACAGCAATGATCTGTTATAGGCTTCTAATCTCAACACTGCCCCCTGATGGCTCATGGTGGTACTGCAGTGTCTCGTCCTTGTGTTGTGTGTGTGAGGCGTAAGTAGGCCACAAGTAGTTCAGAGTTTCAGTACTGCATGACTGGAGGTAAAACACATTGTTTCCATAGTAACCAGAGTTTTTGTGACTGATGTTTTGCTGAAAGTCGAGCAAAAGACAAACTTTCTGCAGTTTATTTGTTTTGATCATCTCCTCTCCTCTTCCGCCCCCCCCACAGTGTCTCTCTGAGAACGATGGCGTTGCCCCTGGTGCCGCCCTCTCTGTCGCCATGACGATGCCGTTCAGCCCCCTGTCCAGCGACGAGGAGCAACAAAGGATGCTGGGAAACAATCGACATCTCTATCCTGGGGCGGAGGACGAGGAGGAGGAGGAGGAAGAGGAGGAAGAGGAGATGGAGGAGGACGAGCGCGACGAGAACAGGGAGGAGGAGGAGAACGGCGAGCTGGCCGGGGAGGAGGAGGACGAGGCGGAGGAGATGGTGGAGGAGGCCCGGCGAGGAGGCCTGTCGCGAGGGGGCAGGGGTGAAGGGCACCGGCAGTCGGGCAAAGCGGCCGGGCGACCCGCCGGGGAGAGGCAGATCCGGGCGGGGAACCCCGGACACGCTGCCAACCCCTACTCGTCCAACCCGGGGCCCATGCACCAGCAGGCAGCCAATCAGATGCAGCAGCAGCAGAGGCGGCTGAAGGAGCGCAGCAGCAGCTCGGTGCCAGCCGAGGACGCCCACATCGCCATGATGGTGTTTCGTATTGGCATCCCAGACATCAAGCAAACGGTGAGTGATGTTTGAGGCAGTTCTGTTCTCCACGACACCATCAGACCAGCGGGCCCAGTTTACCTTCAGCACAATTCTCCTCAAAAGAAAAAGTAGAATCCTTAGAATCTAGTTCTGGTTCAAGTCTAGGATGAAAAGAGCTTTTTCCTTTTTCTCTCAACACATGAGCGTGATGGGCGTCTATACATCGTCTGCAGGTGAGAATGAGAGTCTGTCTCTCTGTGTTTATCTGTCCAGGGGCGTTTTCCTACCGTCAGAATGTTTTTGTGTTCCAGTTAGATGAGGAGAGGTGGGGTGAGGTTGGCGGTTTGACTCTCCCGCCCCTTCCCCCCGCCCCCCCGCCCATCATGTCATGTGTCAGAGTGACCTTGGGGAGACACCAAACTCCGTGTGTTAATGAGCGGATGTTACGGATCATGTGACTTCTGTGGCTAAATAATGTTCCATACGTGTAAAAATAGGTCATTATCTTTATATATGACGTCAGTAAATACAGGAGGATGTCTGCATCTTTCTTCTTTTCGATATTCATTGACAGTGACGAAGGGTAAACGATGTCAATCGAAAGGGATGAAACGGCCGCGTTCAAAATATAAGCAAAGCAGCTCGTGTGTACAAACTTTCAGAATATATCAGAATATCCTTTTTCTCCTGTCGCAGTTAAGAAAAAACCCACAAACAAATCTGACACACAATCATTTAGGCTCCGTTGCCACGACAACTTTCCAAGTAAAAACGCATCAGTTTTGCATTTTTCATTTCAGAAAACATTTTGAAAGACAAAGTTTTCATGTTGGGCCACTAGTGGGTGCTGTTCTTATAATGAAACGACACACATGCAGAGAACAAGACGCGAGTGGAAGTGAAGAGTCCTCAGCAAAATAAATACTCAACTATTTACAGATCATTATTTTTCACCTCTGCTGACCTGAAGTAATAAAAGTTTACATCTCGGTGCTGCTTCAACGCCGTCGTCGTTCATGTGGTTGAAATGTGGTCGGTTCTGTCATAATATGAGGAAACTTGGGTGTAATTTTCCCTTTGACTCGCTGCACCGCCTGCAAAAACACTGAAAGTCGTGTCAGCAGAGTGATAGAAGAAAGAGAGAGAGAGAGAGAGAGAGGAGTAAGACTTTCAAGGTGACCCAGAGAGAGAGAGCAAAAGAGAGAGGAAGTGTGTGTGCGAGAGAGAGAGAGCGATAGGAAGAGTGTGTGCGTGTGAGATAGTGAGGAAGAGTGGGTGTGTAAGAGAGATAGAGAGAGGAAGAGTGTGTGTGTAAGAGAGAGAGAGAGGAAGAGTGTGTGTGTGTGAGATAGTGAGGAAGAGTGGGTGTGTAAGAGAGAGAGAGAGAGAAGAAGAGTGTGTGTGTAAGAGAGACAGAGGGATAGTATGTGTGTGCGAGAGAGGAATAGTGTGTGTGTAAGAGAGAGAGAGAGGAAGAGTGTGCATGAGAGAGAGAGGAAGAGTGTGTGTGTAAGAGAGAGAGGAAGAGTGTGTGTGTGAGAGAGAGGAAGAGTGTGCATGAGAGAGGAAGAGTGTGTGTGTGAGAGAGAGAGGACGAGTGTTTGTGAGAGAGAGAGGAAGAGTGTGTGTGTGTGTGTGTGTGTGTAAGAGAGAGAGGAAGAGTGTGTGTGTGAGAGAGAGGAAGATTGTGTGTGTAAGAGAGAGAGGAAGAGTGTGCATGAGAGAGAGAGGAAGAGTGTGTGTGTAAGAGAGAGAGAGAGGAAGAGTGTGCATGAGAGAGAGAGGAAGAGTGTGTGTGTAAGAGAGAGAGGAAGAGTGTGTGTGTGAGAGAGAGAGGAAGAGTGTGTGTGAGAGAGAGGAAGAGTGTGTGTGTAAGAGAGAGAGGAAGAGTGTGTGTGTAAGAGAGAGAGAGAGAGGAAGAGTGTGTGTGTGTGTGTGTGTAAGAGAGAGAGGAAGAGTGTGTGTGTGAGAGAGAGGAAGATTGTGTGTGTAAGAGAGAGAGGAAGAGTGTGCATGAGAGAGAGAGGAAGAGTGTGTGTGTAAGAGAGAGAGGAAGAATGTGTGTGTGAGAGAGAGGAAGAGTGTGTGTGTAAGAGAGAGAGAGAGAGGAAGAGTGTGCATGAGAGAGAGAGGAAGAGTGTGCATGAGAGAGGAAGCGTGTGTGTGTGAGAGAGAGGAAGAGTGTGTGTGTAAGAGAGAGAGGAAGAGTGTGTGTGTGAGAGAGAGGAAGAGTGTGCATGAGAGAGGACGAGTGTTTGTGAGAGAGAGAGGAAGAGTGTGTGTGTGTGTGTGTGTAAGAGAGAGAGGAAGAGTGTGTGTGTGTGTGTGTGTGTGTAAGAGAGAGAGGAAGAGTGTGTGTGTGAGAGAGAGGAAGATTGTGTGTGTAAGAGAGAGAGAGAGAGGAAGAGTGTGTGTGTGTGTGTGTGTGTGTGTGTGTGTGTGTGTGTGTGTGTGTGTGTGTGTGTGTAAGAGAGAGAGGAAGAGTGTGTGTGTGAGAGAGAGGAAGATTGTGTGTGTAAGAGAGAGAGAGAGAGGAAGAGTGTGCATGAGAGAGAGAGGAAGAGTGTGTGTGTAAGAGAGAGAGGAAGAGTGTGTGTGTGAGAGAGAGGAAGAGTGTGTGTGTAAGAGAGAGAGGAAGAGTGTGTGTGTGAGAGAGAGGAAGAGTGTGTGTGTAAGAGAGAGAGAGAGAGGAAGAGTGTGAATGAGAGAGGAAGCGTGTGTGTGTGAGAGAGAGGAAGAGTGTGTGTGTGAGAGAGAGGAAGTGTGTGTGTAAGAGAGAGAGAGAGAGGAAGCGTGTGTGTGTAAGAGAGAGAGAGAGGAAGAGTGTGCATGAGAGAGAGAGGAAGAGAGAGAGGAAGAGTGTGCATGAGAGAGGAAGAGTGTGTGTGTAAGAGAGAGGAAGAGAGAGAGGAAGAGTGTTCTGAGAGCTTTTAGAAGCAGCGATGAAGCTCAAAATGAAAATCTCTCGGCAGCGTCGCTGCTTTTAACCGACTCATGAAGGTCCAGAATCATGAAGGTCCAGAATCATGAAGGTCCAGAATCATGAAGGTCCAGAATCATGGACTCGCCATCTTCCTCAGGAGTCCCAGGTCACGTCATGAGTCATGAGCGGCGACGATTCCTTCACTCCGGTTTTCTAAACTCTTGATTTTCCAACATTTGCTCGATTTCGTCACACCTTCGCTCTCCAAACCTCCAAACCTCCAAACCTCCAAACCTCCAAACCTCCTTGGTTTAGTTTCCCCCCTCCTCCATCACGTCAGTCTGGTCTCTATTGAACTCCACTCTGCTTGAAGCGTGAAGACAAAATGATTGCTCTGCGGCGGAGAGTGATTATTAACTGCCACGCCACCGATTCCAAGACAAAACCTCTTCTGCTGACGAACGTCAGGCGACATCAATTTAAACTGGATGATGAAGTTTAGTTGGGAGTTCCTGCGTCTTTAATCTCGAGTCGCAGCGGCTCAGTGAAGTAAAGACAAATAAAGATGCAGATACTTTCTGTGGTTTTTTAATCACAACTTTTGAAGTGAAAAGGTGTTGTTCTTTTTGTGTTATCATTTCAGAAAGGTTTCACATTTACATGGTAACAGTTTGAAATCGATGCCAGTTTCCATGGAAACGGCAGAAACGCTGAAAACGATGTAGTTGGTGTGCCAGGCCTCTAGTGGGTGCTGTTGTTTGTTTGTTTGTTTGTAATGTAACCACACATAAGCGTGCAGAGAACAACTCACTCTAAACATGAACAACGGGAGAACACGGGCATTCTAGTGGACAGATGACCAAGTTGGATTGTTATTACGGTGACTGTCAAAATAAAACTACCAAGTTGGATTGTTAATACGGTGACTGTCAAATTAAAACTACGAAGTTGGATTGTTATTACGGTGACTGTCAAAATAAAACTACCAAGTTGGATTGTTAATACGGTGACTGTCAAGATAAAACTACCAAGTTGAATAGTTTTTTGGGTGACTGTCAAAATAAAACTACCAAGTTGGATAGTTTTTTTGGGGTGACTGTCAAAATAAAACTACCAAGTTGGATTGTTATTACGGTGACTGTCAAAATAAAACTACGAAGTTGGATTGTTATTACGGTGACTGTCAAAATCAAACTACCAAGTTGGATTGTTAATACGGTGACTGTCAAAATAAAACTACGAAGTTGGATTGTTATTACGGTGACTGTCAAAATAAAACTACAAAGTTGGAATTTTATTAAGGCGACTGTCAAAATAAAACTACCAAGTTGGATTGTTATTATGGTGACTGTCAAAATAAAACTACCAAGTTGGATTGTCATTACGGTGACTGTCAAAATAAAACTACCAAGTTGGATTGTTTTTACGGTGACTGTCAAAATAAGACTTCCAAGTCCCAGAAGAATATGGACCGGGAGTCACGAGATTCTTTCTCTACTGAGCATGTGCAGAACAACTATTCCCTCCGGCCGTGATACACATGACCAGTAGACGGAGTCGGAGCGTTTTCCAAAAGTCCTGAGCACCGTTGTCGTGTAAACCGACGCCCAAAACACCACGGAGGTTTTTCCATTTTCACTTGTAAACGTTGCAAACGAAGCCTGAGGCTGAACGTTAAAACACCGTCAGCGTGGATCTACTCCTCACCTCAGTCTGTAAATAAATGCTCGACTTCCTAAAACAGCCCACAAGTATTTAATAGTTACTGTGGTTAATGGGTTTGAGGATTCATAGACATCTAGTGCCTGTTGAACTTTTGGTTTAGCACTATAATTTGAATTTTCGAGTTTTTCCTTCCCCCTCCACTTCTTCCCTCTTATGCAAGAATTAACCGCCGCAGTCACAGTCTTTATGTTTGCGAGCGTTTAGTTCTGACGACTGAAGGAATCCGAGGTTGTGAGGGACTGAGGCTTCATCAAAGTCTGCTTCGGGGTGGAAAGTTGAAGGGAAAAAAAGAAAAAAAATCAAACCTACAAGAGAAGGATGGAAAAAGGAGGAGCGGAGCAAACGGAGGGAGTAACGCCGATCCAGGCTACCTTTGTGTTGGACGAAAAGAGGGCTGCAGTCCTCAGATATTAGCCGTCTGTCCTCTCTCTGAGCCAATCACAGCCCTTCTGACGCTTCGTTTACAGGAATTAAAAGAAAAACAACAACAAATGAAGTTAATGTTCATGTGACTGAATGTGTTTGAGATCCACCGCCCCGCTGCACTATAAACGCCTCGCTTCTTCCTCCCTCGTGCCGCTGTGTGATTTATTATTGATCTGTGCATGGGTGTTTTCTGCGGTGTGTGTGTGTGTGTGTGTGTGTGTGTGTGTGTGTGTGTGTGTGTGTGTGTGTGTGTGTGTGTGTGTGTGTGTGTGGTTGATCCGGTGCCATAAATAATGCCCTGCTCCCTATTTATTCTCACAAATCGGCATCAGAGTTCAATTGTACAACTGACGACTGTATGGGTGGAGATCCTGCTCGAGGTCACGCTTGTGTAGGAACTGATGAGGAAGGTCAAAGGTCAGGATCATGAATGTACACACCTGATGCCAGTAAAGGTCGATGAAAGTAGAAAATAGAGACGTAAATGAGATAGAATTATATAAAGATGAATTAGGGTTAGGATGCCGAGCCTCGGATATTTCATATATTCATAATATTTAATTCTAATTTCATTGAAGATGTGTCAGATGAGATGGATATTCATTGTGATTAAAATCACTTCTTTTACGTGTCCCTTGTATAAGATGTGAGGAAAATGACTATTTTCAGGTCGATAGATTAAGGTTTAACGTTCACACTGGTGGTGGCTGCTAGTAAATGTCTTCGTTGTTATTTAATTTTATTTTAGCCAGTGTTAACTTAATTTAAATACAGTGCGTTTATAAACCACATTACAATAATCTTGCCTTTCTTAAATTGAGAGAGGCCCCCTAGTGGTGAAATGTTATAGTTCTCATAGAGTGAGCAGCTCCCTGGTGCCCTCTACTGGCCAGCCGCCACTGGTTTACGCCAACGTTTTGAAAGTGACGTATTAGAGACTAGACAATAGGACATATATCCTCCTTGTGTTGTGTTTGGGGTAATTATTAGTAAAGACGCACTAAAACTGATAAATTCTAAAAGAAAATATGACCTTGGCGAAGTTCCCCGCCAAGAAGTGCTGACTCATCTTTTCCACCGAGCACCATCTCTCCGCCCATGGTCATTTTTCACTCTCATTTATTCCCACGCTGTCCTTCCAGAGCAGAAACCCTCTGATCTTCCTGTTTGACCTCCTCTGATCCGTTTCCCCTGCCCTCCTTCTCCTCTTTCTCTCTCTCTCTCTCTCTCCGGCGTCGATAATATCTTTCCTCACTCCCAGTACATTGCCTCTGTTCTACGCGTCGGCTAATTCACCCTCAATAAACTGTGATTGCTTGTTAATTGTGTTGTAATGAGGCCAGAGTGACTGCACAGCGCAGATGCACATATTGTGGATGGAGGGTGGAAGATTTCAAGTGAATTTATGCAGCTCCGTGATGAAGAGGTCACACATACTTTAGTAATTATTCAGATTTAGGGGTAACGCGTAGCTCTCGCCTCGGATATTAACCAATCAGTGACTGTTTTTAGTGACAGATTGACGATTGATTAATCAATCAACTTTCATATGGCAATAATAAAATGTATCCTGATTGGAGGCTTCACACCTAATCTAGATTAAATATAGTTATTCTGTTATTATTCCTCAATAATATTCAAGTACTGGGAAGATAAGATTCTCCACAAATATGTTATTACATTGTGATTTAAAATGCCTCTGTAGTTTTGTGACTTTTGGGTCAGTCAGTTTGAGTATTCACCATTATGCTATGCTATGCTATGCTGTGTCATGTCATGTCATGTCATGTCATGTCATGTTATGTTATGCTATGCTGTGCTATGCTATGCAATGCTATGCTATGCTATGCTGTGTCATGTCATGTCATATTATGTTATGCTATGCTATGCTATGCTATGCTGTTAAAAATGTTTAAAAAAGAATAAAATTACTAGTGGAGTATTTTGAAGGAAAGGGAAAAAAAGAAAACAAAGAAAAAAAGAACAAATAAGGGAAAAAAACAAGAAGAAAGAATCTTTAAAAATGACAAAGTAAAAAAGAAAAGGTGGTCCGCCTAAAACGGCTCGAACCACGATAAAACATACAGCAGCTGTTAATAGTTAAATAGTTAAAGCAGATGAAATATCTAAATCGGGAATATTCGTGAAGATAGGTGATATGTATATATACATATATATATATATATATATATATATATGTATATGTATATCACCTATGAAACTGCAAACTACATTCTTATTTTTCTAAATCAGTTTCTTTTTGTAATTGTAAGGTAATTTACATGTTTTGTGGTCATAAATGTTGCAGACCTTCGTTCTAATGTATATATTCTATAGTCACAGATCTATCCCTGAGATTGGTGCTTTTTACACTTATGAAGTAATTTCTGCAGATTTAAAAGACATATAAAGATGTTGATTCAGGTCTTTGGTTGATATTCTGCAGCGCCGTTCTCATCAACTGGTTTAAAAGGGGCCTGGTCCATTAACTCGGTCGTGTTCACACTGACAGTCGGATCCGAGTACCATGAGAGGTTGGTACGACGGCGCCGCAGCGGGAGGCCGAGGCAGTTTCACACGCAGGTTTATTAGATTGTCAGAGTCTGGCGCGCACGCGGCCGATCTGCCGCTTGCCTGCCGAGCGCATTAAGCAGCGTGAAACAAATGAGCTTTTCTCCGCCGTTCGACTCGAGCTGGGTTCCTTGCAAACTTTAGAATACAAGCAGGAGCCCCGAGGCAAGCGCTGGCCTCGCAAACAGTTCCTACTCTGAAATATACACACACACACACAGGAGCTGAAGATATGTGCACTACTCTGACTGTAGGACAGAGTGAGAGAGAGAGAGAGAGAGAGAGAGAGAGAGAGAGAGAGAGACCACCACGCCTTGTTCCAGCACTGTGGAGGATGTATGTTAATGAAAGGTGAACAGAGGGAAGAAGAGAAGGGAGGGCAGGGAATGATGATGAAGACAACAGGGGAGGGAGGAGGACAGGGTTGCAATAAAAAATCAATTCTCGCTTCAGAGCTGCTGCAGTGAGAAAGAAGGAAAAAAAAAAACTATTTGGGAGACAAAACGTGAGCTTGACTCGACGTTTTAAGTGGAAACGCTTCGTTTTGGCGTTTTCTCTTTCAGAAAAGTCACAGAAACGGCAGAAACACTGAAAATGATGTAGTTAGCATGTTGGGCCACCAGTGGGGGCTGTTTGTTTTTGTTATGAGACACACACACACACACACACACACACACACACACACACACACACACACACACACACACACACACACACACACACACACACACACACACACAACAATACGTTATAAACATGAACAACAGGAGTACACGCTCATTAGCCCCTGACCACACGACAACGCCGCATCGTTTTTGCCCCGATCCTCCACACGGAACGGCATTGACCATCGGGCCCAAACACCGCCGGCAGCCCCCCAGACCCGGGGGGGGGGCCCCCAGCGAACCCCCCCCCAGAGAGCCACGCCCCAGCCCAGAAAGCACCAGATGGAGAATGCAGAGAGGAATCCCCCCCAGGCCCCAAGAGCCCACAAGAGAAGGATAAGGGGCGCAGGGCCCCAGGCCCAAGGCGCCAAGCCGAGACTGGCCGGAGCAGGGCCCCCAGGCCGAGCGGGCTGAGAACCCCCCCAATCCTGGCGGCGAAGCCCGCCCGCACCCCCGGGGGAGCCGGGCCCCCCCACCACCACCACCACCCCATCCCTGTTCTTTTATTAAGAGCGAGGAAACTTTTTTAAACGACGCTTCGGCTTTGTGCGAAAAATGATGTCATCACCAAACCTCTCGACCTCGAAGAAAATAATTTGAAGTGGGAAAGTTTATTATTTTGTGATAGAAGTTTGTATAAAAAGTTTTCTACACTCTAATTTTAGTGAGCTACTTGTCTAAATAATAGCAAAAATCTATTTTTACAGAAGAAATTTAAATGTATTGTGTGTTTTTGCACATTTATGTACGCATATCGAGATACAAGTTTTGGATTTGAATTATGGCCGACTTAATATAGCTTTTCGTAACATTCTCTGATGGTGAGTTAAAGTGCAAATGTTCAAGTATCATCGTTCAATGGAATACTGTTCAATGTGAGACTGAGTCTCGTGTAAACCGACGCCCAGAACCTGCATAAAGTTCAACATTCTCCCTTTGAAATCATTTCTGTGAAAACGGACCGTAGAAATCTGAGCAGTTTAATGGCGACATGGCTGTGACATGTGTGTGTGTGTGTGTGAGGGAGTGTGTGTAACGCTGTTGGGGGGGTTGTTTCCCCACAGGTCTCATTAAAGGCTCCGAGTCCCTCTGCGTTTGGCCTGCAGGAAAAGACCAGAGGGGCAGAGATGGATAGAGAGAGGGAACGAGAGAGAGAGCGAGGGAGGGTTCCTATTTCTGCATAGATAAGTGACAGTGAGACGGATGGAGAGAGGAGGAGGGAGGGTAAGATCCAGATAGGCACGGTTAAGATAAAGAGCAGCATGGACAGAGTGAGTGGGCGTATGTGAGTGGGAAAGTGTGATCACAGCTTTCAGAGGCAAGACTGGAGTTATTTCGTCTGCATAATAAATAAAAAAAATTGAAAAAAAAAAAAAAAAAAAACAACCTCTCAGGAGAAACAGAAGGGCTTCGAGCGGCATTAAGACTGCAATGTAAAACAACAACAACAAAAAAGTTGTAAGTTTTTCATTCTCATAAACTGTACGGTTCTTTAAAAAGTTTCATTCAGCTGGGAAAGATCAGTTTTGCTGTCCGTGTACACGGAGACACTGAAAATGCACTTTTTTTGAAAACGGCTCCCAAGATGGAACTTTTCGAAAATGCTCTGTTGTTCGTGGAAACGGATGAAAACGAGACTTTCTGCTAATCCTCGATCCCCGTTTTCTTGTTGACGGTCGAAATGTCGCTACTACACATTCACACCACGGTAAATAGTTCTTCTGCACATGCTCAGTAGCTCGACGATAACGACAACGTTTTCCTCCATATCGTCCTGGGACTTGGTACTTTTATTTTGACAGTCAACTTAGTCATCTCTTCACTAGAATGTCCGTGTTCTCCCATTGTTAATGTTTAGAGCTCATTGTTCTCTGCCGCATGTGTTTGTGGTTTCGTTACAAAAACGAACAGCAGCACCCACTAGTGGCCCTACATCCTCGCTGCATCGTTTACAGAACGTTGCCGTGTCGACGCGAAACAAAAACAACGCATTTCCACTTGAAGCGTCTGTTAGCGAAGCCTTGGAGTCGCCAGAGAATCATCCCACTCTGGAGGCATTTCCAAGGAAGTGTGGTATTCGCCCCATTTACATGGCAACGGAGTCGTGGCGTTTTCGAAAACTTCCACCCCATGAGGTGTTTTTCAGTTGGCGTGGTCGTTTTACCTGCCGTCACTGAGTCAGCTGATCGGCTCCCTGCACCCCGGAGGGAGTAGAACCGTAAAGAAGCTGGATCAATGTTCATGTTTTGCCCCGAGATTAACCAACAGTGAGAGTTCAGGACCGGATCTTATCTCGTCTCTCGGCTCTCACCGAGGAGAACAAAAACTGTTATTCTCATTTCTCGGCTCCCAATGATGAGCTGGAGGAGTCGAACCTTCGGAGAGAAGCGACTGCAGCGGAGGCCCGACAGGCAGAAGCCCAACCGTGATCACATCCTGCTGAGCGTCGGAGATTCTAATGAGTCACGGCTCACCTGCGCACAGCGGGGGCTCCGAACGCCGTCGTAATTATGCCTACAGAAAGACAAATAACAGGAAACGCCGAGCGATGAGCTTCTCCTCTCTAAAGCCTGATTGAAAACATGTTTACTCAGGAAATCACTTTGATACAAGTGGAAGGAGTACTGTGAATACGGACTGAAGTACAACTCCGGTAACTAGACGGGTTCATTACAAACAGAGGAAATATTAAAAAAAGAAACACTTTGCCTTAAAAGCCACTTACATTTGTGAACCGCTTTCGTTTAGATAGATAGATAGATGGATCGTACATTATACAGAATGTAATGTTTTATCACTAAATATTTGTCTGTAATATGGAACTAACGTGTGGAGAAAATGGTCGTTTGAGCTTTATTTGTGAAGGCCTGATGAGGACGATAAATGTGTGATTAGCCCTAATTGGCTGCTGGTTAGTTAGAAGATGGAAGATCAATTATTTTCCCGGAGGAATACAAATCAATAGGAAACCTGGCTGTGTCGGGAATACCCCCCCCCCCCCCCCCAAGCCTCAGAAACGGCTTTCAGATGTTTGTCCAACAGTAAGATATGGACCCAGCTCATCTTGATTCTGATAATTATCTGTAATGTAGAACATGGTGGAGGAACGCTCTTCTTCCTCTGTGATAACTGGATCCTGAACCTTCACTCTCTCCTGCTGCGACTGGGATTCATTTCAGAGTGGGACTGTAGGTGCTGTGTGTGTGTGTGTGTGTGTGTGTGTGTGTGTGTGTGTGTGTGTGTGTGTGTGTGTGTGTGTGTGTGTGTGTGTGTGTGTGTGTGTGTGTGTGTGAACTCTAATCTAATACAAACACACACACCTCTTCTTCCTCTCCAGCTTTCCCTCCCCTCCTCAAAATGTTAGACGTTGCCCTCCCTTTTACTCTGCTGTTTCGCTACGCTACAGTAACACACACACACACACACACACACACACACACACACACACACACACACACACACACACACACACACACACAAGCCCGTGCACGCTGATGCACGTGCTCACACATGAGCGGCATGCACAGCCTCTCAGTACCCCATCTCCTAGGGAACACAGGGATGTCTCCATGGCAACAAGCAGCTTGCTCCACTAATGAACCGGTTGCCGTGGCGACCGGGTTGGCTGTGCGGGAACAGAGACACTGAATAAAACAGAGGGAGAAAATGTTATGTTACTCCTCTGCACAAAACCCGCGTGCGGGGTTTTATCTATCTTCGTGGGCCACGCATACACACACACACACAAAATCACTGATACAGTTGCACAAGCACACAGCAGAGTCGTGTGTGTGTGTGTGTGTGTGTGTGTGTGTGTGTGTGTGTGTGTGTGTGTGTGTGTGTGTGTGTGTGTGTGTGTGTGTGTGTGTGTACAGCGATTAAGATGACTGACAAAGACTGAATGAATGCTGGGGGTGCAGTAATGCAGCGCAGGAAGCTGGAAACTCTCTGCAAAGCACCAATTACCCCGCTGCTGCCTCAAGGTCACAAAGCAGCCCAACTTCACTCTGGGCAGGAGGCAGAGGTGGTGGTGGGGGTAGAGACAGGTAGAGGGAAGTCGTGGGGGTGGGGGGGTTCTCCAGAAACCTTCTGTCAGCCATCTGTGAGGTGAGTTTGGCTCCACTCTGCTGACTGTGGTGGCCGTTCACGACCCCACCGGAGACACCCGGAGCTGCAGCAAACCCACAACTCAGGCCGGTGGGAATCACCCGCTTCACTCCGGCGCTGTCTCCCCCTTCTGGCTCGAAGGGGGAAGCAGCCTCGCCATGCTGCAGTCGGTGAGATCATCCGGTCGCCGCTGAGCTGTGCTGTGGGTCAGAAACTCTCCAAGGCATCCTGGGAAAAAATGTGGAAGTCCACAAAATGATGCGGGAAATAATCCGGGTATTGTGTTCACCGTAATCCGCAACACTGGCTCCTAAATCAGTCATTTACACAGATTCCTTGATTCGGGACTTATGCCTCCAGCCACTTGGCAGCCGACGCAGCTTTAATAAGTCTCTGCAGGCTGTGCACATCTGGATCTGTGAAGTTCAGTCTCCTGGCAGATCCTGTCAGGCTCCATCAGGTCGGACAGGAAACATCTGTGAACTGACATCCTCAGGTTGCTCCTCCAGGTTCAGGCCTCGGCGGGAGCAGCCACACATGCTGCACTTATTCTCCAGCATTATTCGATTGCATTTGCCAATTGTTGAGTCTTGAATTTAGGTATTTTGTCACGGGGAGCTACAAATATTAAAAAAAAAAATTCTTTGACATGCTCTTTTAAATGTTATTTAACTATTGACAGAATGTCATTGTGCAGGGAAACATGTTTTACCGATGTACAACAAACGTGATATATGTTTTTTGACACTGACAATCAAAATAAATTTAAAAATCAGCTAAGGGTAAAAAAAAAGTGATGCCCCACTTTGCTGTATTTTTACGTGTTTGTACTCTTATGAGTTTTCAGTATTAACATTAAGTCTTCAGACTGAAAAGTCATCTTTCCATGTATATATATATATATATATATATCTATATAATGTGCTTTTGACACAAATGAGTAGCATTGTGTTTTAATCGAAGGAGATGATGTGCAACAGTCCCCTGAGTTTCTCTCTTCGTCTGCGCCTCCTGCAGAAATGCCTGCGGTTCAACCCGGACGCCACGGTGTGGAAGGCCAAGCAGCAGGTCCTCTGCTCCCTGACCGAGTCGCTGCGGGACGTCCTGAACTACGGCCTCTTTCAGCCCGCCACCGACGGCCACGACGCCAAGTTCCTGGAGGAGGAGCGGCTGCTCAGAGAGTACCCACAATCCTTTGAGAAAGGAGTGCCATACTTGGAGGTCAGTTCTGGTGAAGCAGCTCAGCTGGATGTGATGTCCCGTGTTTGTCCTCCAGGGGTCACTGTTATTCAATCTTTATTCATTTGGCAGCAGCAAAGCATGAGTCTGGTTTAGCTGATCTGTGGAGCTTGTTGAGTAACTAATCCATAAGCTTAATTTAGTTTTATTTTTGCTGACCTTATTTAATCTTATTAACTTCCTAATTTCTTCATGATAATTGATAAAGTTATACTATACAACAACTTCTGTTTTAAACTTAATCAAAGCAAACGGATAAAACAGTATTTGTGTTAGTACTTTGAATATAGAACAACACAGTGCCCCGTGATACTCAAAGAAATCAGACATCTAGTGAGGAGCTATAGGGTAAAGTTTTGCAAAAAGGACATTAAGTTATTGCTCATTTGTATTTTATTTGCTTTAAATTCTGAAATAAATCTGATTTGGGTCTGTTTTACACTTCAAAAGTGATTATATTTTATATTAATGATCTAAAATGGCATTTTACCATCTTTGAAATAATACAAATAAAAATCGCTTTATAAATGTTCCTTTTTAGGCACAATAACTATCTTCCTTGAACTCACATGGTTTATGTTTTTAGTTTCAAATTTGTCTCATACAAAGGTTTAAAGTGTCAACAAAGACAGTATTTATCCTTCAGATTGTGTATATTGAACATTTAAATACTTAGAGGTTGTTAAAGGATATTCTTTGCTTATTAGACTCAATTAGTTATTTGAAAATACAATATTTCAGATCGTTTGTTAAAGAGGACTATTTATTTAACTGACTTAGAATCAGTCTTTTAAGTGGAAAATATTTCAAATTAAAACATTGTGAAATTACATTTTATATAAATGAGACTGGATCCGATCGAGAGAATTTCAGAAGAAGTGTTTGTGATGCGTTTGCTGCTTCGCGGCCTCTAAGCTCTTCTCCAGTCTTTTCCTGCTCTGCGTTCAAACTGCTGCAAAGTCGAGGAGCGAGTCTGTATTACAAACAAGATAAAGCTCCTCCGAACAATAAATCTGCAGGAACCATTTTCCTGTGGATCTAGGCCAAAAGCTGTGAGAATTGAGGACAAAGGCGCTTGCGTGTTTGGATTAACTCTTTGTTTCCCTCTCTAGTTTCGTTATAAAACCAGGGTCTACAAACAGACAAATTTAGACGAGAAGCAACTGGCCAAACTGCACACCAAGGTAAGAGACACGCCTCTACAATATCACAGAAGTTTCTTATTTGCCTGCTTTATTCAGGATACTGCAGGGATTTATTAAATACAACCTTATTTACTTGGACTGAGGATAAAGTGTTGAAAAGCTGTAGAATATGACCCCTTTGGTGGGAATGTTTAAAATCATGCACTTAGAAAATATTGGGATATTTTCTCCACATGCAGGCCAGCCTGAAGAAATTCATGGATTACATTCAAACCAGCGCCGTGGACAAGATGGCCAAGTTCCTGGACAAAGGCCTCGATCCCAACTATCAGGACACCGACACTGGAGGTGAGGAGAGCCGGAGGGAGGAGTCGCTTAGATTCTGTCCGACTGGACCCAATTGGCACTCCAGATGATGCTTTGGGAAAATCGATTTAAATTGGATGAAAGTGGTGAAATTAGAAATCTTCTGTCTGAACTGGACCTTTAAATTGTGTGCGAGCATCGAGCCCCCCCCCCCGCTTTCTGCCCTCGGCTCTGCAGCTTGTTGGTCTAACACGTTGTGAAGGATCTGAGCCAATACCCCGCACTACTGGTTGTGGTGGTGGTGGTGGGGGGGGGGGGGGGGGGGGGGGGGCTCATTTACAGTTTGGGTGTGTGACACGGCGTCACCGCGGCCATTCTCGGCGCTAGTGTCAAAACACAGAGCGCAGCCAGTCAGCGGGGATGTGAAACTCACTGCCAGTGCAGGACACAAGGGGGCGACAGAGAGCCCCGATCAAACCCCCGGGGGGGTTGGTGGTCAAACACTGGTTAAATAGTACCGTAATAACATTTGAATTTAAACTTTGAAGTTTTTCTTTGTTGTGACGCAGAGTTAACGTGACGTAAATGTCCATATTTTCACTAAAGCTACCAATTACCTCAGAAAATGACTACAGTCTGAACAGAAAAGCCAATTTTAATGATGCAAAATAAAGCGAAAAGTCAAAAAAAACAACTGTTGCATTAAGGGTGTTTTTACAAACTCACCCTGACAGCATGGCTTTGAGCAGTGAGCTTTCATGGCAGCACCGGCAGTATCGCAGCTCGAGTTTCAAGCCCCGTTGACACGACAGTGTTTTACGTTTACAAGGAAACATTTTGAAAACAACATCCGTATCCACGGAAACGACAGAAACTATGAAAACAAGGTCGTTTTCCTGTTGTTTGTTTTTGTGATGAAAACCACACACACATGCAGCGGAGAACAATATGGTATAAATATTAAACGGGAGATCACAAACATTCTAGTGGACAGACGACCAAGTTGGATTGTTATTACGGTGACTGTCAAAATAAAAGTACCAAGTCCCAGGAGAATATGGACTGGTAGTCATGACACCTAAAGGAAACTTTGTTCTTATTGTCCAGTGGCAGAATTTCTGCCGTTTGCATTGAGACAAAGTGTTTTCAAAAAGTTCCACCTTGGAAGCCGTTTTCAAAAAGTTGCGTTTTCGGTGGCTCTGCGCAGTCGTCGTGTAAACAGACACTCAAAATGCAGAACTGGAATTTATTCTTTATACAATTATATACATACACTATACACATGCCAGGGGAAACACTTAGCGCCCCCTCCCCCCAAGAAAAGCTGCTTGTGGATAAAAAAAAAAAATAGAATAGCTCTTACTCAGTGCCAACAAAGTCCCATGAGGCAGCCTTTTTTTTTTATTTTTTTTTATGGGGAACACTTTGATTGGTTTTAATCTTCCAGGTCTCATTGAACTTTACTGCTGAATTGGCTGGAGAGTTTTTATGGAGTGCTCCTCTTGGTGATTTTTTGTGTGTGTTTTTTTTCATGTCCGTGTCACGGCACAGTGTCGAGTTTTATTCTGAAATATCCCCCATAACTCTCCTTCAGCCTCACCCACAACAAGCTTTTTGTTTCTGTCTCAAATGTCAAAGAAGCGTCTATTTAACTCTTTTTAGTGACCATAGTTGGTAACTGTTCTATTTTCTTGCTGTCTACTGTTATTATAAATGCATGAAAAAAAAACTGTGACACTTTGCAAAAGTTTTAGAATAAATAGTGACAAATCATGACACGTCTGTTTTTCCACTTAAAGGTCCCATAAGATGTAAAATGATCTCCCTTCTGGTTTTCTAACAGTAATAAGTGTCTTCATCGCCCCAGAAGTGAAGAAAGTCTGTCACCTCCCTCACTTGCTTGCGCCACCTTTTAGCCAATGTGTGCTAATACATGCCAATAAGTGATATTCCCTCAGTGACATCATGAGGGGAAATATCCCCTCCCACTGGTAGTGATTTGATAAGCGTACCTCCTACTCCTTTTCATACACGTTAGCTTTTATACTGCAATGTATGTTTTTTTCTTCTTTTATTTACGTTCAAAATTAAACAAAAAAATAAAAAATTACCAGATTGCCGTTTTTTGATTCTCAATTTCCAAACAAGAAACTTTCTCTGAAGTCACAGTGTGTGTGTGTGTGTGTGTGTGTGTGTGTGTGTGTGTGTCCTTCAGAGACTCCTCTGTCGCTGGCAGTGCAGTGTGAGCCAGGTGGAGGTGAGCCCATCCGGGTCCTGGTGGACGGGGGGGCTCATATCGACTTTCGTGCCAAAGACGGACTCACATCGCTACACAAGGCTGTTCGAGGCCACCGCCATACAGCTCTGCTGGTAAACACTCGCACCTCGTCGCCGTCGTCGTCGTGCAGCAGCAGAGCGTTCAGTTTGTATTTGCGACACTAAGAAATGGAGACTCAGCTCGCACAGGGGTTCTTTGTGCTCGCGGTGGTGATTTCACCCTGAGATGGTTGCGCTATTGTTCTGGTTTGAGTTGTTGTAAGTAAACAAGCTGAAGGCAAGAATAAACAGACCCTCCCACTCAGCCATCCACACCCACCCACACAACATGCACTTCAGCAAAAAAAAAAAAAAAAAAAACTGCATGACTTTATTCAGCAAGAGCTGAGAAAGACACATTAGTATTCAGATTACCTGGTTTTAAAAGCTCGTCGCACATTTACATACCAGCCAAATCTTTAGGTTGAAGGCTCTCAGTCAATATGAAATAATTTGATTTACCACACCATATTTCAACAAAGATGAGACACGTGTATGAATTTTATCATGCATTTTACTTTAGACTTCCAATGCCTTATTCTCTCCAGCGTTACATGACCTCTACAACCTTCTTGCAATGAGTTTAAATATCGATTTTGATGAATATTTTTATTGATTTACAATTTAAAACAAGTATTCATCCTATGATGTTACTGTTTTAGCTTAGAAAAGATTGATTGAAAAGGTTGTTTTTCTGTAAAAATGCTCATATTTAATGTAAATAGTCTCTAAAAATAGATTTTAAGATTGTTCTTTATTATTATTATTATTATTATTATTATTATTATTATTATTATTATTACTATTATTATTGTTATTATTATTTATTATTATTTTTGTTATCCTGTATGTATCCTGTAATATGTCTGCATCCTACAGTTTGAAATAATAATAATAATAATAGTTATAGTAATAATAATAAAAGAAATACAACATAGAATATGTACATAATAAAGGTAAAAATATTTTTAGAAATATGTGAATAATGATATATACAAATATTAACAATCTGAAAATAGACAGCCAAACATTTGCCTAATTAAATATCTAAACAATATTGTACAAATGTGAGCATCAAAAGAAAAACAAACAAACAAAGCGTTTGGATTACAATGGGAACCATCATCATAGTGAACATAACATAGGAAAATTATCACGCTCAGCATAATCCCAGATCTTATTTATTTTTAGAGTAACATAGATTACATGGAGTTAACCTGATGGAATTAGGCTGAATGCAGCACCGGAGCTAAAATGTGCTCTAAAGTAACTCATTCAATAGTTTTTCTCGTTTCCAGTCACACAGTTTGGTCGTGTGCTGTCCTCTGGCGTCACCCTGCAGGTCCTGCTCTCTCTGGGTGCATCTCCGGACTACAAGGACCGTCGAGGGCTGACGCCGCTCTACCACACTGTGCTGACAGGGGGCGACACCTCCTGCTGCGAAACACTGCTTTACCACCACGCCAAACTGGGCATCAGGGACGAGAACGGCTGGGACGAGACACATCAGGTAGAGTGACGGCGATATCAGGAAACATCGGGGGGTCATGAGAGGTTGTCATGGCGTCACTTTAAAGGTGCAGAATGAAGAGAAAAAATTATTGTGCACTAGGTGGCAGTAGGGAGTCGATTCAATGAGAAATACATTCCATACCATCCTTAAGTCAAGTGATGTTTTGGAGTTGAGTTATTTTGTGTCTGTGTTGTGATTCCTGATGCATCGCTTTGTGTCGTCTGTACGCTTGCGTGCGTCCTCACCGGTGTGCTCTGTTCCAGTGTGTGTGTGTGTGTGTTTGTGTGTGTGTGTGTGTGTGTATGTATCTCTGTCGTCCATTAAAGCCATGACACACTGCACCTCTCACCCTCCATCCCACCCATTCTGCTTCAGCGGCCTCACATAGCAGCCGTGAAGTGGACAGGCGAGGCCGAGAGCAGAAAGAAAAGGTATCGGCTTATTCATCTCTCACTGTGGCCACACACACACACACACACACACACACACACACACACACACACACACACACACACACACACACACACACACACACTCCCATCAGCATCTGTCTCTTCAGCTCTGCTTGTCAAACACTGTCTATCTGTGTTTGTGTGAGTGTGTGTGTGTGTGTGTGTGTGTGTGTGTGTGTGTGTGTGTGTGTGTGTGTGTGTGTGTGTGTTTGGAAGTGACTCATGATGCTGCAATTTCTGGATTTTATTCACACAGTATATTATATCTCACTTCACATATTCATCTCTTGAATTAGAAGCGTTCAGTGGATTATTTCTTAACGTGGATTTAGTTGTTCAGATTTGAAGTGAACCTGCGGCTCTGCAGCCACATGTGGCGTCCTGAAGCTTTCTCAAAATCAGAAACATTTCATCATTTGTTTATTTACACGCCTGAACTGGAAAAAGGCTAAAAAAAACTCTTAAAACAGCTTAAAAAAGTAAAGAATTAGTAGAATTTTTGCATGAAAAAAAAATGTATTGGGGGGGGGGGGGGGGGGGGGGAACATGCAAAACTGCTTTAAAAAACATTCAAAGTATTTAAGACTACTAAAATTGAAAAACTGTCTAAACATTGCACAAAAAAAAAAAAAGAGAAACTGTAAATCAGGTGTAAAAACAGCTGAAAATGCTCCTAAAATGTCATTGAAACTTGATAAATGCAGTGCAAGATACAGTTTTTGTACACACAATAATACCACATAGGAAACTTTATAAACCTAATTTTCGGAGGTAAACATGTTTTGTGGCTCCGGTTGTATTTGATTTGGTGGAAAGAGACAAAAAAGGTCATAAAGGTTGAAAAACATAATTTCTATCGGCCTTGAAACAAGCAAGTAAACAAACAACAAATCAGTTAAAAGTTTAAAGTAATAATATCAATACATTCCAAGAAGCTGTACTATTCAAGCAGCTTCTCACCAACAATGATTTTAAAATGAATTAAACTCTGCAGACATTTTAATGTACTTTTCTTCGTATCTTTCAACCGAAAACTGTCAAAACTTGATGAAAGTAAAAAAACCTGAACTTTTCCTGTCTGTTATCATGTTTTTATTTTCTACCTGTGATTATTATCGTTACTGCATCATACTTCACACTGCCTTTCTCACCTCCTAACATTGGAGGAGGTGTTAATTAAATCTGGTGTCACCTTGTACCTTGTACCTCCTCCTGCTCCTCCTGCTCGTCCTCCTGCTCTTCCTCCTGCTCCTGCTCCTCCTCCTGCTCCTGCTCCTCCTCCTCCTCCTCCTGCTCCTCCTGCTCCTCTGCTCCTGCTCCTCCTCCTGCTCCTCCTCCTCCTGCTCCTCCTGCTCCTGCTCCTCCTCCTCCTGCTCCTCCTCCTGCTCTTCCTCCTGCTCCTGCTCCTGCTCCTCCTCCTGCTCCTCCTCCTGCTCCTCCTCCTCCTCCTCCTGCTCCTCCTCCTGCTCTTCCTCCTGCTCCTGCTCCTCCGGCTCCTCCTCCTGCTCCTCCTCCTGCTCCTCCTGCTCCTCCTGCTCCTGCTCCTCCTCCTCCTCCTCCTCCTGCTCCTCCTGCTCCTGCTCCTGCTCCTCCTCCTCCTGCTCCTCCTCCTGCTCCTCCTCCTCATCCTCCTGCTCCTCCTCCTGCTCTTGCTCCTCCTCCTCCCCCTGCTCCTCCTGCTCCTCCTGCTCCTCCTCCTGCTCCTCCTGCTCCTCCGCCTCCTGCTCATCCTCCTCCTCCTCCTGCTCCTGCTCCTCCTCCTGCTCCTCCGCCTCCTGCTCCTCCTCCTCCTGCTCGTCCTCCTGCTCTTCCTCCTCTTCCTCCTCCTCCTGCTCCTCCGCCTCCTGCTCCTCCTCCTCCTCCTCCTGCTCCTCCCCTCCTGCTCCTCCTGCTCCTCCTCCTGCTCCTCCTCCTCCTCCTGCTCCTCCTGCTCCTCCTCCTCCTCCTCCTGCTCCTCCCCTCCTGCTCCTCCTGCTCCTCCTCCTGCTCCTCCTCCTCCTCCTGCTCCTCCTGCTCCTCCTCCTCCTCCTGCTCCTCCTCAGGCCTGTCAGAACGGGAACTCTCAGCATCTGGAGCACCTCCTCTTCTACGGAGCGGACTCCACCTCCCAGAATGCCTCTGGAAACACTGCCTTGCACATCTGTGCTTTATACAACAAGGTGAACGTCGACTATCCACTCCCACAGAGTACTCAAGTACTCTTCACCCCGATGTCTTCTCCAATATTTAATAATCAAATCATATAATTCTGTTGCTCGCTGAATCCTATATATTAAAAAAAAAAACACAGAAAAATAAACAACTTCTGTTAACTTTTGTCAACAGAACTCATGAACTGTGACCGAAGGGTTAAACTTATTTTAACCCAGGACATAATACAAGGAAAGTTTTCTAAAATT
Organism: Lipophrys pholis; assembly: GCF_963383615.2. Taxonomy (NCBI): domain Eukaryota; kingdom Metazoa; phylum Chordata; class Actinopteri; order Blenniiformes; family Blenniidae; genus Lipophrys; species Lipophrys pholis. Next base: position 3,265,188 of record NC_137647.1, read on the forward strand.
GAGGAAATACAAACTGAAGCAGTATCAGCTGTGTCAGTACCTTAAAATGCCTTAAAAAAAACAACAACCATATTTTAACTGTCCTTTAAGGAAACACATTGAAGTTTAGTCTGGTGGTGAGTTTAAACCGCTTTTTAAATGTTTTAAGCGGATTAAATTTTTTTATAAAAAAAAAATATCATCCAGGATGTTCCAGATCTTATTTTTTAACAAAATAAAGGTCTATATGGACTCTCTCTATGTTGGAACATCTTCTTGATAGAAGCTGAAAGATTATAATGATTCGTCTTATACGCCACAGCTTGTGTGTTAAGGTCGACAGTATTTAAAACAAATTAAAATCTTTAATATAACATAAATAGGATTTGTTGGATCATTAACGTCGGCTTGATTCTAATGATCGTCTTTTGAGGTAAAAAAAATAATTTGATTAATGTTTGATTTATGATTATTTCCCCATATTTCTAGACCATAACTGAGGAGTTGTGGTAAATTCTTTCTAAAATAAGTCGATTGAATTTATATATATATATATATAAATAAACAACTTATTTTGCCAGAAGTTTCCGAAATTTTCAGAAATTCCCCCCAAGCAGCACTGCGCTCGATGCACAACACAACTATATAATCTGACTGTTATTAAAAAATGTCTTGTCTTTTTATTTGCAGGAAAGCTGTGCACGAATCCTCCTGTACCGAGGAGCGAACAAAGACACGAAGAACAACAGCGGACAGACGCCCTTCCAGGTGATTCTGCAGGCGGAGCGGCTCGTCCCGTTAAAGTAACAGAAACGTTTTCTACCTTCAAACGTCTTCGTGCTGCGACGCCTCCAGAGGCTCCGGCTGGGAAACGTTTTTAAAACACAGTTGTCAGTGTCTCTGAGCTTCAAACAAACGAGTACGAGTTCAGCCGCACGGTCACCTCACAGCGAGAAGGTCGCCGGCTCGAGTCCAGGCCAGAGCTTTCTGTGTGGAGTTTGCATGTTCTGCCTGTGCGTGGGTTTTCTCCGGGTTGTCCGGTTTCCTTTCCTCGAAATTAAAACGTGCAGGGTGATTAGTGAGATTAGATAAAGAAAAAACCTGGTAAATGTAAATTAATAAATTAATATAAAAAGAAAATGAGGAGAAAAAAAGATAAATCTGGTAATGATGATGGATGAAAGAGTCTGAGATTAAGGTTTCCATTCTCACACACACACACACACACACACACACACACACACACACACACACACACACACACACACACACACACACACACACACACACACACACACACACACACACACAGTTTTAATGAAGCTACACTGCACACTAGAGGCCACAGCAGAGGTTTCTGACTAGAAAAATAAACTCAATGTTTTGACCAATTCATTTCAGGACTGGGTAAAAAAAAAACAAAAAAAAAAAACTACCCAACTCAACTGATTGTTTATGTTCAGGCTCTTGTAGTTTGCAAAAGAAACCAAAGCTTGAAGCCAGAAAATCTCACTTTTAATGAGTTTTATTATAAGAAATCCATGAAATCTACTTGTTTTTGCCTTTTTTTTACTGCAAATATCCTCGACCAGGCACGAGTAGGAGCCGCCACTGCTACTTCCACAGACTAAACCTGCACCTCAGCCATTCTTTTAATGCAAAACTTCCACCTTGTGTAAAAATCCTGTGTAAACTGGGCAGTTTGAAAGTTTCCACTGAATGCTGTTGAACAGTTTTTAGCGTCACTCACACACGCTGTGTGTGTTTTCCCGTCAGGTGGCTGTGATGTCGGGTCACTTTGAGCTGGGAGAGATTATCAAAAACCACCGGGACACAGATGTGGGTGAGTGACGACGTGTGAGCTTGTCGGTTTGTGTGACGGAAGCAGGGAGAAAGACGGGGAAGCTTTTAGTGCAGCAGCTTGGAGAGTGAGGAGACTGTGCCGGAGGAGGTGAAAGCCAAGAGAACTCTTCTCTCCTCACCTTCCAGTTCCCTTCGTGGAGTCGCCAAAGTACGCCCCCCAGCGGCGGGAGAGCACCCGCACCCTGACCATCCCCCACCCTCACCCCTTCCTGCGGGCCAACAGCGACAGCAGCATGAACCTGCCCGACTGGATGGCCGTGCCCAACGCCCCGGGCACCAACATCGTCTCCGTGCAGGTGATCCACCCCGGACCCTCCCCCCCAAAAAAACATTTTAAATTCAAAATTTGGAAAAATATAAGCAAATTATGTCAAAACCATATAAAGAAAGAAAGAAAGAATATTTCCAGTTACACTTTCAGAGTGCAGAAAAGGAAGGTTAAAATTAAAAAATGGTGCTTGGATTTGTAAGCAGATGGGGTTTTAAAGAGTTTTAAAATACCACATAATAACGTTTGTTCAAGATGTGACTTTTTAATGTTTTACTTGATATTTGGATTTAATAGAATTCCACACAACACTACAAGAAAAGACAAAAGTACCTTTTCCGCCCTCTAGTGGTCAATACTCATAAGTACAGCACACCGCCCTGCATAGAGTTACTGCGTGAATTGTTGCATAATCGCAACCTTATTGACAGTTTTAATATTAATATACCAAATATTTGCAAAATGTGATGCCAATAATAAAAGAAAAGAATACAAAAGTAGGGTTTGGTGCAATTTTACTGGCAGAATACAGTTTAGAGCTGAACAAAGAAACAATATTGTGTATTTTTAGTGTAAATATCGTTTCCTCCCCCTGAGCTCCCGATTTCTCACCTGTTTCAGGGTTACAAGCACACAGGAACCCTGCGGAGCTCCAGCAGCCCCAGAGGAGCGAGGACACGCTCTCCATCACGGGGCCGCATTGGAGACAAGGAGGACCGCAGCAGGCAGAGCCGCAGACAGGGGTCAGTGGGAAACGCCAAGCAGGACCTGGATTAGACCTGGATTAGACCTGGATTAGACCTGGTTTAGACCTGGATTAGACCTGGTTTCTGGTTTACATTTGCTCAAACTGTAGCATGTGTACAGAACCCTGCAAAATTCAAACCCCACCAGAAAGCAGAGAAATGAACTTTGAATTTCCCGGTCGTGTCGCACAACTTCTGCAGTTAAACTGTCGACTCACCAAGTTTTCACACGTGTAACCTGCCAAGTAAAAAACACACAGTGACTTTTAACAACTTTTAAAGTCAAAGGTTGAATTATTTTGAGGGAAAAAGTGGAAAAACTCAAATATTTAACAATTTTATATCCAGGTTGTCAGTGCGCCCGCTGAACCTAGAAAAATAAACCTGACAATTTGCCTTGTATATATTGTGTACTATATACACTATTGACACTGGTATACCTATATTTATCAATTTATCTTTTACCTTTCGTGTGCCTTAACCGCTTATATTATCATTGATAATATCATTAATAATTCATTTTCTGAATTTGTGTTCTAAATTTGAATTTTTCTTTATTTTCTATTATTCTTTTCTATTAAAAACTGTTGCTTCAGTGCAGAACTTGTACTCAAAGCATTTCACTGCACATTAAACTATATGAGTAATTGGTGAAGCCAGATGAAGCCAGTACAGGAGGAAAAGGGTTGAACATTTGAAATTAGGTTAGCTAGCTAGCTAGCTAGCTAGTTAGTTAGTTAGTTAGTTAGTTAGTTAGTTAGTTAGTTAGTTTCAGGTCAAGTCACCTTTATTTATATAGCACTTTAAAACAGCCAAAGTGCTTCACATAAGCTTTCTTAGTTAGTTAGTTAGTTAGTTAGTTAGTTAGTTAGTTAGTTAGTTAGTTAGTTAGTTAGTTAGTTAGTTAGTTAGTTAGTTAGTTAGTTTGTTTCAGGTCAAGTCACCTTTATTTATATAGCACTTTAAAAGTGCGAAACAGCCAAAGTGCTTCACATAAGCTTTCTTAGTTAGTTAGTTAGTTAGTTAGTTAGTTAGTTAGTTAGTTAGTTAGTTAGTTAGTTTTTCAGAGCCCAGAAAAAGAATATTTAAAATAGTTAGTTTGTTAACCTGCTATTTAGTGGGAGTGTTTAATTGTAAATGGACATGACTTCTATTCATCAGTCTTTACACTACGCACACACGCACGCACGCACACACACACACACACACACACACATACACATATACATACACATACACACTAACACCAGGTTTCAGTGTATCGCAGCGGGGCATTTGGAGGTTGAATCCTCCGCTCGTCCCTTGCAGGCCTGCCGCCGCCGCCACCACCACCACCACCACCGTGCAGACGGCCGGCCAGCGCAGGCGCCTGTACAGCGCCGTCCCGGGACGCGTCTTCGTCGCCACCCGAGCTCACTCGGCGCAGGGAGAGCGAGAAATCAGCTTCAATAAGGGAGACAGGGTCAAAGGTCAGTGCGTGCAGGGATGTGTGTATATGTGTGTGTGTGGTTTGTGTGTGTGTGTGTGTGTGTGTGTGTGTGTGTGTGTGTGTGTGTGTGTGTGTGTGTGTGTGTGTGTGTGTGTGTGTGTGTGTGTGTGTGTGTGTGTGTGTGCGCCAACGTAGACGCTGAACTGCATTTCGTCTTCCATGTGAATTCAAGTTGTCCGTCTGTTTGTGGTCACCTGGTGCTAACGGGACGACCTATTAATGTGAACATTAATATTTAAATCGATGAGGTACGAGAGCTGACAGTGCAAATCCAACAAAACATAAGAATAAATAGACGATTAGTATCGAAGCTCCATGAAGTATTAACTTATTAATGTTGAAAAGATTGTTGGAAGAGCTCAAAGGGACAAATTCAATAGTTTGAATAAAATACGTCACATCCTGTTATGTGATCTGACGACGTCAGGTATTAACAGAAAGTTTTCAACCCACAGCTAAAGTAGAAAGTAATGCACTTAATTCATTGTGAACAAGATCATTAATACAGTTTTAACTTCAGCTGATGCTGGTTCGTCCGAATGTTTGATGTTTATAATTCAACACAGAGGAAATACAAATACGGTTCAATAAAACGGCAAAAATATCAGAACTTCATAAACTCCTTAAAAGTTAAAACGACAAAAAAACAGATAAAAACTGCAATAAAATGTGTAAAATTGCAGTTCTTTTCTTTCATAGTGACGATTTAAAGTAGAGTATTGATAAAGAGAACCAAACTGAACATTGGAGCTTAAAATCAACGTTTTCTTTATTTGTAAAATCGATATAAGTTTTGCAGTTCAAGACTAATTTTGTTCACCTCAAACCGAAGCCAGAAGTTGCCGCCGCTGCAGATCCGTCTTCCCGGAAGCCGCTGCAGAGGCCGTTAAAAGGTTGGATGTGACACAAGGTCACAATCCGCTCTTTTCTGACGGGGGGGGGGGGGGGGGGGGGGGGGGGGGGGGGGGGGTTGGCGTCGCCCCAACACTTCCCTGTAATGTGTAAGCTGCTGACGGCAGGGACTTCATCATTTCACAGGTGGGATTTAATTAACAGCTTTAAAGCGAACGCCACTTAGCCACCTGATGAAGGGTTTTGGACACGAAGCCAGATGCTGCTTCCCCAGCAGAGTTAGTTATCCACCTCACGCCACCTCGTATGGCCCAGGTTGAGCTGCTGACATGTCAGGAAGTGTAATAACGCACCAAGCAGGGTTGGATTAGTTCAATTCAGCATTTCTTCTTGTTCCCACCCGAGTCATCCTGGCAAATACACAACAATACATAATTAATAATATTTTCAAACACTTAGTTATGTGTTTATGTCAGTATAAAGATGCACAATTACACCAGTTTCCTTACAAATGGTTGCAAAACTGAAATGAATTAAACATATTTCACTATATCTGGTTGTACATTTTCTTTAAATGGTCTTTAAACAACTTGGAAATAGCTTATGCATAATACCACTATCATATTACACAATGTGTTGTTTAAAAACAAGACTTTGTGGAATTTGTGAAAATAACGATAATTCCTATTTGGAATCAGAAACGTTGTTTTTGCTGTTTGCTTTGGGAAACCATCTTTCCCCACCAACAAGTGAATACATCTAATTAATTTCAACTTAACAAATAAGAAAACAGTGCTTATAAACTAATGACAGCGGCAGGTTATTAATTTTTAGAACACATGCCGCTTTTTAACCCTTTATACCACACTCACTTAAATATGTGTAACATGAGAAATTAACCCATTAAGGTTAAATTAATTAAAGCCAGTATGAAGATTCACTCGTCCGAAACTGAAATAAAATCACACATATTTCACCGTTTCTACACAGAAAATCTTTAAACAGGCTTTTACCAGCTTCAAGATACATATTTGTGTGTAAAAGTATTCCAATACAATGTGTTATTTATGAAGAATACACTAAATACTGATGCTTGCAGTAGTTTTATTGAGGTTTAAATGCAGTTTTTTTCATATATTTTTTAAGATAGATGCATCTATCAGGCGCAAAGGATGGTAACATGGCGTGAAGCAAAGAGGCCGACTCTTTTGTTTATTGCGAAATGCAGCAATGTAATACATATTTCATTACCACACCTATTTTTGACTTTATATTCAGAATCTTGTTGAGTTTAAGATTGTTAAAGTTGTTGGAAATTTACAGAATATGGTCAGAACGAGCAACCAAAGCATCATACAAGGAGATTCAACCACTGTACTTTCTAAATGACAGTGGGCCTTGGTATCAGCCCTGAGGTACCCCACCAAGACCAGAGCATTCCAAGACTTCATCCAAACCTGCACACGGTCAGAAATCTAAACTCGAGGACGCGGTGATCAGGGTTCATCCCCTGGGGACCGCGAACGAAAACTGAACTAAGAAAGCCGGTGCGGCTCTGACAGGCCGCGGAGACGTCCCACCACGTTAGCACCAGGCGACCGGGCTGCCGGGTCGAGTGTCTTCTGATGTGATATGGTTCATGTCCTAACGTGAGTGTAAGGTCTCCACATATGTTTGTATTCAATGTCTGCAGGTATGAATATGTGTGTGTTTGTGAGTGAGTCTAAGGTGTCGCCAGGTATGTACGTCTTGGTGAGTATGTGTGTGTGGGGGTGGGGGGTGGTGGTGGGGTGGGGGTATACGGGGGTTGCATGTCCTTGTGCCCGTCTGCATTATTTCTTTCCTGTCCGTGGGATGTCGTCGTCTTCTTGTGTGTGCGTTCATTTCTCACCGGTGTCTGTGTGTGTGTGTGTGTGGGGGTCCGTGCATGTTGCATCACCTTTTCCTGACTCGCGTCTGTCCCACCCCCCCCCCCCCCCGCAGTGCTGAGCGTTGGCGAGGGCGGGTACTGGGAGGGTACGGTCAGAGGTCGCACAGGCTGGTTCCCCTCCGACTGCGTGGAGGAAGTGATGCTGCGGAGCCAAGAAAACCGATCAGGTGATCACCAACACACGTGCACATAAGCACACATGCACACACACACTGCAACATCTTCTTACCCAGAATGCTTTTTGGATCAACAAAATAAATAAAAATCTGGAGGTTTGTTGTAAATTCTTATAAACCAACAATAATAAACAATTTACTGTACGTAGGCCTGGATGTTGACATACTGTAATTACTCAGAATTAACAACACATGTTTCGAAAATCTTCTGATCATTATAAACATCATTGCTCTCGTGGCTTGTTTCTTCGGTTTCCTCTGGTTTCCTCCCAAAACATTCATATGAGGTTAATTGTTGAGCCTGAAATCACCAATTATGTTTTTCCCCGATGGGCTGACGAACTGCTCCGTCACTGCTGGGCTCCGTTTACACGACAACATTTTCGGGTGAAGACGCAAAACTTGACACGACAATGGTGCTCGGGGACGCTGAAAATGCAACTTTTTGAATACAACTTCTGAGGTGGAACTTTTTCAATAAAAAAAATTATAAAAATCCTCCAACTCCGTCACCGTGGAAACGGAGGAAAATGCTAAATTTCTACAGGGGTGCCACGGCATGTGTGCACCACGGACGTAGTAAAAAGTACAACAATTGACTCCCAGTCTGTATTGTCATGGGACTTGGTACTTTTATTTTGACAGTCACCGTAATAACAATCCAACTCGGTCCTCTAGAATGTCCGCGTACGAACATTGTTAATGTTTAGAGCCCATTGTTCTCCACACGTGTGTGTGTGGTTTTATTAAAGAGCAACCAACAGCACCCACTAGTGGCTCAACATGAAAACGTCATTGTTTTCAGAATTTCTGCCTTTTCTTTGTAAACACCATCGTAAATGCGATGTTTTCGCTTGAAGCGTGGTCGTGTAACCGGGGCCTCAGTTGGCTGGTATCGGCTTCAGGGCATCATGACACTGAACTGGATCAGAGCGATAGAAGATGGATGGATGGGTTAAGTTGGTTTAAGGTCACTTGATCTTATATATTCTTACAATCAGAGCACAAATCAGCTTCAGCAACCCAAAAGCACTTTGCTCTTGAGCTCGGATGGAACCTGCAACCTTGCAAGCGGACCGACCGTGCCGCAGAACAATCTGCCTCAAATGTTCCCGGTGAGCTGTAACGCAGGTCTGATCACCCCGTGGTTCAATGTTTCAGAGAGCCGCGGAGAACGAGCCAAGCGTCTGTTCCGTCATTACACCGTGGGATCCTACGACAGCTTCGACGCTCCCAGGTAAGAGTGAACTCGCCGACTTGCCAGCTTCATGCAAGGATTCTTCACGGCGGGGCGTAAACAAACCGCAGTCGGGGGACACGTGGTGGCGTACTGGAGAGTTCCGCAGGGAAGCTGATGCGGGTCTTAGTGTGATTGAAAGCGCCCTCTGCTGGTTGAATGTAGGTTGAGCTGTTTGTTTCAGGACGTGAGGTGAGGCGCTCTGCCAGCGAGCGAGGTGACTGGAATTCAAAGTGACAGCCTTTTCATTATGACCCGGCTGCTTCTCTCTTTAGACGTACGGCTGATTTGTTCGCACGCCAACACACTGTATATACATCTAGCGGGGTGATTCACGAGTTGCAGTGATACCTTAGATTTGTGCAAAGTGGTGTGTGTGTGTGTGTGTGTGTGCGAGCGACTCGATGCGGTGGGACGATGACGACGTGCGAGTGTTCACCGCTTCCTGTCTGGGAAGTTATGAAATCACCAGATGTGATCGTTACTGCCCTCCGTGACCACGCAATCGGAAGTGATGCATATGTATTAGTGTGCCATGGGACCGGCCTCCAATAATCCCTGAACAGCAGCAGAGAGAAGGTTATTATGACTTTCTGTGTTAATGCAGCCAGTCTTTCCACCCACTGTGACTTAATCAGCATCCGGCCTCAGACAGCTATTCATCCTTAACGGAGGACTTCACAGATTTTTAAGAGGCTCGTTACTCTAATTAGAAAACAGGAAGTTTGTAGGATGTTTCCCGGCCTTGGCGGGGGGATTTTAGAGGAGAAGGCTCCCAAAGCATGCTGGTTTGTGGAGGATTTTTATTGTTTCAAGTGATTAAAATGTGCATTTTTTTCATAGTGGGCCCAGTTAACAAAGAAAAGAAAAAAAATTCCTTTGGTTAAACTTGGTTAATTAATATATTTTCTTTAATAATCAAGGCTTAATAGTTACTTTTTTTTGGTCTTCTGGTGTTTCTTGGTACTCTGTGATGGGGCCTCAGACCTTGAACGTGTTTGGTGGGAGAAAAGGAAGAAAATATGGGAGCTGATCGGCCACAAAGCTGCGGAAAAAGAAGATTAACAGATCCAATGAGGACTATAAAACAGAAAGTATCTTGTAATAAAGCCCACAAATAAAAGTCGTGGGGAGCCAGCTGAGGAAATGACTTTCGGTTTAATAACAGCAGCCTATTTCCTAAATGTCTGACGATGTTAAGTCACGAAAATCATTTAATGCAGAACAGAAGCCAAAACGGAATGCAGGAGCCACATTCAGGTCAGATAATGCCACGACAACATTTTTTCTTTGTTGTGACGCGCATTCCCCAAACGTTTACAGCACCACAGACCAGCAGGACGGTGGATAAAAAAAAACAAAACTGACGGCGTTAAGCACCGGAATTAATTGCTGATGAAAGATAAAACTGAGAATGTACATTCTCGAATTAATACTTTTTATTCTCTCTTTGCGGCCCCGGTACCAAATGATCCGCTGGTTAGAGACGCCTGATGCAGAGTTTACCTGGTGAAAATGTTTATATTTTCACAAAACTAGACAATTACTACAGAAAATAACTATAATCTCAATTTACAACTAATTCTATTGAAACATTCAACCCAGTAAACTATCCAAAAGACTTCTTGTATAGTTGTTGGATCATGCATTACAAACTTTTGACTGTCGTAAAGCAGATTAGTGTCGCGTTGTCACACTCAAAAGAATATACCATTATATTTAACCTAAGCCATTGAATAAACACAACAACATAAGATAGTTACAAATGAAACAAATATGTGTGTTGATATAAAATAAACAATGACATTTCCTACAATATTTCCAGGTCACAATAGCTGTTTCTACAGGCTCATGTTAGTTCTGGCTTTCACAGCAGCATCACTGACATCTCAGCTCGGCTCTAAGTGACGTCATGTCCACTACTCGCAGGAAATTTGTTGAAAAATCAGCTTTTTTTAATTTTTACCTTTCACTTGGTGGTTTGGGTTTGGCCCACACGTCTGATGTTTGACGCCCCGGCTTATTGCTTCCTGTGCAATTCTGATGTTCTTCTTCAAAATGTGACTTTTTCAGCATTTTTCTGTGCCGTTGATCCGTCGGCACGCAGGTGGAGGAAACTCTCCCGACTTGACTTCCTGTCAGTCGCTCAGCTTCACGCGGCCGCGTTGTCATTTCCTTTTATTCCCTCGCATCTGCATCCCGGTGATTCGCCTCGAGGCAAACTCATTTCATCGTCCAGGTCCTGGATAGAGAGAATTATTTACATAGAAATAAAGCCATTATCAATCACATGCATTATTTATGCAGAAAAAAAAAATTTAAATCCTACCTTCTGTTTCCTTCTTTACCTCCTCCATCATTTTTTGTATTAATCATCATTTTTCATGATCGCTCAACTTTTTTTTTTATTCCCGCCTCTTTATCCCGCTCTGTAACCGTGCTTTCCTCTCTCTTTCTCTCTCTCTCTCTCTCTCTCTCTCTCTCACTCACACACACACACACTCATTTATTATTAACGTGCTTTTCATCAACAGTGACATTTCATGCAAGCAACACGTTCAGCCATGCAAAAACACGCACATATGTTTGCGCACACACACGCTAACGCACACATCGTTGATCATTAAAGCGGCGTTGCAGCAGAGCCTGCGCCGCTGACTCAGAGCCGCCCTCGCACGGGCCTGTGCTCACAGCCTTCCTCGCCACATATCGCACCTCTTCGTCCCTTCATCCCTCCGTATTTGGCCACGTCGCAGCATCCCTCCTTCGCTTTTTCTATTCATCGCTGTTTTGCAAACCCCCCCTCGGTACTTTTTAATTTTCTCTCTGTCACCCTTTCTTCCCCGCGGTGTCTCCATCTGGAGGTCAGACAGTGAAGGGCACTCGGGAGGAAGAGGAGGGTTGAAGATGGGGGATAAAAGAGGTTGGACGGAGGAAGACAGATTGGTGTGAAGAGACGTTTTGTGCAACAGGAAGCTTAAAAAACAAAACAAAACAAAGAAAACAGGTCAAATTCCCTCTGAAATGTTTTAATAAACATGAATCCTTCCGGCAAATTCTACACCTTCAGCTTAAACTCCGTCACTGCTGATGTGAGGCTGATTGATCTCTTAATTGAACTCCCGTTAAATGTTTCCTTGTATTGTTATCAGCTCCCTCTTCCGATGGTTGAAGGTTCCCGGTTCGAGTCCAGTTGCCTTTCTGTGTGGAGTTTGCACATTCTCCCTGTGTGAGCGTCCAGGATTCCTCCCGCAATCACAAAAAACATCCACCTGCGATCCATAGACGTCTCTGAAATTAAATTCTCACAATTCAAGTTTCTTCCACTAAACCGAAATGAACAATATAATAACATAAAGCTATACAGTTAGAATATAGATAGAAATGTCCACTTCTGATTTATACTATTCAATCTCAGTTCTGTTGTTCAGTTCAACATTCTGATGGCAAATTTAGATTTTAGTTATACTATTTAGTTAAACCTATTCATCTCCAATCCGATAGAGAACACTGCTGCTTTATATCTATATTTGCCCATAGATTAATATTTACATACTTTATTGTTTGTCGAACAAATTTGTTCGTTGCATATTGAATTGAATCCTTCTGACGGTGTCAAACATCAGGACCGTGGGACAAATCCGGCAAAAGGCTCTGATCAGGCCAAACCACCAAGCAAATTGTAAAACTTCTGAAGAAAACATAAAAAAAATTTCAAACAGTGAGACCCGAGCAGACGAGCATTAGCTTCAAAGCCACGCTGTCAGGGTGAGTTTGTAAAAACACCCATAATGCAACTGCTATAGCAGAGGCTTTTCACCGAATGTCACAAATTTACAAAAATGTCACTGTATTTTGCCACCAAAAGGTTTCATAGTAATTGTTCGGTTTTGTAACAATACATACATTTTCATAGAATAGAATAGAATAGAATAGAATAGAATAGTTTATTGTCATCATTGTACAGCGAAAGTACAAGTACAACAAAATTAAAAGACCCTTCTCATGGTGCACTGTACACCTAGAATAAGACAAAAAGATCAAACCTGTAAGTATAAGAATAAAAACTATACAAGGGAGTCAATGTAAACAACAAATAGGATTTGTAGTGAAAACAATAAGCATGACAGCCAACAAGAAATGGGTATAAATATTACATTCACTGAAACACTGAGGATACATATATACTGAACGTATCCTTAGACACGTTGATGCTGTTCAGTCCCCGTATTGCACTTGGGTAAAACGTGTTGGTCGTCTTGGGTACCAAAAGAAAAACTACGTTACAGTTTAAATCTGTTACTATGGCACTGTTCTACTGGTCCGGACAACTCTAGATGAAATGTTTGACACCACTGAGTTAAGAGAGACTTTATACATTTATCTGTTTTTGTTGTTTATAACTCAACGGCGCTTTTACTTCTTTTAAATGATAATTACATCAATCTACAGAAACAGTACTTGTTTTATGTGCAAATTGTGCGTAATTAATTTATTACATTACATATTTCAAAACGTAAAAGTATGTGGAAAATTGACTTGGAAAGTTTGGCGTACGCATAAATATGACTCACAAGTATTAGGAATTACAATGACCAACTGTGCGGCTGTGATTTGATCTCAGGTCAGCCTGCTGAAGTGCCCTTGAGCTTGTGAGTAAACACTTTGCCTGGCTGGCATCCAGTGATGTGCAGAGCAGAGTCTGTAAAGTGCGTTCAAACAGGTGAAGTGATAAAGCGGTGAAATGGTGAAAGAGTGGTTTGCACTGTTTGCATGTTCTCCCTGTGTGTGTGTGTGTGTGTGTGAGCGGGCGCTCGGCTTTGCTCCACCACCTTCATGTTAATGGGTGACTCTTACCACTGCAGGTCTGAGCGTGTCCAGTAAAACGACGTGCAGATGAATGAAATGAGTGTTTTTACTGCAGTTTTTCCATTTCTTTTTCTTTTTTTTAACCTTCGCCAATAAACACTGGGGGAGGTTATGTTTTTGTCTGTGTGTATTTATTTATTTAGTACATATGTATTTGACCAACTTTTAACAAAAACTATTGCATCAAGAATGATTTGTCATCGTCCAAGGACCAATCGATTAGATTTTGGGAAGTTAATGTTTCAGAATAAATCCCTGTGATAAACTGTGAGAAAATGTCCCATACAAAGCGGCTGGGAGAGGCACCCCATGGAGGAGATCAGCATCTGTTGCCATGGAGACGCTCCCTGCTCATTGCTTCACTCAGTGATGTAGCTACCCGACAGGCTAGTTAGCATTGATATGAGCTAACATGCTGGCGAGGCCAACTCGGTTCCGCAAACAAATGCGGCGTTGGCTGAGGTCTGCGCTCTACCGAGTGTAGCTCTAGTTCTAGTTTCTTCATGTGACGTCAAGCTGACGAAAACATTTTTCCTCGTGTCGCAGCACATTGAGCAAATCCTCCTCCGACCCACACGTGTGGTAAACTTTGAATGGAGTGTGAACTTACAGCAGTCATTAATAAAACATGACCTTCTGCGGTGAACAACATAGATTATGTAGAGCTTAAATAATTAGATAAACATCACTGAATCTTTGATGTAATGGTTTCAACAGTAAAATATTCAGAATCTTTCTTTTTGCTGCATTAGCCGTATGCTACCGTTACTAAAAACCCGGGCTGTGCTCGGCGGCGGCGAGACGAGCTCTGAGCTGACAGTTGATTAGCTCTTGGACCCGGTGTGTTCATGCTGCTGCTCCTCTGCCGACCCACATGAGACCGGGTTTGGGCCAATGGAGGGTCAAACCAGGACAAGAGAAGCTCACAGTTTGGGAGGAGAGCTGCAGCCTCGCTCTTCCGGTGGTTGTAACACATTCTGGTGTGTGTGTGTGTGTGTGTGTGTGTGTGTGTGTGTGTGTGTGTGTGTATTCTGACGGTCAGTTATTGTCTTTTTGAATGTTTTTTTCTGACATTGATCTTGAGCTAAAGTGTAATAAGAGGAAGCATCAGAGTGGGACTGCAGGGTGCAATAGATTAATTGATGGACACACACACACACACACACACACACACACACACACACACACACACACACACACACACACACACACACACACACACAATCATATGGACCTTCTGTCAACATTTGCATCCTCTCCCCACCCCCCACCCCTCTCTCTCTCTCTCTCTCTCTCTCTCTCTCTCTCGCTCTCTCTCGCTCACCCCTCACACATGCATGCACACACATATTGTACACACAGCATCGCAGTGGTATAGCCTGTCATGCAGCGAGTGAAACAAAAAGGCAGAGATGTGAGAGGAGAGAGGACAAGAGGCTGTGATCGTCCTCGAATGCAGGAGGGAGCCAAGAGGGAGAGAGCGAGAGAGAGAGAGACAGAGAGAGAGAGCATAGAGATTGAAGAAGGGAGGGTGGGAGGGCAAGTCGACGGAGGACAACTTCGACATACGTGGAAGGATGTTCTGACTAAGAGATGATGTGAGTGCCTATTTGAGCGAATCTGCACCCCCCCTCCCTCCCTCCCTCCCTCCCTCTCTCCCTCCCTCCTCCTCTTCCTCCTTCCGCCACTCATCTGCCAGCTGTTTCTCTGTCCTCTCTTCCTGTCTGCATTGATGACCCTCCCACCCCCTCTTTCATATGCTCTACCCTCTCATTCATGCTTTGTTTACAGCAAGTGTGTGTGTGTGTGTGTGTGTGTGTGTGTGTGTGTGTGTGTGTGTGTGTGTGTGTGTGTGTGTGTGTGTGTGTGTGTGTGTGTGTGTGTGTGTGTGTGTGTGTGTGTGTGTGTGTGTGTGTGTATGTGTGTGTGTGTGTGTGGAGGAAAGAGGTGGTGGGTGTGAGGTTAGTTAAGTGTGATTTAAAGACACTCGGGGTCAATAACAGCAGGAGGACAGCAGCAGGGGCTCCAGAAGGACGAGCACAAAGTCAGATTTACTCCCATCACGCAAATGAGGCTGAATTTACAGTGTAATATTACATAATGATCTCTCTTTTTTTTTTTTCTCTTCCCCTTAAACATTCTGACGTGAGGCTGTGATACCTTTTCTCCCGTCGCCGACGAGGCCTCTCTCATCCCCCCGGTTTTTGAGTGAAACACCGTATCGTGGAGACATATCTCCGTCGCATCCATTTTTATGAATGGGAAATCATGACAGTGATAAATAGGCAGGAGTGAATACTATACATATAAACTATAGGAAGTGGAGGAGGAGTGGAGGGAAAGGATTTGGTTGGATGGAGAGAGCATGTGCTCCTGCGTGTGACTTGATTGCATGAATGTGTCGACTTTATGTGTTTGTGCATGAAGCCCCCTGTGAACAAACCCAATCACCTCTCTCTCTCTTTCTCTCTCTCTCTCTCTTCTCTCTCTCTCTCTCTCTCTCTCTCTCTCTCTCTCTCTCTCTCTCTCTCTAAATTACCTAATTTCTCTCTCTCTCTCTCTCCTTTTTTAAGCCACCTTATTCCCCCTCCTTCTTTTTTCTCTCCTCTCTCTCTGTGTCGCAGTCACAGCAAACCATCTCCATCTCTCTCTCTCTCTCTCTCTCTCTCTCTCTCTCTCTCTCTCTCTCTCTCTCTCTCTCTCTCTCTCTCTCTCTCTCTCTCTCTCTCCACCATTCCTCCTCTCTCTGTCTTAAGTATGAAGGGGCTGGGAGAGCTCGGCCCTCTCCCTTTCCCTTCTTCCATCTCTCTCTCCTCCTCTCCTCCTCCTCCTCCTCCTCCTTCTCTCTCGCGGCTTGCGCTCGCTGCTGTCTCGCTGGAAGACGAGGAGGAGAAGGAGAAGGAGCAGGAGAAGGAGGAGGAGGAGAGGGAGGGGAGGAAATGGCGATGGGGGCATGCGGCGAGGAGGATCTCTCCCTCTCCCTCTCTCTCTCTTCTTCCTGGCCGTCGCTTGGCCCTGTGAATAGGAGCGTCTGGTTCATTTACAGGTACCTGCCATGGCTTTTTATACCCCCCCCCCCCTCCAACTCCCTCCCCTCGCTTTCCCTCTCTTCCTCCACCTCCAGCTGCCGAGAGGGGAGAAAGGGTGGGGGGGGGGGGGGGGGGGGGGGGTGCATGCATGTGGACATCATGGATGGCAGGGCAGGATCGATTAGACAGACTGACAGATGTTACAAAGCATGCTTGCAGAAGGATGTGTTTGCTTCAGTGTGCGTGTGTGTTGAAGACGGACGAGAGCTGCTGCCGCTGCACAGCCCGGTGTATGAGCAGTGCAGTCGTTTCGCTGTATGAACATGTGTGTGTGTGTGTGTCGTTTTCTTTCTCTCTGCTTTGAATTGCTCTCTGATCAAATGTCCTTTAGCTCTGCTGCACTGGCAGAAGTGCAGCCTGCTGCTTTTCTTTCTTTTTTTTTTTTTTTTAACTGATGTACAGATTAATGTGCGTGTTTTGTTCGTGTGTGTGTGAGTGTGTGTGTGTGTGTGTGTGTGTGTGTGTGTGTGTGTGTGTGTGTGTGTGTGTGTGTGTGTGTGCGTGCGTGCGTGCGTGCCTGGATGGCGTGTTTGTTCTCTACGAGAAATAATAAGACATTGCTGGTTAATTGATCCTCTTCTGGCAAGTTGAATGCATCAATTCTGGCGTCCGTTGCGTATGTTTACCTGTGTGTGTGTGTGTGTGTGTGTGTGTGTGTGTGTGTGTGTGTGTGTGTGTATGTGTGAGAGAGAGAGAGAGAGAGAGAGAGAGAGAGAGAGAGAGAGAGAGAGAGAGAGAGAGAGAGAGAGAGAGAGAGAGAGAGCGACTCGTCGTGCACAGTGAGGGAGTTTTAATGATGCAGCATGCATGACAAGTTCCAGCTTCTTTCTGACTCTATGGAAGCCCGCTTGGCCAAACCTTGGCTTCTTACCTGATGCAGTGTGAGACTCACAGAACGCTGCTGCGTCGTCCAGCGCCGTCACTTTCTGATGACAGCAGCAATCAGTGACCGGATCCTCTGAAGGACGTAGTCCCGTCACTCTCAGTATTTTCTTCTCCTGTAAATAAGGATGGAGAGGGAGCGCGGGACGGAGTGATGCTGCGTCCAGGCAACAATCTGAACGTGTTGAAACTGAGTCCCTGTTTGGACGACGTTTTCAAGGGAAAACGCAAAACTTGTGTGTCTCTTTAAATGACAGTGGAGCTCTGGACTTTTTTATTTTGAAAACGCTCCGACTCCGTTGTCCTGTAAACGGGGGAAAACACAACTTTCTGAGGCCTCATGGGTTCAGTTCTTCTGCACATGCTCAGTAGCCGGACAATCTGAACAATGTTTCCTCCATCGTGTCACGACTCCAATGTCTCCTGGGACTTGGTCGTTTTATTTTGACAGTCACCGTAATAACAATCCAACTCCATGGTCTTCTCCCATTGTTAATGTTTATAGAGTTGTTGTTCTCTGCAGCATGTGTGTGTGTGTGTGGCTTCGTTACAAAAACAACAATCAACAGCAGCAACTCGTAGCCTGCCACGCGAACCACATCGTTCTCCGCATTTCTGCCGTTTCCATGCCAACGGACATCGTTTTCAAGACGTTGCCGTTTTATCATGGAACGTTACGACGATGTGGTTCGTGAGCTTTGCCATCGCATGATAACGCCTCCAGCTCTGCTTGATGTTCGGCAGCGATCCGGCTGTTTGCAACGAGTGTTTTTCTGGTTTCCAACGTTCCACTGTCTCCTCGTCGAGTTCGCAGCATGTTGAACTCTTGACTGCCCGAAGTGTGACCACGGCGTGTGGGACTTGAGGACGTTTGAGGGACTCTTTGAAGACGACACTGGTCGTGAGTTGAAGTTTGGTGCTTCGACAGAAAATATTGAACACTTGAGATGAGTTCAGTGTGGAAGTTTGGGCCTCAGACAGATGAGATACGAAACGTTTGAGTTTTTAAGACGTGTGAATGCTTTAAACATCTGTGAGCTTCTCACTTCCGAATTCAGCTTTTCCCTCCAACAGAGCCTGTTAGACCCTGGACAAGTCACCATTAACGTCAACGCCACTTTCCTCTCATGTATTTCTCTCAATCATGAGGCTTGTCAGTCACGCGCCTTTGAAAGAAAGGATCAGTTAGATAAATAAACAAGTTGGTTTTATGACATTTCACTGTATTCTGCACCAGGAGGCTAGAAAGAAAAAAAAAAATGCTGAAAATCTTTAGTTTAACTGCTTAAGTTGAAAGTTTTTTCTAAAGTTTTTTTTTTCCTATTTAAAGGTTTTTATGCTGTTCGGGATAGTACTGAATGTGACCCCTGGACGAAGTTTGACTGGGTCAGACCGGTGAAATAGGGCCATAATAACCTGTGAATTTAAACTTTAAACTTTTTCATCGTTGTGGCGCAGAGTATATGACATTTCTAATGAAACCTTCTGGTGCAAAATGCAGTGAAATGTCTCAAAAAACGTCTCCTACAGCTGTTGCATTATGGGTGTTTTTCCAAACTCCCTAAACTGACTCATGTCTCAGCTCGGGTGTCAGTGTTGGCGTGTCAACTGCTCTTTACAAAATCAAAGTTTCCTTTGTCATTTTTTAAGATTTGCTTGGAGGTTTGTCGGCCGGATCGGAGCCTCTGGCAGGACAGGTTTGGCGGACTGGTCTTATGTTTGACGCTCATACTACAGAGGATCCAGACACTGGTCTAAAATGCGTATTTCGCTGTATTTCTCCGAGTCTTGATGTAGGCGCTTGGTGGCAGGTGTTTTAGTGCGATGGCACAAATGTATGTAGGGAGTGTAGCGTCAAAGCCTCAATGGGCTTTATGTTGATTACATTCTGAGCCTGAGTGGGAACATTTCAAGTGGAAACGCCTCATTTCTGCATTTCGTTTCAGAAGACTTTCGTGTTTAGACGGCAACGTTTCGACAATGATGTACACGGAAAGGGCAGAAACGTGTTGTTGCATTTTCCGAAACTTCCACGGAGACGGAGTCGGAGCGTTTTCGAAAAAAAGTTGTATTCTCAGTGGCTCCGAGCACCGTCCGCCGTGTGAACGGGACACCCACACGCAACGAGTTTTGCGTTTTCACATGAAAACGTTGCGGTGACCAAGAAAAAGATGCAGCTCAAAGTCTCGCACGTCTTGAGGTGAACGTAATGTGCTTCAATGCAGTTATGAGCTGGTGTTTCCAGATGTTTCCCGAAGTTGCCGACGTGCCTCTGTGAGTCTCGAAGTTTGAACTCGTCACATCATGCAGCATTTGAGTTTTTTTTCCCCCCATTAGGATTGTTTCCAACATCTTTGTTGTTTCTCTTTGTAAATTCGATTTGGGGTTATTTCTAGCATTCGCTGCTTTTATTGTCTGTTCCTAAAGTCAGGACTGAAGTGGAGAAAAAAGGTTTCAGGTTTGCGGCTCCCATCAGCCTGGAACGAATTACAAAAAAACCCTGAAGCTCAAAAACCTGGTTTCACTGGACTCTTTTAAAAAGTTGCTTAGAAACAGACTTTGAAACAGACACATCTATCTGCAGATGTTTGAATGATGGACTTAATTTGAATTTTAATTTGTGGGCAACTTAGATAACGATATATATATATATATATATATATATATATATATATATATATAGATATATAAGAAAAATGTCTTCTTATATCTTCTTATATGTTTTATGTGGTTTTTGTGCCTGTTTTGTCTGGAACCTTAATGTACTGCTACTTGTCTTGGCCAGGACGCTCTTGAAAAATAGATTTTTAATCACAATAAGGTTTTTCTGGTAAAATAAAGGTTAAATTAAAAAAAAAAAAATGTAGTCGTGGTTCTTTGAATGGAAACCATCTCATTGAAGTCAGTTGCAGATCGTAATGTGTTCGATGAGCAGAGCCAGAGTTAGACTTAAGTGTTGAATGGAGAGGTTGCAACTCTCAAACGAAGACACACACTCACACACACACACACACACACACACACACACACTCCTCCAGTGAGTGTGTGGTGACGCTGACATGCATGTTGTGATCTGAAGCATCAGAGGTGTTGCTCTGTTTGTTGGCACTGCAGAGGACTTTCCCTGGCGAGCGTCACCTTGTTGTCACTGTCGGCTGTGTGGAAAGCTTTGGTGCATGTATGCAGCAGTCCTCAAAGCCTCATCGAGGAAGTCCCGCATTTTCTCCTGTTTTGCCGTCAACCTGCATATTAGTACATGATGTTGATGGAATAACTCAGCCGGGCCAAGCAATCATAAAGCACCTTTTATTTTAAATTAACCAAAAAAAAAAAAGTCAAGATCATTACCTCAGGGCTGATTAGTTCCCTTGCTGATGGATGGAACAGTTTCTCTGGGGTAATTTCTCAGCATCTGTTTTATGGAGTACCTCAACGACAAAAAAAAAGTTAATGAGAACTTGAAAACTTTTTGGGGGGGATTTTCATCGTGGAGAAGTACAAACTGAACCTTGTCCACTGGACAATATGTATGTATGACAGTGACGTGCAGTGAGAGGAGGAATAAGTTTATGATTGTTGCCT
The DNA here is from genome assembly GCF_963383615.2 of Lipophrys pholis. Classification (NCBI taxonomy): domain Eukaryota; kingdom Metazoa; phylum Chordata; class Actinopteri; order Blenniiformes; family Blenniidae; genus Lipophrys; species Lipophrys pholis. Next base: position 3,286,150 of record NC_137647.1, read on the forward strand.
GTCCAGGGAAACAGTTTAAATTCTGTCAGTTGGATTTGATCTGTGAATGTAATTACAAGCTTTAAAAAAAAGCGAATTTACATTATACTGTAAATACATGCAGATTTCTTTTGTTTTTCACTACTAACAATGAACTGTGTTCATTTATTCACATGCTCCTACAGAACAGTGGCTCCTAAACTTTTGTCTCGACTGCCTGCCTGAAATAAAGGTGTAGTGAGAAACCTGCAACACTTTCACATGCGTCTTGTTGATCCATAAACATTGTATTCAAAGTTTATTGCCCCAAATTCAGCTTTTCCTTGAATTTCCCCCATTTGAATATTGGATCATAGGAGCTGCATTCAGAATCTGCTGTGTCTGTGTGAGCTGGACTGGCTCCGCCCACACATGCAAATCTTGGGAAGAGGAGGAAGTCCTTCCTCTCATGGTGCCATGTGCCAGAGCAGAGCTGCCTACTTGTGGGACCCTACCTTGATTGTGATTGGCTGAACCCCCGATGACACTATATAGGGTTTGATTTCTGATTGGCTGGTTGGAGCAACACTGAATTTTGCATAGCGCTGCTGTTATGGTTTGAAAGCCCTAAGAGAGGGGGCCCAGAACCCAAGTTGGGAACCAATGATCTAGAACATTTAAAGTCCAGCCTATAAACTAGAAATGGACAGAAGAGGGCAGACATAGCAAAGACAGAGAGATTTGGCAGAATCACAGAGGCTCTCGCAGCCTGTGGAGAGCATCACACTTTCAATGGACTGAATGAAGCCGGTCGCGGGAGGGGGAAATGTGATTAGGAGGAAAGTTACTGTATGATTACAAGTTTGGAGAACAAGGGCAGGAAGCCAGTGTGGAGCAGAGCAGGGTGGAGTGGCCATCGAGATGTAAAAAAAAAAAAAAAAAGAGAGAAAATGAGAATAAATCCAATGAGGAGTGACAGAGAGAGGGATGAACAGATGGAGAAGGCTGGGACTATTTTTGTTCGCGATGGGATTATCAGCATGTGGTTACGGTGTGATGCATGGTGCACACACCTCACTGACTGTATGGCCCGTTCATTCAGGAGAGTTTGGCCGCACTGGGGTGGGAGTGTGTAGTTTGAGTCCAGGCTTGGCGGTAACTCTTGGTTGAGTTTAGGTTTTCTCCCACAGTGCAAAAAAACATACGTTTGAGGTTAATTCAATTAATTGGTGACTAAATTTGCCTGTAGTTGTGCCTTTATTTTGGCAGGATACACCTGGACAGGACAAACACAGAGAGACACACACTCACATTCACACCTAATTTCAGGTCGTCCATTAACCTCACATGTTTTTTTGACTCGGGAGGAAACCGGAGTTCCATAGTATACTTTTTCAACTATTTCACATAGTTGTCCGACAACATTGTATTCAAAGTGTATTTCCCCAAATCCGGCTTTGGTCCTGAATTTCAGTCCCTCTTTTGAGCTCTACTGAGAACAGGCAGTTTTTGTGTCTGTACCTTTAAATACCAATCAGCTGTGTCTGCCCACACTTACCCCATTGTCTGTTTTCAGGTAGAATATGCAAGGAGAAAAAAACAAACTGCACCTGCTTGTAATTTCAGAGGGCAGAGCTCATCTACCTGTGGGAAGGTCAAAGTGAGTATCAGGGGGAGTGGGTACTTCCCCTCATGATGTCATGAAGGGGGAAATCTCTGATTGGCCCTTATGAGCACATATACAGTAATCAAGCAAGTGAGGGCGGTGACAGACTTTCTTCACTTCTGGAGTCTGGAGGCTGTGGGGACACATATTACTGCTAGAAAACCATTAGAAAGGGAATTTGGCATCATGCGGGACATTCAACGCATTGTCCCAAATTATTCTGGGAATCGGGGGTTGTTCTTTCCTTAACCCTTTCCTAATCATTCTATGAGTAGAGCTATATCAGATGCAGAGTATGAGAGGTCGTAGGACTTGTAATATCTGAACACAGGGCTCGTTGTGAGCCAACACCAAGACGGCCATTCATCTTTTCAGATGTTTGTACACTTATAGAAACATACTCATGAAGTTCCTGTTCTATCAGCATAACTTCAGTGAGTATCAAACATCGCACGCTGCTCCTTTAAGTACAACACTTGGACGCCACCACACATTTCCCATCTGCTGGCGCCGCGGCGCAGAACATAAAGTGTGTTATTCTGTACGAGCTCCACCTGCGAGCGTGCAGCGCCTCTCCTCTGCTGTCGCTGACTAATAGTTTACCATTACATGGCTGGGCTCGGCTGTGGACCCGCACAAGTTTCCCTGCGTCCAGCCGGAGCCGTTGCTGAGGCAACAAGCGGCCCCGTCGCTCCGTACTGTATATATAGCTTCTCTTACTGAGGTTCTGCTAGAAATCAGCTCTGGGCTCGCTGTCAAAAACACACCGAGAAGTGAAGCGCAGCAAAAGACTGTTTGTAAGTCGCCGCTGTGCTGCTGCGATTGCAGCGGTGGTTAGCGTTTGACTGATGAGACATTTTGACTGGGCACTGTTGTTTTATTTAAAAAAAAAATTCAGGTTTTAGCTTCGGCCTTTTGAAGTGAAGTTAGATAAAAGATCATTTAAATGATTCTTTTTACAGACTTGTCTTGAACTAAATTATGTATTAAATGTATGGAACGTTGTGTTTTGCGAATTATTTATTTAACAAAATTCATATTACTTTCATTTTCCTTTCGAATGCTGTTCCAACATGCGATGAGCAGGTGCTGTCGGTGTGGAATTTGCATGTTCTCCCTGTGCGTAGATGGTTCTCGATCTAAATTCTGTCTGTCATTTTGGGCCTGGTTTATTGAAGGGAGTATTAAAACAGGCGTGAACTTGTTCTCTTGTGGATCTGTGTGTTGGAGCCGATGTACTAACGCAGGGGTGTCAAACGCACTTGAGTTTGGTCGTGTTCTTATCGTCCATCTACTGGGCGTGTGCAGAACTACGTACTACAGCTGTGGTGCGCATGCGCGGCAGCAGCGTTTTCCCCTTATTTCCAAGGAGACGAAGTCTGACCGTTTTCCAAAAGTTCCACCTTGGGAGCTGGTTTTGAAAAGGTTATGTTTTCACCGTTGTCATGTGAATGGATCACCGAAAGGCAACAAAAACTTTTGCGTTTTCACTTGAAAACTGAGTCAAATGTTTTTGCACTTTGCGCCAGTGGAGGAGCTGTTTACTTTGTTTTCTAGTGTTGTGACAATACCTACGAAGCGTGTAGTTTTGTTAGAGAACACGTTCCTAATAACGTTCAACCAAACTTAATGGTAAACTGCAATGTGCTGGAAAGGAGACTGAACCGACTTGTGTTTTCGTTCTAAATATCTTCGCCTCTTTGCACCTTTGATTGATCAGGAAGTTTTTAAAAGTAGAATTTATAGTCGCTCTTGGTTGTGAAAAGGTCGAAAATCCCAGTTTAGGGTTCACCGTGCTTTTTGCCGACCATGTGACCTTACGTTGGATGAAACAATATAGAAGAAGGAAGGAAGCACTTTGTACTTGAAAACAATGTATTATTGAAGAGTTATACTGGTTGGTAATTACTCAGTTCTCATCTAAACTTGCCTTCCCAACATCAGCTGTTCTGATTCGAGAGCTAAATGGAGCAGAAAGGTTCACTGCATGTCCTCTCTGTGCGCTTCTCTCTGTCAGTGACTACATTATCAAGGAGAAGACGGTGCTTCTGCAGAAGAAAGACAGCGAGGGTTTCGGCTTCGTGCTGCGAGGCGCCAAAGGTAAGAAACCCGACACCATCACAGACACGTTGCCCTGCAGTCTCCGGGCCAAACCAGCGCCCGCTTTGTTTGTGTCTCCAGCTCAGACTCCGATCGAAGAGTTCACGCCCACGCCGGCCTTCCCCGCCCTGCAGTACCTGGAGTCAGTGGACGAGGGGGGCGTGGCCTGGAGAGCCGGGCTCAGGATGGGGGATTTCCTTATTGAGGTACGACCACATTTATCCAACGATTGATTTTATTAATGTTTCTGAGATGTTTCATATTGCTGGTTTTAGCCTGTATTGGGTTTTTTTTCAGAACTTTGAGATTCACTAATGCAGAGTTTTACAAATTTTTATTTTTATTTATTTATAATTATTATTATTAATAGCTCTTTTTTAATTTAATTTTAGTTAGATTAATCAGCATGCAAACCAGGAAAGCAATAGGACTGAAAAAAAATGTTCCAGCTGCACAGAATCATATTTGTGATATTCAATTTTAGAAATTGATTTATTCTATTCTTAAAAATGTTTTGAAGAAGGATTTAAAGAGACACGTTCACAACAATATAGTCAGAATTGTCATCTTTTTGCATGAAAAGACAAATAAGTTAAACATGAAGGCCCCGTTTACACGACATTTCAAATGAAAACGTATCGTTTTTGCCTTTTCATTTCAGGAAAAGTTTTGCATTTACATGGCAACGTTTTGAAAACTATGTAGTTAGCATGCCAGACCACAAGTGGGTGCTGTTGTTGGTTTTTCTCATGAAACCATACGAACATGCATGCAGAGAACAATACGCTATAAACATTAACATCGGAGCACACAGACATTCGTATGTACACACGACCAAGTTGGATTGTAATTATGTTGACAAACAGCAGCCACTAGTGGTGTGACATGCTAACTACATGATTTTTTAAATGTTGCCATGTAAATGCTAATGTTTTCTCAAATGAAAACACATAAACGATGCAGTTTCACATAAATGTCCCAGGAGAATATGGACTGGAAGTCAAGACACTCTGGAGGCAAACACTGTTCTTATTGTCCATCTACTGAGCATGTGCACAACAGCTGTTTACTACAGCCGTGGTGAGCATGAACAGTAGCGTTTTGCCATCCACACGGGATCGGAGCGTTTCCAGAAAGGCGCGTTTTCGGGCCGCTTCCATGGAGACGGAGTCGGAATGTTTTCAAAAAGCCCCTCCTTGGGAGCCGTTTTCAAAAGGTTGTGTTTTCAGTGGCTCCGAGCATCGTTGTCGAGTAAACGGACACCCAAAACACACGGGAAGTTTTGAGTTTTCACTTGAAAATGTTGTGTAATCTGGGCCTTTCAACCTTACTTGTTCCGTCTTCCATCGTGAGCTGACCAGTAAAACCCTACTGCTCAGTGGAGTAGTGGAATAGTCCCTCTTGTCTCACCCTGAGAAGATCCCTAGTTTGATTTTGGCCCCTGGGCCTTTCTCTGTTCTCTTCTCTCCCTGTGTGTGCCTGGGTTTTACTCCCGGTGGTCTGGTTTTCTTCACACTGTCGAAACACATGCGTTTGAGAGTAATTGATGATTCAAACGCGGAGATTGTCTCTCGGCTTGCCCCATGATGGACTGTCCATAAACTCATCCAGAAGACGGATGAATGGCTCAAAAGTAAACAGAGAGCAAACCCAAGGTTGAAGCTCTTCCATCAACGTGTAAAAACTACTGTATTTACAACCAATATTTGATCCATTATTTTCAAGGCTCGTCAAGTTTTCTGACCTGCTGGTACTCCCAGACATTGTTTTTCATAAACCCCCTAAACTGGAAGTGATCGCTTGGTTTTACTGCCGTCCTGCCTGTCACTTTTCACGTCCATCTGCTTTATTGACAGACGACTAACAGTTGACGAAAAATTGTTAAAAAGCAAACAAAGCAAAAACGATATATATACCGTGTTGATAAGCTTTGGCGTCTGCGCCTCAGGTCAACGGGCAGAATGTGGTGAAGGTCGGCCACCGGCAGGTCGTCAACATGATCCGGCAGGGCGGCAACAGCCTGATGGTCAAGGTCGTCATGGTAACACGCAACCCTGACATGGAGGAGGGCACGAGGAAGAAGAGTAAGAGACGAACCGCCCCTGGGATGATTGTTGGTGGTGACTTGAGTCTTAACTTGCAGTCTGTCCGTCTCCAGTCCCGCAGCAGAGCAAGAGGCTGAGCACGCCGGCCATCGCGCTGCGGTCCAAGTCCATGACTTCAGAGCTGGAGGAGATGGGTAAGAGCCGGGATGAAATCAACGGTTTTGAGGGGATTAAACAAGAGAGATTACAAAGTATTGGAAAAAAACTAACAAAAAAAACGAAAAACATGGGGGTCTGCAACTTTCACAAACAGAAGAGAACGTTTTAGGGTTGAGAGTCACAGAAAACAGCAGCAGTACAACAGAAACAAATAGAAACTGTTTGGCCCACCAGAACACATGAAAACAGATGCAATTTTGTTCCCATTGTTCTAAATAAAATCTGTCTGGATCCACAAAACATGTGAAAACTACATGTGGAATAATTCTATAATGTAAAATGACAAGTTTCCTTTAATTTAATCCAAAATATGAAACTTCCATATAATTCACACACTGCTCTTTTAACTCTTGTAAGAATGTAAACACCATCACGGACATTGTCTGATTATATATTTCAACTTTTATTGTTTCACAAACTTATCATTTGTTGTTTATATTCTTTTCTTTTGCTACTCTTCTATTTACTCACTGTCTAAATACCTTAAAATGAGCGATGTTTATATTCTTGTCAACTCTTTTCTATTTAAAAGTGCTTGGAAGTATTTTTCATGAGTGTAGAATTAATTTATAAACTAAAAAACTTGGAAGTTGTATTCTAATTTTGGGATATGCACCTTTATAGTGAATTATTCATGAAATTTAAGTAGAAATTTGTTTTTGGCAAAAAAAATGTTTTGCCAAAACCAAAATAAGTATTTAATATTCATACGTATGTCCCCACGGTTTGGCAAGAAGAACACATTCAGTTCAGGGGCCACATATTTATATATAATTGTTAAAAATCAATATTTTTGATGAAATTTGTACAATCTGCTTGGCGCTTTGGGCGGATTGGAGCCGGTTTTATGTTTGACACCCCTGATTTAAAAGATCATCGGCCATGCAATAAGATTCCAAATAAAAAAGTAAAAGATGCCAGTTTATTTATTCTGCGAATACTAAATCGAGCCATTATGGAGGTTGAGGAGCTGCATGTGGCTCCAGAGCTGCTGGTTGCAGACCCCCCACCCCCCTGCCCCCGCCCCGCCCCGCCCCCCCCCCCCCGGTGCCTGGAAGGTTCAGTCAAAGACAGAGAGTGTTTTACCGAGTAGAACCAGTCGAGGTAAAAAGGGATAATAGAAACAGTGTGAAACCAGAGTTGGGGGTTGTTAAAGATGCTGAAAGTGTGAAAGTGAGTTGAGCTGGAGCTAAATTTAGACGGCGTGGAGAAGATAGCAGAAACAAAAGGGGGAGGAGAAGATTGGCTGCCGCCGTGGATGACGGTCTCAATGCATTTCACTGTTCTTTCAGAGGTTCCACACTGTCACTTCCAGCACCCCCACTACAGGTAACCCCACCCAGAAAACAGTGTCGCCATTCACCCTGTGATCCCCTCTCTCACTGCCCTGCTTTCGTACCTCTGACCCCCCCCTGCACCCCCATCCCCCTCTCCCCCCACTGCCACCGCCGCTCCCTGGCCCCACCCACAGCTTTAACTCGCAGACTATATAAAAATTCCCACCTAGGTTTCTGTTAGTTCGAGATGCCGAATGTTTTGAAATAGTTGCCGTGTTCGGCCACTAGTGGGTGCTGTTGGTTGTTTTTGTAATGAAACCACACCCACATGCAGCAGAGTACAAGACGCTATAAACATCCGCACAGGGAGTATGGTCAGACAAACAGGCAAACTTTGTTATTATTGTACGTCTACTCGCACATGTGCAGAAGAGATATTTTGTATGGCCGTGCTGTGCATGAGCAGCAACAGCGTTTTGGAAAAGTTGTGTTTCTACAGAGAAGTTTTGAAAAAGTAAAATTTTTCTCCGTTTCCATGGAAACCGAGTGGGAGTTTTTTTTCGAAAAGTTGCGGTTTCAGTGACTCTGTGTAAACACTGTCAAAAACTCTGGTACTCTGGTAAATAACAGGGTAAATGATTTTACTTTAAGATGAATATTAAAAGCGTCAAAGCAGCCGAGGGTCACAGTTCTCCTTATTAAAGCTGAAAATTGTGACGACTTCACGTTTAGCATTGAGACGACGCCTCTGGTGATGTTCAGCTTCTTGAAAGTTTCCATCCAACAGGCCAAACGACACCTGTTTCATTTGTCACCTTAATTAACTGCTCCTGTTCCCAACATTTATTTATCCTTTCAGGACAGGATTTACTTTATTCCTCGGGTTTTAGGGGTTTTCTTGTCTGATGCATCTGCTGCATTGGTGTTGCATAATGCAAAGAAAGACGAGGAATTGTCCAAACTGTCAACTGACATTTTATTGAAGTAAGCAGTTGCTGTTGACCGTAACCAGGCCAGAACTAAACAACAAGCCTGCCGGTCCGATAACTCAGAACATGTCCTCAGCTCTGCTCTCTCAGGCCCCGTTTACACCGTTTCAAGTGAAAATGCAAAACTTTCGTTGCGATTTGGGTTCGGGTGTGTTTACACCACAACGGTGCTCTGTGCCACTAGAAATGCAACATTAAGAAAACAAAAAAGAAAAGCTCAGTAAGTAGTGAAGTAAATAGTTCTAGCTCAAGTCGATGGACGATAAGAACAATGAATGACTCTGACCTGGGACTTGGTAGTTTTATTTTGACAGTCACCGTAATAACAGTCCAACTGGGTCGTCTGTCCACTAGAATGTCCCTGTTCTCCCGTTGTTAATGTTCATGACAAAAGCAAACAGCAGCACCCACTAGTGGCCCTACGTGAACCACATAGTTATCAGCGTTTCCGCTGTTTCCATGTCTGCAGACATCATTTTCAAAACGTGTTGAAGCTTTTTGGAAATGAAACACAAAAACAATGTGCTTTCACTTGAGACGTTAATGGTGTAAGCGGGGTCTCACTCCAGTCCAGCTCTCGTCCCTCCACCAAGTCAGTGTCTGGGCCCAGAACAGACAACGTGAACATTTAATATTTCATTTACAATAACAACAGGATATAAATTGCCCAATGCGTCGTTGATACAGTCTGACTGAACTGATTTTTCTCAGGTGTGTTCAGAACTGTTCTGTGTTGAAATGTGAAAAATCATGATGAAACTTTTTTTTTCCTGTAAATAATTAATCAAAGTTCCATTCTCAAATCGATAATACCTTATCATGTGAAAACCGTTAGATAAGTCTGGCATTTGAAGTGAGACATAGCAAAGCGCGTTGTGATCGTTGACTTTGAACAAAATGATTTAAGCTCATCCTCCCACACTATTCGTTATATATAATACTCGTCTTATTTAAAGACCTTTTAAATTCCTCTAAATACAGGAAATCTTGACCAGCTGTTTCTCTTCCCAACTGATTTCCATTACACATGCGACGTGTGATCGGTTTTATTTTTACTGACTACATAACGTCACACAAGGGTTCACACACGCGGACACTCGGCAAGTATTGGTTGCCACGGTAACACTGCGGGAGAATGGGCGTCACCTGGGAAGAAGCGTTGCGTCTCAAAACACCAAACCAAAAGTGTGTGGTCACTGATCGCTGAGCAAGTTTCACATATTCATCCCTTTTTTTTTTTGTTGTTGTTGTTGTTGATTGTGTCTTTGACTCATTTGGAAGGAAACACGTCAAGGATAAAGTTATTGAGATGAGTAATTTCTTAGTGGAGAAAAAAACAAAAAAAACAAACCCTGCAACTTTGTTCCAGGTCTGTTACCGTGGTAACAACATTATGTGTGGCTATGTCGTCTCTATTTGAAGATAAATTGTGGGAGGAGGGTGCATGGTGAGGGTCAACTCCCCCCGCACTTCCTCAGATCAGCGCGTCGGCCAGTGTTTCAGGCTTGATTGGGATTGTTTTTACTGGTGATTTGTTCAACAAGTAAGTCCAAGAACGTTACGAGGGAGCAGCTCGTCGAAAGGTCATCCGATATAAGAGACGCAACCAGGGCCGAGGTTCTTATTCTTCTGGTCTGAAAGAAATCAGAAATCGTTAAATTCCTTCTCTGTTCGTAGTTCACATGAACTGTATATAATTTGGGCGATGGGCTTCCACGGCGCGGCGTCCTGGGAGCAGATGGGGGTCAAAGGTCTTGATCAGTCCGCTGTGGGATTCAAACCGGCAAATCCTCTGATACCAAGGCCACCTCTCTGACCTCTCGGCCACCAGCGCACCTCCCTTCTGAGGTTATCCAAAGAAAACCATACAAGGCGTCTTTTTCTGAGGCTTCGTTTGTACGGCAAAGTTGTCAGGTGAAAACTGAAAGTCATTATGTGAGTCGGTTTAAACAACAACACTGAAAAGCGTGGCACTTTTTGAAAGTGCTCCGATTCTGTGGAAATGAGGGAAAACGCAACTTTTCTGAAATGTTGCTACTGCGCATCTGCACCACGGTTGTAGTAAATAGTAGTTCTGCACATGCTCAGTAGGTGGACAATCAGTACAATATTTCCTCCGTGGTGTCACAACGCCCAGTCCAGATTCTCCTGGACTTGGTAGTTTAATTTTGACAGTCACTGTAATAATCATCCAACTCTGTCGTCTGCCCACTGGAATGTTCGTTGTTTTCCGATTGTTAGTGTTTATAACGTATTGTTCTGTGCACACGTTTGTGTGGTTTCATTACAGAAGCTTAGAACAGCACCCACTAGTGGCCCAACATGAAAACAGTTTTCTGCCATTTCCTTAAAAAAATACGGACATTGTTTTCTAAACTTTGCCATTTAAACGTGAAACTTTTATGAAACGAAAATGCAAAAATGAAGCGTTTTCACTTGAACTGTTGTCGTCTAACCTGCTCTTGACATGTGGAGGTGAAATCTTCTTAAATGTACTTCATTAGTTCAACTACCGTAATTTCCGGACTATAAGCCGCTACTTTTTTCACACGCTTTGAACCCGGCTTATAAAGTGACGCGGCAAATTTATGGATTGTTACTGGTTAACTGGCTTCATGCTGCCAGATTCTACTTCCGCGTGTAGATACATACTGTTTTGAGTGCCTCTGCTTCTCCAAAACGTTCCCTGAAAGTGATATTTCTGCTTATCGTGACCTCGTCTTGTGCTGCTTTCCGGGGTCTGGAACTCCAGCAGCTGACAGCCGTGAGTGATGCGTTCAGGTGCATCACGTAAAGCCGCCCTGCTGGACTTCGTGGCTGAGAAATCTTCCCCCTCAGAATCACAGTCAGCAAATAACTCATAAAATACTTAAAAATAAAAACCCTCAGTGATTTCTTGTGTATTTCTCTCTCTCTCTCTCTCTCTCTCCCCGTATTCCTGCAGTGAAATTCCTGCCCTGTTAGAACGTGGACGCCTGCAGCTTACAGTCAACTGCGGCCTATATATCTACTTTTTTTTTTTCTTTTAAAATTTTGCGGGTACAGCCTATATCCAGGTGTGCGCAATAGTCCGGAAAATACGGTACTTGAATATAACTCAAATTCGTCATATTATGCAAAATTCACTTTCTAATGTTTTTCCAACAGTAATATTGTAATTTACAAAACAATCGTGTTACTCTTGCATGTTGAAACACATCGAAGGAGTTTAGTGGCGAGCGAGATCGCGTTGTCAGATTTACCGTTACCGACATGAAATCAACACTCCAGTGTGAAGCAACTAATGATCTTTAAGATCGGTTTACAGATTCATTCCTCCAAGTCGTATCTTTGCAAGCGTTCGCAGTCTGAGCATGCTCAGTGAGTATTCGATGCCACACAAGCGCGGAGCTGCTGGAGGAGAACCAGCAGGACTTTGTCAGACAGTCTCAGATCTGTTTGCTCTCTTGTTCGAACAAATGATGGACACTTTCCCAGCCCTGTAAACAACAGCCATTACAATGAGTCACGCTCTCGCTGCTGTAAGTCAGCAATCTGGGTGAGGTTGTAGTGTGTACACGTCGGCCCTTTGCTTCTCCCCTTCCCTCGTCTCTCCGCCCTCACCTCCCTTCTCTTTGTGGTGTGAGCAGCACAAAGCATGAGCACCCGATCTGACGCACACAGGTGATAGCTTCCTCAACCGCCCCCCCCCCACCCCCACCCCCCCCCCCCCCTCGCCCCAGTGCACCATGCACCGGAACAGTACCACTGCACATACGCAGTGACACTGTCTGCATTACAGTTTCACTCCAAGCAACAAACAGCCATCGGGGATTTAATATCCACATGGCATCATTCAGTTGCAGCAGCAGTCGTGAACGTGTAAGAAAAAGTTGCGACTTGGAAACGAGAAGTGATGCTGGTTTGAAATTGTCATGTGCGTGCCAAAGAATTCAAAATAACCAGGCAGTCGAATGCAAGTGCAAAGTGTTGATCCGTCTCATCTTATTGCACAAATACATCTGTAGTTAGGGACGCACCGATCCCACTTTTTTAAAGGCCAATTACGAGTACTTATACGAGTACTCATATGTACAATGTGGGAGGTGTTTTTGACTTCACTCCACTACATGGTTAAAATACAAAGGGTATTATTATTACTCTTTCCATAGCGCCAAGCACAACGCAGTCATTTCAAGGCTCTTTTACAGAGAAAAAACAAACAATTCCACACATATGTAATAAGTGTAAATTAACTTTTAAATAATAAAAATTGCTGCATGTATTAGGTTTAAGGCCAATAAACAGTGTGTCTATTATGTAATTTGTCCAAAATTGAGCAAATATAAATACTTATTTTTCAATGTGCCTTGTCATACTTCAGTTAATCTGTCAGTTGATATGTATTATCAGCATCGGTCTTCGCCATTCAGTGTCATGTTAGACTTTTGGCTTAAGAGCATTAAAAAAAAAACAACTCCAGCTTTGTTTATTTTGCACAATCAAGGCGCGAGGAGCACGCCGCGCGATGAAGCCACGTCAGCCGCCGCCATATGTTCATTCAAATGCATCAGAATTCATTTCGCCGTGACGCTTATTAAACTATCTCACCTCCGTGATTGGTGCAGTGTCCCAGTTCACCTAGAAGTCATGCTGCAAGATAACAAGGGCATTAAAATGGAAATTATCCTGCGGTGCACTTCAGGCTACAAATTGTTGTTGTCCTGACAGTCCGCTCATGCCTGTGTTGTTTCCGAACGTGTATCTTTTAAAAGGTCGTGTGTGTTATTTCTGAGACGATTGCTGCTTAACAGATGCACATTAAAAGCCTGATTCAGATTCAATCAAATCACAATAAGCCGCACATTACGAGACGTAGTGACTCGACTCTGTGGATAGAGTGTCCATACATGCACTCACTCCCAACAGTGGATGCAAAGGGTCACCTCCTCCAGCCTTCTTCACTCCTCCGGGTTCACTGGTTCTCCCACTAACTCTGCCTTCTCTTTCTCCTTTCGTCCTCACCTCACCACCGGCGGGATCTTTAACCATTTAACAGTGGAGAGAGGTGGGATTCACATTCATTTCACATCTGTGTGTGTGTGTGTGTGTGTGTGTGTGTTGTTGGGAGTGAGCGCATGCAGCTTTACTGTATTTACTGTAAGGTGAGTGTGCACGCTGCGGCTGGATGAAAGCGTGGGCTTGATGCACGTTCCCTTACTTCCGAGACCCGGGGAAAAAAAGCTTGACGACGAGGTGACTCAGTTTGTCGGGCTCGGGGGAATATGATTAGTATTCACTGTAACAACACTATCGCACTCTCACTCCTGCCAAAACTTAAGTCTCCTTTTGTCCTCCTTCCAGCTGCTACCCCTTGGAAAAAAAAATCAGGTATGCTCTGGTGCACTCGTTTTTTGTTTTTTTTTCTGTCCGTCCAAAGCGACTTGGCACCGGAGGCTCACACTGCGTTTCTCTGCTTCCAGAATTCGAATCCTCCCAAGTCACAGAGAAGAAGAGGACAGTCTATCAGATGGCTTTGAGTAAGGAAGCTCATTCTTGTCACTGGCTGTTTCCTGAATCCTCTTTCCTTCTTTTTCCCGTCCACCTTCATCAAGTGTGTCTCTCTACACACAGAGTTTCCTTCCTCCTGTCGCTGTCCATTTTTCTGTTTCATTGTCGGATGTCCCTCTCCCTCCCTTTCTCTCTCTCTCTCTCTCTCTCTCTCACTCTCTCTCTCTCTCTCTCTCTCTCTCTCTCTCTCTCTCTCTCTCTCTCTCTCTCTCTCTCTCTCTCTCTCTCTCTTTCCCTCTGTTTCTCCCTGTCTGCCTCTATCTCCCACTATCGCTCCTCTCAGATAAATTAGATGAAATTCTTGCAGCAGCTCAGCAGACAATCAGCACCAATGAGGCGCCGGGGACACGGGGACAAGGGCCGAAGAGAGACAGGGGGAGGAGTTTCTACGGCAATGAGGTTTGTGAAACCGCAGATTTACGTGTGTCCTGAGATGTGACTGCGTTTGTCTGCAGTAAAATATGTTGTGGAAGAGGACGTGGTGTTCACTTCAAGAAAGCAAAACTAAGAAATGCATTCAAATGACTTAAAGAACACAACTAAACAAGATGTAATATTAATATGTTAGAAAAAAATAGGCGAAATTAATGACCAAAGCAACTATAATGACACTTAATGTTGAGATAATTCGATATCATAATGACAAAACCACATGAACTGTTATTTAAAAAAACAACAAGAAAAAACACATTTAAAACTCATGAAATATAAAAATTAGACAATTCAAATAGCAAAAACCAAGGTAAAACAAATAAAAAGCTAGTAAAACCACTTTGATAACATATTGAGATAGTGTATTAGACTATGTGAACTGTTGTTGAAAACTTAAAAAAAAACGTAAACATTTAAAGTTACTGCAACCAGATCCTTAAAATGGCAAAAACCACTAAAAGTGTTTGTTGGAGAAGTAATAAATGACAATAGATGAAGATAAAATATAAAGCTAATAACTGTTGATTGAAAAAAAAAATTGTAAGGAAAAATTGAGCTCAGAAGATATTAAAAAAAATTTAACAAATAATTTAAATAAAAACATTAAACAGCTAATAAAATAACATCAACTATCAGAAGGAGTTATCAGGAGAAATACGAGTCATACGAAATAATTGAAATAATACATCATTAAATAAATACATGAATTTAACAAAAAAAAGGTCCGTTTTTACTTCCTTATCCAAAAGGACATGATAATAAACATAGCCTAGCAAACGCTTAGTAATAATAATATTAATATAATATTACATTTTATTTGTATGGCACTTTTAAAGATACTCAAAGACACTTTACATCATCATAGTATAAAATCAAAAAGCATAAAATGGAGAAACGTCATAAAAAGACATAATAAAAGAGAGATTTTATTCTTGATCTTAAAATCTGTATGAAGCTGTATTGGCATCACGTACTGTATCAACACTCTAACCCTAAGTTAAGTCCTTCTCCCTTCAGTTTGGAGTTTTACTCTTTTCGCTCGTTGCTCTTCTTTCTCATCCTTCCAGCCAAATTATGGGGATCAAAGCGGGATGGGGATGTTGTCGTCCGGGTTGGGCCTCGGCTACGACCGTGGGCAGTATACCTCAGGTCATGCCCCACAGCACGGTATGCTGCGGCAGAAATCCATCGGTGAGGTTGTCTGTTTTTTCCGTCTGCCCCTCCGTCTGCCTGTCTGTCTGTCCTCTGGACCGGTGGAGGTCTAAACTGTGCTCACCTGTTTGTCTGTGGCCAACAATGTCTTTGTCTGTGGCAATTTATCTGTAGCTGGACTGTACCTGTTACCTATACTTGTAAAATGAATCTTCTACTCACCCTACTATTTCCTGTCACATGCAGTATTGCCACTAATCTGATTGTTTCCTGGTTTGCTGTTCACTGAGGCTTTGCTAACTTTCCCACAGAATCGTTTCTGTCTTCTCTGGTTACAAACTGAACACTTGCTGCTGTGTGATGATGTGCATTTGCTTTCTGTTTGTGAACAAACTAACTGACTCACACACTAACAAACCGAAGAACTGAGGACAGACTTGCCGGCAGGTACTCGGGCAGGCAGATTTAGACGGACAGACACTCCCCTAAAACACACTTCTTCCAATACTTGCTTGGCCTTTCTTACCGCCCCTTGTTTGGAAATCACTATTTCATCCCTGTTTCTTCTTTCTCCATCTCTGAATGTTGCGCTGCAGGGGTGCCTGAAGAGGAGAAGCAGTTCCTGCATCCTCCTTCCATGAAGTTTGCCCGGAGTCTGTCAGTGCCCGGTCCGGACGACATCCCTCCTCCTCCCACAACGGCTCCGCCGGATCCTCCATTCTCCTCGGCCCCGCCACTCGGCTGGAGAACGAAGTCGTCTCAGCAGCCCTCTGTCTCCATGTCCCAGTCTACCTCCACCTCGGCGCACTACCAGCCCTACTCCCAGTCTGTGCACTTCACCCACGGGGGCAGGGAGAGGCCGGGCGGTGTTGGCACCGGCCCCAGTGGAGGAGGAGCCGTGGACCACACCACCTCGTACGCACATGCGGCTGCCCACACCACTCAAAGTAGGACTGCTTCGCGGAAGGTTGCCTATACTGGGGAGCCTGTTGGAGCTGGCATGGGGGCTGGTGGGGGTGCCAAGGCAGCAGGTCTCAGGAGAGGCTACAGCACCGCCATCCCCCCGTCCAGCATCGCCACTGTAATGCCCCAGCAACAACAGACTACCCAGAGTCAACCCCAGCGTGCAGACCGCGGCACAGCCGGGGGTGGAGCTGGTGGTCCAAAAGGAGGGGCCCGCAGAGGAAAGGGCCCCCTGGTAAAGCAGTCCAAGGTTGAGGATCTGCGCCTGAGCCAGGGAACTTTAGGAGGCAAAGGCTCAGTGGAGAAAAGCTCCATCCCCATCCCCACCATTATCGTCAAGGCCCCTTCTACCAGCAGCAGTGGACGGAGCAGCCAAGGCAGCAGCGTGGAGGCTGATGTTCCTGCATCAGGAGAGGCAGATGAAGCCAAAACACCCCATCCACCGTCTACTCCTGCCCCTCAGCCCCCCGCTCCGCCCTCCATCCCAGCGCCACCTCCTCCATCCTTGCCTTCTATGCGAGCCCAGGACAACCTGGATTTCACCAGCCAGTTCGGGGCAGCTATCGTTGGCGCGGCTCGCAGAGACCGGGAGCGGTTTCACGAGGCCCGGAGAAAGAGCGCTTCCTTGTTCATGTCTGCTGAGGAGGATGTGAGTCTCGGGGGAGTGAGCGATGGAATAGGAGGAATGACAAGGACTCACGTGTCACAGCAACAGCTCAGCACACAGGCGGAAAGTTCATCAACACGTCTGCGCCCGTCCAAGTCCATCGACGAGGGCATGTTCTCCGGGGACACTTTTATCCATCATACCCGCAGCATGCCTCCAGCCTTTGGCCTACCTGAGTACTCTTCCTCTGCCCTGGACTATCAGCCCAAATCTGTGCCTACTGACTTATACACAGCAGCGGGCAGGCAGCCAGCACCTGCCAGTACCACCACCTTCATCCACCCTTTAACAGGGAAAGCTCTTGACCCTACGTCACCTTTAGGCCTAGCCCTGGCTGCCAGAGAGCGTGCTTTGAGGGATGACAGCAGGTTAAGGAGGGGAGCAGAGCACCACTTTACTCGCCAGATGTCGAGTGTGGTGTTCCCTTCATCGACTGTCACCTCTCAGCCTGTGTCGTCTGCTGCCCAGTCCTCCAGCTCATACCTGGTCACCTCCTCCTCTCTGGCTGCCACCACACCCACCGTTGGCCGCCCACCCTCACCCAGAATCCTCAGAGGAGTCGGAAGTGTATGGGGTGAGGAAGGCAGCGGAGGGGAGAGGGAGAGGGAGGGAGGAGGGGCTCGCGAAGGGCTAAGAGTTCGCTTCTCCGAGGACAAAACAGTGCACACACACCACTATCAGTCTCAGCCGTATCAGCCAACCTATAAGGAAAGGGAGCGGGAGAGGTCGAGGGAACGGGAACGGGAGCTGTCCAGAGAAAGAGAGAGAGACAAAGAGCGGGAGGGTTACATAAGGAGAGCAGAGCAGGCTGCTGCTAATGCTTCTGCAGCCGACAGTGCTTCTCAGCAGGGGGCTCAGACTCAGCCGCCTCAGAGACCCACGTTCCTCAGGATGGAAAGTCAAGCCGATGCATACATCCTGTCCCTCACTCCTCCCTCTCCTCCACATACCAGTACCCAGCAGACGTCGAACACTAGTGGGAGCTCTGGAAGTGGGCTCATGGTTCTTCCTCCCCCGGCCCCCTCAGTCGATGCAGACGATGAATTTGTCTACGCGGACCCCCTCCCGCCTCCATTAGAGTTCGCCAACAGCTTCGACAGGGGAATACCGGGATACTCACATCGGATGCTTTCTAACAGCCTGGCGTCCCGCCAACAGCAAGTCCCACCCCCTCCACCTCCTCCTCCTCCCCCGCCACCGCCTCCCCCAGCTCAAAAGGAACAGTTTGTAGGTGGGTTTCCTGCTCACACCCCCCTGACCTCCCCTCAGGCCGGGGATTCCACCGCCTCCAGCCTTACGTCTTATGACAGTGAGGTTGCAAACCTGACTCAGTCTGTCCCTTCTCCGTCGCAAACATCGCCCAACCCTCCTCCCCCAGCCTCCCCTTCCACCTTGCAGCCCACCTCAGGCCCTCCGCCTCCACCCTCCGTCTCACCTCCGCCTCCTCCGGGATCTTACCACCGACCATTTTCGATGTCCCACCATCTTTACAACAGCACTCACACTTCGGGGCGCTCTTCTCCCACGCCACCTCCACATTCAGTCGCACCTCCTCTAGCCTACCGTGGCCCTCCAGCATCCTCCTCCTCCACTGCCGCCACGGTCCCACACAGGGGCTCCGCCTCCCACGCCACGACCGCTACCTGTGCTGCTACGACCACCACTGCTGCCACCACAACGAGCACCTCCACTCAGCTCTACCATGAGCGAACCCACACCGCACATTCAACATCATCCACCATCAGTCGCAGGGCTGCGGAGCACCACCGTCCTCCTCCCACGGCCAAGAAAGGCGAGTCCCAGGAGACAGTGGTGGACTCTGGGATTGAAGAACTGGACAGCCGCAGCAGCAGTGACCATCACCTGGACAGTATCCTGGCTCTGAGTGGAGCTGGAGTCCGGGGAGACCGACTGGACCGAGGCGACAGAGTGGGACATGGAGGACGGATGGGAGGAGGGGCCGGGGAGACCGATCGAGGAGGAGATTTTCTCGAGTCCTACATGAGCTACCTTGACGGACAAACTTTTGAAATGCAAAACGCTACAGCGGCAGCCTCCACTTACCCCAAAACCAGCAGGTTTCGAGAAGGTCGTGCTGGGGATTTGCACAGACAGACCAGCACGGCTCCGGCATCCTACCATTCCCACAGGAGGAGGGGCGAGCAGGACGACGACGAGGCGGAGGACGGAGCCACGGAGGACGAAGGCGGCCAGGATGGGTACGGGGTAAAGGACATGCAGAACCTGGGACGTCCCACTTCACCGTACTTTGACCGGCCTCGCACTCCGGAGATGAAGCCTCTCTGGGGCGAGGGTCAGATGAGCGGTGACGGCGGGTCTCAGTCTGGATCATATTTAGAAGGAAAGAAGATTTATCCGCCTGTGTCCAGTATGAAGCCCAGCATCATTAATGAGCTGAGCAACAAGCTGCAGCAAAGAAGCAAGGACAGCTGGAACAGCCAGCGAGCACTGAGCAGACACAGGTACACATTACTCAAAACCTACCTGCACAATGTTGCTCAAGCACAAGCTCCATTTTTTTCTCTCTCTCGTCGTTCTATTGATGTTTCACTTGTGTGAATACATCGGGCACCTTTGCTCTCTTTACCTGTAACAACTAATGTTCAAGTCTTCTGATAAAAACTGTCTTTGTCCTGTCCAATGTGTCCACTCAGTGTTAAATCTCCTTTATGTCTCTGGCTTTTTCCATGTGTTTCTATCAGAAGCAGACACAGGTAACAGCTATTTTCACTCTTTTCTTCTCCGTCCGAAGGAACAAAAACCTTTGACTTGACCTGCTTGAATTTGCGCCCTGTTATATGACAGTAATAAAAGGAGATGAACTCCATGAGATTAACAAGAACCAAACAATTGAACCAATCTCAAAACCGACAAAGTAAATGTGGTTAAAATAACTGCCAGTTATTGATTTCAGGTTGGGGAGAGATTATGGGTCATATGCCGCACGCACCCACAGTGTATTTACACCGTGTTTTTATTGCTTTACAGATCACAGTTAACTGAATGTTTCAGGAATACTAGTTTATCATTCAAGAAGAGATCTTAGGCCTCGTTTACATGACAACGTTTCAAGTGAAAGTGCATTGTTTTTGCGTTTTCGTTTCAGAGAAGTTTGGCGTTTGCACTGCATCGTTTTGGAGAACGATGTCTATTTCCATGGAAATGGCAGAAATGCTGAACTTAATGTAGTTTTCATGCCGGGCCATTAGTGGGTGCTGTTGTTTGTTTTTTGTAATGAAACCACAGATGAGTAGTTTCCGCTGCCTACACAGAGCCCGAGCGTTTTCAAAAGTTGGGTTTTTAGTGGCTCCGAGCACCAAAAGTAGCTAAACTTTTGTTTTAACTTGAAAATGTTGTATAAACGAGGCCTTATTAACAAGAGGATCCACATTCTACCTTAGGAATAGAGATGATTGGATCTCGAAAGAGAAGATTCATTAACTGAGGTTAAACAGAGTATTTCCCAGCATGCCAGTTTAAAAAAAATAAAGACTAAATAAAATCATGTAACCAGGGCAAATGAAGAATTATTCAACGGGTAATCATTTAAATCCATGATTGTGATGGGTGGAACAACTACAGGAAACATACAAATAGCATGAGAATCTCATGACACACAATCTACTGCAATGAGATAAAGCCTGTGAATCCTGTCGTTCAGGATTGTGTGTTTGGTCCTAACAGTGGTTTATGAAGTTTGCATGTTTGTTGTTCACCAACAATCAAAAGTCAGTTTTTATTCCCGTTAACAGCTCTGCTACCGTTTGTTTTGATATCTCCAAACCTCTCCCGTTTCTGTCTGCATGTTTCTCATCTTTTCCGGTTCCCCTCATAGTTTTCTGTCCTGTTAATCTCTCACTCTGTTTTCTTCCCAGATTTTCGGAGGATTCAGCTTCAGCTCTGAGCCCCCCATCAGCTCGATCTCAGTCGCCATCTCCAATCTCTTTATCGCAGCCATCCCTGTCCCCCTCACCGACTCCAGCCTCCCAGTACCCCAACTGGGGCCGATCGCCATCACCTCAGCCTCCGCCATCTTCACAGCCTCCACGCTCACATTCGCCTCTGTCTCCCACGTCTTACTCTCCCTATCCTACGTCCCCTAAACACAGACCCGTCTACAGGACCAAAGCCCTGGAGTTTCAGTTCATCCCCAGTCGTGAGTCCCGTAAAGCGGAGTCGCACATGCTTCAGCGTAGACGAGCGCCGAGCCCCCTCATCTCCCCGTCAGAGAGGCCCAAGATTTGCCCGCCGCGCCCGTCGTCCCTCCCGCTGCTCCCGACCTCGCCTCTCTACAGTGCCATCTACGACCTCCGGGGTTCGATCACCCCGCCGTCGCCGGGGAACCCTCTGGGAGATCCGTACTTCTCGCCCTCACCTCCCCTGTTTGCGCCCTCCGGTGCTCCCCCGCCTCCAAACTCCACCTTGGTTGTGTCTCGATCGCTCTCTCCAACTCATTTCCTGTCTGGGACGTCCTCTCCACCGCTGCACCCTCTCCCTCCACCCACCTGCCTGAGTTACCCTCATCTGCCGCCCCCTTCCCCGACAAAGCCTTTTGCTTCCAAGCCGTTGCCCTACTGGACCAAGTACGATGTTGCCGACTGGCTGGGGTACCTGAACCTGGGTGAGCACAGGGAGCGCTTCCTGGACAACGAGATCGACGGCACCCACCTGCCCTCTCTGACCAAGGACGACTATCTGGATCTGGGCGTGACACGAGTTGGCCACCGCATGAACATCGAGCGGGCCCTGAGGACTGTAATGGACAGGTACGGCTGCTCCGAACTACCATCACACTCAGGCCCCCGTTCATACGACAACGTGCTCAAGTGAAAATGCAAAACTTTTGTTGTGTTTTGAGTGTCCACTTGCACGACAGCGGTGCTCGGAGACACTGAAAATGCAACTTTTTGAAAATATTCCAACTCTGTCTCCATGGAAATGGGGGAAAGGTGCAAATTTTTGAAAACGCAGTGTATATGGCTGAAACGTTACTACTGCACATGTGCACTACCATCGTATTAAATAGTTCTGCACATGCTCAGTAAATGGACATTAAAAACAATGTTTCCTCTGTGGTGTCATGACCCCCAGTCAATATTCGTCTGGGACTTGGTAGTTTTATTTTGACAGTCACGCAAAATAACAATCTGTCCATACGAATGTCTGTGTTCTCCTGTTGTTAATGATTAGAGCGTATTGTTCTCTGCTGCATGTGTGTAGCTTCATTACCACAGCCACCAACAGCTCCCTCTAGTGGCCCAACATGATAGCTCTATTGTTTTCAGTGTTTCTGCCGTTTCCGTGAAATTGCGCAATTTTCAAAATGTTGCAGTGGAAACGCGAATAGTACTAGGGAGTCATATCCTCCATAATACACTTTCTAATGCAAACTAATGCACACTTTTACCGCAGTCTCCCAAATCAAGCAGCAAAAATAACTGCAACTTCACTATTTTTATAATTTAATTGATAAAATATCTTGTTTAAAATGAACCTGATCATGACATTTCCTGTTGGATCTACCCTGCTTTCAGCCGTCGTTTATCGGATATACAGTAAACATGGATGAATCACCAATAAGCCCTACGTTTTTTGTTTTTTTACCCCCCCGCAGGCTGTCCAGCAGCCCCTTTCCCATTTCCGTCCTCTCCCCCCGGGATGGACAGAGCGAGAGGAGGAGGGACGACGGGAGCCGAAGCTGAGGCGACAGAGCAGAGGGGTTGAAGTCAATGAGGGAGGAAGACACAACTGCTGCTGCTGCTATCCACGGTGGATTCACATAACAAATGGGGAGGGAACAGATTTCACACCGAGAACAACAAGAAAGAGGGAGTCGAGTCCCAAAAGGGAGACGGGAAAACGCAGGGATGGAGGAAGCGCTGACGATCCAGAAAGACACCGTCTGCCACTTTTCTAATTTACACAAGTACACTCCTCTCTTACTTGCATGCACGGCCACAGCGATCAACACGAGTAACATAAACACGCTCTGATCTAGAATGTGTGAGACGACTATGGCTGCAGCAGATACTTAATTAAAAAAAAAAAAAAAAAAAAAAGACGAGGTGGTTGTTTCAAACCAAATACTTGAAGGAACAATCAAAAGCTGGTTAAAATCAAGAGAAAAGTTTGTTTTGTTTTTTTTCTTCGTCTTCTTGTCCTCGTACCCCCTCAGGCGGCAGGAGGAATCCGTTCAGGTTAAAGAGTGGAACGCGAGAATACTTCAAGTGCAATCAGGAGTGAGGCTTTATCAAGTGTGCATGGTTAAACGTTGTCAGGATATCAAGACAGCTTCCACGTCTCTCCGGGGGTGATGCAGATCGGGAACTCGTGCCCTCGATTCAAGCCGAGGAGCCTCCGTGCGTGCGTGCGTGCGTGCGTGCGTGCGCGTGTGTGTGTGTGTGCGTGGTTACGTCTTGTTTTTACCTCACCGCTGGTAGGGCTCCGTCCTCACTGCAGATCCTGTGATCGGGGTCATACGTGTTTCTCTATAGCTCTTTATCATCTTAAGTCTTATAATGACGTATATACAGACTGGTCACTGTATCACAAATTTGTAGCAAAAATAAGTGCCCAGACCAACAACATAAAAAAAAATAAAAAAAAGATATATATATATATATAAATAAATAAATGAAAACACAGTGATATGCACACACAGGCACACTTGTTAGTACGATACATGCCTGCATGCATACGCCAACATGTAAACACACACAAGCTCTCGCCTGTGTGTGCGTGTGTGTGTGTGTGTGTGTGTGTGTGTGTGTGTGCGTGTGTGTGTGTGTGTGCGCGTGTGCGTGCGTGCGTGTGCGTGTGTTTGTGTGTGTGATTCTATGGGACACCTTATATATAGACGAACACAACGCGTGGATGTACAAAGAGGAGACGGACTGCGTTCGCTCTCAGCTGTCAGACCTGTGACCGTGTGAGGAGAGAGATCTTCCAGGGGGAGGATTGAATCTACCGAGACGGACGCCATGCGCTCATTCAGACCTTCTGCACGAGGGAAAAGAAAAGAGAGGGGAGGGGAAGAGCAAAAAAACTGCCATTTTCTTCTTCTGTCCCACCCGGACCCCCCCTCGCTCCATCTCTTATGGACTAGAGGAAAACCACCGAACCAAGAGAAGACGCTTATATCGAGTTTTAATACTATGATTGTTCTTACAGTTTTTAAACTTTAAATGGGAATACTGGAATATTGATATGAAGAGATTTATTGTTACTACTCACCATTACTATCATCGTCCTTACTGTTATTGGCGCCCGGTTTCTGCGGGGATCGTGTACAGTGGTGATGAGAACCGGTGGGTCGTTCTAGAATATAGATATATCGATATATGTACAGTAGGTATTTTTTTGAATTGAGAGATTCGGTGCACTGTACCCCGAACGAAGCATTGCGACTAAATGTGAAGCACATATTAAAACATTTCTTTCTTCCTCCTCACTCCTGTTGTCGGACTGGTGAAGCTTTAATTGAGATTATGAATTTTTCTCATTTTAAGAACTTAGTTTCCACTTAATATTACGCAGATGCTGTTAAAAAAAGAATGAAAACGAAGAAGGAAAAAAAGTGTAGCAACCCTGTGGCTATATTTCAAATATCTCCTATTTGGATTCTGGATCCGATCCCTCAAAGCGACTTCCTGTCTGCGTGGCGGGCGCGTCGTCTCCGTTGTCAGCTCTTCATTCGCGTCTCCTCCAAGTCCTGCTCGTCTGCTGAGATCAAATATAAGGGCTCTCTCATGACCTCTCTACCTTGAACAACGCGTCACCTCTCCTGCTGCTTTTCCAGAAACACATATCGAGCGTGCGTTTCCTTTGTTTCCCGTTGCATTGTGGGTGGAGGAGCTCGACGTACAGGTTCACGGAGGGTTTTTTTTGGCTTTTTCTTTTTTTTTTTGTATTCACGGTCAAAGAGAGGTTCGATAAGAGAAAATAGCAATAAGGACGATGACAATAATGCTCATCTATGGTTTAAGATGTAAACAATTAAAAAAAAAAAAAAAAAAAAAAGTCTCAAAAGTTCTAAAGAATCTCTGTCTTCCAAATACTGTTTAACATGAAAAGGTACAACGTATTTATTTACCTGCTTTCTATACAGTTGGATCTGTTCTCTGTTGACGATCTGGCGGCGTAGACGCTCACCCACATCCTCCTCATCTGTACAAAAGCACCTTCTGCTAACGGGACGCTCATTGTTTATTACGACCGTTTCCACGAAGCAGTCGTGACCTTTCGGAGTATTTTTCCCCCCGAGCAGAGCCGCATCCTGCAGCTTCGGATAAGGAACCCTTCACACGCCTCCCGCTGACACACTGACGTTGAATTCTGCTCCGAGGGAATCGGTCGGACTCTATAGAAAGCTTTTTTTTATTTATTTATTTATTTATTTTTTTCCTTTATGAGATCTTTTGAAAAGAAAAACAAGAATATGAACTGACGGAACGGTAACTTACAGAATATATATGTATATGTGAAATGCATATACACACATTCATACGAGTATATATGAATTTCAAATGTTTTAAGAGATAATAAATTGTTAGAATTATAATAAAGATACAGAAACTAAGTTCTAATTCATGTGTCTGTGAGTCTGACTCCTTTAGTCCAAGAGTACGTTCTGGGTTTCTTACTACTGTTACAAAACCTGAGCATAAAGTTAATTAGTGTGTGTGTGTGTGTGTGTGTGTGTGTGTGTGTGTGTGTGTGTGTGTGTGTGTGTGTGTGTGTGTGTGTGTGTGTGTGTGTGTGTGTGTGTGTGTGTGTCCCACCAGTGACGTGCGGTGAGGTTCATGGCTGGTGAGGCACTGACTTCATCACAGTTAGATTTACAAACATATGAACCCTAAAGAGGATCTTATTCACCATTTGATTGGCAGCAGTGAACGGGTTATGTTTAAAAGCTCATACCAGCATTCTTTACACATACAAACTGTAGCACACAAAAAAGCACATTTAATAAAAAAAAACGTTATTATGGTCTTACCTTTACTTATAAATGAAGTCGAGAGGAAAAAATAAACGATCGCTGCCGCTGCACTTGACTTGCTAACTGTAGCTTGTTGTCACTTATTCTGCAGCCGAGGAGTCGCAAGAAGGATCCCTGGGATCACTAGCGCCCTCTACCATGAGGCAGGAGAACTGCGTGCCTCACCCAGTGCGTCTTCGCAGCCATTTTATGATTGCTCAGCACAAGAAACACGTTACACACATACAGTTGTTGACAAAATACACTGTACATTATATACCTCAGTTAACTAAACTATGGAAATTTATAATATAATTCATAGAGCAAAAGTGTTTGAACATTTTAATAGCGACATACAGAGAGATAGCAATACGGTCTCACTGCACAGCAGGCCAGCAGTTAGCCGAGTCATTGCGCAATCCATGGTGAGGCTCAGCTGGCTGCCGCCTCACCGCAAGTCTCTTCTCAGTATTTGAACGGTAAATGTGAAAATTCAGCAATTTTGAATAAAAATAATCTAAAACTGGTGAAGTTAAATGGAAAATAACTTTATAGTATAATCACTGGATACATATAACAATTTAATAAATTTTTTTTCTTTTTACATTTTTTTTCTTTCCCTGACTGCACGTCACTGTGTCCCACGGTGAATGGTATATAACATTTGTAGTTGGATGAACCAAAGTTATTTACAGTATATACACTCTGTATTTTTGAGACTCTGAATGTGCCGTGGTGAAGTGGTTTGGACTGTTGGAGGTAAAAAGTTGTGAAAAATGAAGGCAAGATACAAAATCTTTTAAATTACGTTTTGAACAAACCCGGAGTTAAGACTTTAGTCAGACATAAAAACTGAAATTTGTGAAAATGATGAATTTGAACACGTATGTGAGGGTAAGGCCATAGTAAGACCTTCCCTGGTAGTGTCGTGGATCCGGTGCTGTCACTGACGTCGTGGAAAACAGGTTTAAAGAATTTCTCTCACTTATTGATGAGAAAGTTCTGTCCTAAAAAGCAAAATTAAGAAAGCGACTGAATCAAAAGCACAATGTTTTTTAAACCTCCAAATTTAAAAAAATTGCAGATTTTTTCTCTCTCCATAAAACGGAGCTCAGAAAAACTAAATTGAGGAAAAAAACCTCAAAATCA
The DNA here is from genome assembly GCF_963383615.2 of Lipophrys pholis. Lineage (NCBI taxonomy): Eukaryota > Metazoa > Chordata > Actinopteri > Blenniiformes > Blenniidae > Lipophrys > Lipophrys pholis. Next base: position 3,313,315 of record NC_137647.1, read on the forward strand.
TGGAAGATTTGGGGGGGGGGGGGGGGTAAATTGGGGGGACTTGACCCTGGTGGTCAAGTGATTAGGATTCAGCGCCGTCACTGCCGTGGCCCGAGTTTGATTCCTGGTCAGGGAATATAAGTTTAAAGAATTTCTCCCAGAGATTAATTAAGTCATAAACAGAGGAAAAGTATGTCAGTGTAAGGAGGTAAGGCTTCAAATTAAAAGTAACCCCATCACTTAATTTACAAAAAATGGTAAGGGTGTACAAATAAAGAAAATTCCTAATTTCATGCAAAGACTGAAAATGAGTTTTAAATAAAGACGGCAGGTAAGACTTCAGACTTGTGATGTTTCCAGAGCCCGTTATGTTTTGAGGGCAAATTTCTAGATTTTGTTATTTCATCCACATTCTTTTTCTGAAAGTTAACAAGTTTGGGCCGGTTCCGTTTGGTGAGTTTATAATGTATAATGAGTATAATATAACATACGAGTCCTTTTATAAATATAGATATGAAATGGTAAATGGACTTCCCTTTATCGCGCCTTTTTGCTGAGCAGCCCTGAAGCGCTTTACGTGATTCATCACATAATACATGAATTAAAAAAAAAAAACTCAAACATGTAAATGAACATTTTTATAGTAAATTACAAAAACCAAAGCACAAATTTAGCAAACAACTTTTATTTACATTAATATACAGAAACCAGTTTGGTTTTAAAAATTGTATTTCCATACATGGATTTCTTTCAAAAAGATTCTGAGTAAAATGGTTAAACTTTCATTAACAAAGGCTACAACGTGATGGACATTTATTTCCAAAAGTGTCAGGATCGGCAAAAATTCACCGACTCGGCCAATTAAGACAAAATACTCGACACTTGTGCTCAAGGAAAGTAAAGCTCAGAATAGTTGTCATTTTCAGCAGAACCTCACACGAGATTCAACATTTATTTATTCATTTTGACATAATACATGAAAACACTGGACATAAAGATGCAACTTATCAAAGAGAAAAATTTTACCCAACAGATTTGTTGCAAATTGTGTGAAAACCAAATATTTCTATAGTAAATTACAAAATAAAATAGGTACAAATTTTTCTTTACATTTAAAATACAGCCATTGTTTTTGACAACTATTTACAAAACCATGCGTCACAACTTTTAACGTGACTCGTAGGGAGATCGGTTTAAGAAACACCAACATGTAGAACATGAGACCAAAACACGTGTGGAACTTGGATGTTCACGTCGGGCCATTCCTCTCATTCCTGGGCAGAGTCGGCGTCCTCCAGTGTCCTCCAGGGCCGGACTCTGCTGGCCGAGCCAGAGGAGATCTGGGTCGGTTCATCGCTCCGACAAGGAAAACCTGGAACGAGGGAAGAGTGAAGTGAGTGACTTCATCACAGCCGCCTTCCTTCTTCATTCACTTCAGCTTCTCCTCAGAAACTCCGGCTTGTCAGGGCCAGAGACGCACGTCTTTCTCCATGTGGACTCAGAGCCCAGTGCAGGTCATCAGGGGAGAGGACGACAGTCCAACACTCGCAAGATTGTCAACAAAAACCGCAGAGTGAGGGTGTTTCAGAACCTACCTCTGAGGTTCAGACCCATCCAAAGCGTTTCAGTCGTTGGCAGACCTGAAAAGATAAAATAAGAGTGACTTCTCTCCTATAATCAATATTAGCTCTGGTATCCAGGCGGATTTTCTCCTCAGAAACGCCGGCTTGTCAGGGCCAGAGATGCACGTCTGTCTCCATGTGGACTCAGAGCCCAGTGCAGGTCATCAGGGGAGAAGAGCAAAGTCACATTCACAGAACCAGATCAGGAATTAATGCAGAGGAAGAAGTTATCGGAGCACAAAACAAGCAGGAGCTGCTGTGAATAAAACCACAATCTCCACTCTGTCATTTAGTCGTCGAATGTTGCTTCAGTCGCAGCTCCGACCTCAAGTCTGTCCTCTAACTTTACATAATTTGCTGTAAAACACATCAAGTTAAAACAAATTCACTCATTTCGGCGAGAAAGACGATGGATTAGACGCAGAATCAGAATCAGGTCAGTTTACTACACTGGAGGTCTTGAACCCGGAATCAACCTCACAGTACCGCTTTGACTGAGACGTGTTTAATAGTTTGTGAGATTAGAGAGAAAGAGAAGTTTGGTTTTGAATCATGACGTGCCGACGTGTAACTTTCTAATCGCTGCTGCAGAGGTGGACGAACACTTTGGTTCCCTTGAGGATATTAAAGTTTTTATCTGTGGCATTTCCTTCTTAAGACTCCCGAGCTTGAGTTTATCGACTGTTTGTTGTTGGTCCATCGTACTTTAGTGTTTGTCTTAATATATGGGATAACCTGGGTGTTTTTGTGTGTGTTAGTTAATCATTGCACATCACTGTTCTTAGTGATTCGTGACCTACCTTTGAAAGAATCCGCCTCTTCTGAAGGATTTCACATCTTCACAGACCTGAAAGAACAAATGAACCAGTCACTTCTCTCCTATAATCACGACTATCGCTCGTATCCTGGTGGATTTTCTCCTCAGAAACTCCGGCTTGTCAGGGCCAGAGATGCACGTCTGTCTCCATGCGGACTCAGAGCCCAGTGCAGGTCATCAGGGGAGAAGAGGGGCAGTTAAACAGTTAATAAACCGAGGTGTAAAGGTTGGATTTCTATTCAGAGCAGCAGTCTCACTTCAGTCAACTGACTCGTTTCCTTTCTTGCTCATTGTTGGCTCCGTTTCAAAATTAAACAGTTCTAATGCATTAAAAGATCAGTTCAAGGCCAAAGCATCCTATAATAATGCATCACAATTACATAGCAAAACCAAAAATGTTATAATTGCAACATTAAAAAACGGGTTCAAATTAAAACATTCGGTTAAGAATTCACATATTGTGCAAAACTTATTTTTTATTGTCCCATTTAATTCAATAAAACAATTAATAGTGTGCACCTTTCATAATGAAAGCTAAATATAATGTACACGCCCCAGAGCCTACTGGGCACGTGTGTGAGGAGATTCTCAGTCTCCACGTCTGTAAAATCACATTATTAAAAAGAAAATAAAGAGCCAGACGGCTCAGAACTCCTGGACATTTTCATGCATTATGTGAAAAAAAAAAAAAATCTAATTAAATTCATGCTTTACTGACCTCTCACATCACCTCAGGCCGATCCGACACGTTTCACGCCACGTGGGAAGCACAATGATCTTTACACTGGAGGGGCTCCAGACTCTCTCCCCGGGGTGATCGAACCCGGCTGTGGAACCACAAGTTAATGTTAATTTACATTAAACACTGATAAAGGTAAAATCTCAGTTTTAAACTGCATTTTAAACACGACTCGAGCAGAGGGACCACGTGGTCTGCTGCTTCACAACCACGTGTTAAAATCGGCTAAAAACGGCTTAGTGTGTCGCTAAAACATATTCTCAGAATCAGTTCCGTGGTGTAAAAGTGTTTACTGAAGTGAAATGTAGTTATTTTTTTAGTCTCAGGTTTAAAAAGTCATTCGGAAGAAAAACAGCTCACACAGCACGTGTCCGTCCTTGTACAGCATATTTTACTAAAACTCAATGTTGTGGCGACGTCGGGCTAAAGCAGTGGATATATCATTATAAACGTCGTCGATAAAACACAAGAAAAGCAAGATATTTTACCATTTTCGAGGAACAAAAAGTACAAGCGAACGTGAATGTTCTCGTTCTTCCATCTTGTCTTCCTCTTCTTCTTCTTCTGGCTCACTGGACTCTGCTCTTCCGCCCTTATGAGTGAAAACCGGTTCAATAGCGCATCATCACCCCCCAGTGGTCAGGAGGCATCATGGCACAATCAGCAAGTTGCAAATCAATGCATTGTGTAACATCAGAGTGATTTTGTCATGTCCAGGGTACCTGATTTAACTAACTCTAAAAGGATTTCTTAATGATAATATTAATCAAAATAATCAGGTTGCTTTAATGCAATTTTATTATGTCTCTTGTAAACAATTTAGTTTTAAGAATGTAACTTAATTTGCTAACTGTCCAAATGTACAACCACAGAATAAATCAGTGTTTAAAATCTGCGCAATACAAAATCATAAATGTTGATTTGCATTTACAAAAACACGAGTCAGAGATCAGCAGCAAGTTGTAATATTGAATTATTTACAGATCGTTTTTCTCCCAAAATGGGAATAAAGTGATTCTATGAGAAAAACTTGACAGTAGGAACATATAGTCTTTATGATGCAGCGAGAGAAAATACGAACAAACAGGACATCGATGAGAAAATGTCTTCACAGTAGTGAGCTCTACTGAGAACAAGCTATTTCTGTACAATGAGCCGTCTGTCTGACGTTTATGTGGATATAACACTATTTGTAACTAGAAAAGCTTCTTTTCAACCAGACTGAAGCAGAATCTGTCCCAGGAGTGGGTCTGGAAGATGTTCAGACTGCAGCTGCAGCAGGACGTTTCAGAATGTTAGTTAAAAATAAAGTTTGAATATGTCACTTAGTTTGGTCGCATGCGTTGTGAGTTACTACCAAGCAGCGAACGCCGGCTCCTGCTAACTGTAAGGAGATGTTTTTGATATTATACTGTAATTATTCAGTACATCAGTCACTTTTTTGTAAATGTTATCTACCTGTGGGAGGCTCATGGTAAGTATCACTACCTGAGGGAGGGGCTATTTCCCCGCTTGACATCGTGAAGAAAAGATTTGATTGGCCTGTTTGAGCACAAGTGGAGCACGTGAGGGTGACGCCAGAACGTCTTCACATCTGGGGCCTCACACGGGCTGTGGGGGGAGTGGGGACACTTTACTGTTAGAAACCATCAGGAAGTCTATTTCGGTTAATATGGGATCTTTAATATTTCTAGTTTTTTTTACTGACTGTGGGACACCTGTATCACTGACATCAGCCATTTGTGCGTCGACTGTCTGGAGCCGTTCTCCTCTCTGGAGGAACAGCTTTGTCAGGCTGTCAGAGTGAAGATCCAGCTGAGGCAGGAACTTGGAATGCGAAGCCCCTTCTTAGATAATTAAAGTCTTCTTCATTTCTTCATATCCGCCCGGCCGTCCTTCGCTTTACCGTCACACTTATCCATTGTTCTTTCAGCCAGGTTTGACCACAGTTCGGTAATATAACTCAGCATCTCTTCGCTCTGTGGACTTTTTCGTCTCACCTCTGAAAGCTGCTGGATAAATGATGCCGTGTCTCACATCTTATATCCCAGCAGCGGGCTCGTTTCTTTGCCGTCTCCTTGGTCAGATCCGGAGAAATCTTCAGCATCATTCCTCCAATTTGTTTGTTGAACGCGCTCCTGTTTCACCGCTCTTATGATCTCCTCTTTATGGAGGCGCACAATCGTCGCTCCTCCGCCCGCTGGTCCAATCCGGCGCGCGAGCTCCACTTCTGGCTCCGACATCAACTTGTCTTTAAATCATTCTTTGAACAACATGTTCATAAAGTTGGTCGGGTCACCTCTTTCGATCTCATCGGATAAACCAAAAACGCGAATATTAAAGTTGCGGCAGTGCATTTCAAGCCGCTCAGCTTTCTCTCTCTCTCTCTCTCTCAGCTCCACGTTGGTTTTACGCAGCGTCTCGCACTCCGTCTCCAGCTTTGTGATCCGACTGTCCACATTTGACAAAGTCTCCGTGTACAAGTGGAAATGTCACCCGTGATGGTGGTCAGTTTTGTAATCGCCACGCTGACCTCCTCTCTCGTGAACGGAGCGTATCGAGTCGGACAGTCCCTTCATGTTCTCTTTACGCACAACAGGGGGCGACGTCGAGCCGCAGTTTGAGGAGCGGGCCTGAAGAGAGGCGGAATGATAGGAGGAGGGGAGGAAGGAGGAGGAAAGAGGGGGAGGAGAGGTACTAGCTGGGACAGGCAGGTCAGGGAGAGGAGGGAGAAAGAGAGAGAAGAACCTGTTTGACGGATTAAAACTCGCCCAGTCAGGAATACAAGAAAATGGGGAAAATAAAACAGGAGAAGTATGATGGTTGGATTTGACTTTTACTGCAGGTAATGTGTCCCAAACTATCTATCTTTCTTTCTCTCTATCTATCCATGTGTGTGTGTGTGTGTGTGTGTGTGTGTGTGTGTGGTCGGTCGTACTGTTGGTTTAGGTTGAGAAACCTCAAAGATTAAAAAAGTATTCCTGTAAACCTGCGATACGGGGACCGCGGCCCTCACGTGAATAACAGGGAACAGTTTTCTGTGTGTGTCTGTGTGTGTGTGTGTGTGTGTGTGTGTGTGTGTGTGTGTGTGTGTGTGTGTGTGTGTGTGTTCTCGTTTTAAATTCGGGTCTCATGCATGTCATTAAAGTCTTCCTCTAGAGGACATGGTCCCCACATTGTAGGAGTGTAAACAAACTTAAAGAAAGAGTGTTTATTGTCCCAAACCTTCCAGGTGTTTCAGAATGAAACATCTTCCTGATTTCTGACTGTCTGCTGGTATCCGTGTATAAAATGATCAAATGTTGACGGAATATGAGGAAGAGATGGTTGCATTGTGTGGACACCATGTAAAGCAGATGGAAAGAGAGTGTGACAAATGTTCAGGATACGAACTCATAGCATGTCGCGATTACTTCTAAAATGATAAGTAAGCACTGTTTTGTATTCAAACTACATGAGCAAAAAAAAAAAAAAGGGGTTTTACGGTTCTTTCTGGAAAGAGACACCAGTGAGAGGGGAGAATAAAATAAATGATCTTTTTAACTAAAAGGGGAAACGTGTCAAAATCAAAAAACATTTTTTAAGCTGCATTAATGTGTATTTGTTCAACATTTTCAGTATGAACATGAACATATTACTATTTAATACAAGTTTACATTTTGGTACAATATGGATATAAAATGAAAATATAGAAGCAATATATATATATAAATATGTCAATTTCATGTTTATGTTGAACTGCATTAACTTTGATTTTTGTTTCATCTCTGTTGAAGTAAATTTTTATGAATTATAAATTAAAATATATATACGATCAATTTTTTTTGTAAAACACAGGATAGGTTAACTTTTTATTTTATTCCTTCTACTGTAAATACATACATATAGACAGATATCAGCTGTTCTGTTAAATGTTAAAGAAAACATAACTGTGATTTACAGTACAGTGCTGCTGACGTGTTACAATAAATGACTGACATTTAAAATATGTCAAACATAAACACCACATGTGTTAAAACTTCAGCAGATCAGAAGTTTGTTAAAGTCGCAGTCCAGCAGCCACGATGGTTCGTCACATGTGACTGGATGACCGTTGAATAGATGCACCTAATGAAGTGTTTTCTATTGAGACTCACCAGCTATGAAAGTCAAATGACTGTAATCATGAAATATTCAACAGATTGAGACGTGTGAAAATATTTTGATTCACAGTATAATAGATATATTTGTGGTTACATGACGACGTCTGCAGAATGTTTTGAAATATTTACTTTTACTTCATTCTAAGCAAGAAACTCAGACTTTTCCTCCAGAAGGTTTTTAAAGCCCAGAGAAAGAATCATTTCGCACTCGTGTTTTACATCGTCAGTTAAAGATTCAGTCACTGGGCAGGTTAACTCTTACTGCTGACTAGAAACCTCGGCTGTTCTCACTGGAAGCTCAACAAACCTGGGGATGGATGTAGGGTAGGAATTATTTCAACCTACAGCCACATCAGAAGGCTGACATTTGAATTTAAAGTCCTGGATGAAGTGCTTGTATACAAGCTCTTAAATAGGTGAACACTGTATGGACACACAGCCCCATGAAGATATTGAAATCATTGAAAAAAATTCTGTGTAAAACACACTTATGTGCCATAAACACATGAGAATTAATGTCAAAAGCTTTCATGGATCAACTTACGATTGAATATATTTTTTCTTATAATTAGCATTTATGAACTTCTTCCAAATTCTCTTCCTTTTATAGGTTTATTTTTTTCTTTTTGCTCAGCTCCTGAGGCACATTTCTATCACGCTCTTATATAAACATATTTCATCCATGACGTTTCGCTCGTGTCAGAGAAATGTGGTTTGAGGCCTTCAGAATCAACAGCGCAGGAACCTGTAACGTCACATAAATGGCATAAAGGAAAGTGTTGTTGTGCCGTTGCTCACAGCCCCGGTGGAAAACTGTCAATTGGATTCCTGGGGATGCTTGTTATTTGCAACTGATCAAGTTCAGAATTTGAGCCTCGCAGAGTTTTGCAAACTTGAGTTGTCCACCCAAGGTGGCAGTGAGACAGCAGAGACACGACGAGCCAAAGTCTGCTGGGAATCTTTTGATATTTGTTTTTTGCTTGACATGATTAATGGGATTGTTGAGCATTCAGGTGTGCTTCGGGTTGTACAGTTCTGCCTGGCGAGGGGCGAAGGCCTTTTGTGACACCGTTGAGCGGGAGAGGAACCGATTTGTTAGGATTTCCGAAGCCAATGCACATCTCAAGAGCGAGGAGGGCGCGGAGACGCCCAGCCCAAGGAGACATCCACACAAACTACTGTCAAGTCCACAGAAATATTCTGGACCTTGTTCTTTCAGTTCTTTCATGTCAGTTGGGTTTCTTGCATTCATTCTGACTGCATGAGATACCTGTCCGTGTTGCACCACCTTTCAGGATAGAATTGATGGTTTATACATCTGTGGCCAATGACGGTATTAGGAAGTTGATAAATTCATGCAGAACGCCACTGAAGGCCGAGGTGTGAAATACACGACCCGCCATTGCTTTTAGGTGACTTCTCAGAGGTCCTTACGTTCCCTTCATTGGGTTTAAGGTTCCTTTATCAAGTTGCTGGCCATCTTTGACGGAATGCAGAGATACCTTAGCAAGTCCTTTCAGGTCTCTCGGTGCTGTTGACGGGAATAACTGTCCTCTGAGGCTTCAAAACAGGTTTAAATAGTGGCGGAGCAGGGTGTGAAGGATCGTCATAAAGATTTGATTCTGGACGATATTTCTGAGGTTCTGAGCCAGGTTGCCGATCGGTAACAGGATGTCTCACGGTAGTTGAGACTTCTTTCTAAACTGAATGGTTGACGCTGTGGACGGCCTGCTGGTCCAAACTTTCAGTGGGTTTAGGGTTCCTGGTTCCTCGGAGTTCTTGAAGCGGGTTTGAAAAGTGACAGAGAACGTTGTGGAAGCCTTTTGGTAAAATTCAAAAAATGTTCTGGGTGAGGTTTGAAGGTCCTTGAACCTATTGAGTGCTTGATAAAGGTGTAGATCACCCCCAAGGAGCTTGTACAGACATCTGACTTTAAGGAGTACCTCAAGTAATTTGGGAAAATGGGTTCATTAATCTCCTCCACCAACCGAGTCTGTGGTCTGAACAGGGCGTGTAGTATGATGGTGTTTTGGCAGCAGTATAAATACATTTTAATTGAACTGAATGGAAGATGGCGTGCTGTCTGAGCGTGCCGTGTTGCATTAGTACGCAGTCCTGCAGGAGGAGTCAGCAGCTCTCAGTTATTTCTGTTTGTGGAAGTCGGAGTGCGACCACACCCACTGCCGCTCGCAGGGTGAAGGTTCACTCTACTTGGGAGGCTCGCCGTGATTGGCCGCACGACTCACGTTGTCATGGCAAACGTCCTCCTCCTTCTGTTGCCTTTAAAGGTTTTCCTGCCCTCTGATTGGCCGACGGGGCATGTCCTGCCACAAACCCTTGACTTTGGTTTGGTGACTGACAGCTGGGCGCTTTTAGTTTTTTTTTTAGTTTGACGCTGCGGTTACAGAGACTGCGTGTGTGTGTGTGTGTGTGTGTGTGTGTGTGTGCGTGCGTGCGTGCGTGCGTGCGTGCGTGTGTGTGTGTTTCACATACCAGCCTGGCAGGGTGGGTGTGCCTCACAGACAAGCAGAGAGAAAAGTGGAGGTGGTTGCATTCCAGGATCTCTCTCACGAGCCTGAAACACACCTGCTCAGGTGTGTTTGACGAAATCTGCATTATTTTCTAACATACAAGATTTTGTCCTTGTCCTCATGCAAACACACGAATTAGGGACCGAACACGAAAGGCCAGGACCCTATTGTATTTCGTATGTTTCTTTTTATTATTATTATTGTTTTTTTCCACTCCTCACGCAGCTTTGAGCGCAAATGTGACCCACTAAACACTCTCAAATGTTGATCAAATTTGGCACGCTCATCAAGACTGGCGAAACAATTAAGGAAATGTAAAAATAAACCCACGGAGTTCCAAAATGTGCTCTCTAGCCCCACCTAGAAACACGAAAACGGCCGCCATGGCCCGTAGGAATGTCGTAGGGAGATCAAACTAAACTCGATTGTTCGTCTCATCAAGACCTAAAAATCACGCACCGATACCCCTGACCTAAATCCGACAGGAAGTCCGCAATTTGCCTTTCAAAATAAGATTTTCAAACGCTATCTCCTCTGAGGGCGGCTATCGTATCGGCTTTAAAACACGATTAAATGACAGAGGAGACTCTCCTGCTCAATATGTAGATCACGTTTTTGAAAAGTCGAGCGGCTTCGTTTTTATTAGCCGTCAAAGTTCCGAACGCTGAATCCCGCCGCTGCCCTCCTCTCATTCAAACACACGGGAAAACCAAGATGTCTCCTCAAAAACAGCCGTGATAGAGCAACCCTGAACAAGTGACGACTGTGGCTAAACCGTGACTCTGATCAGATCAGAACCTGCCGAACAAGGCGATGTAACACATGTGGGGAAAATACCGTAAAATATCGATGAGAAAGAACGATGCGATCATTTTTTTTGTTCCCGCCATTTTAAAGGACATTTATCTTTGAGTCAGATGGAGCAAAATCGTGCGTCTGCGTCAGACTGAGCCTCCTGGTGTCTAAAGTTTACATCTGACTGCTTCGAAACGCACACAGACAAATTTATTAGGCTATGGAGACCTTACTTTCTGTTTCCAGCAGGTGGCGTAATGGCCGATGGTGTGTGTGTGCGTGTGTGTGTGTGTGTGTGTGTGTGTGTGTGTGTGCGTGTGTTGATCTCAACTTTATATTTACTCAATTCAAAGTGTTACTGACAGTCGTGAGTCTGTCCTCCATCAGTGAAGATGTGAGAAATGCATTGTGGGATACATCGCTGTCCCCACAGATCACCTGATACATGCCGACGTAAAGTGAGCAGACTAACCTCACTTTAAATGGGCGTGAACTCTGAACGTGACGCTGACCGCCGATGGACTAAAGTACGAACTCACACGCTCACGTGCGGAGAAATGTCTGCGGCGGCGAACTCAGACCTCAACTTTCAGACTTCAGCCTCCGGGCCCTTGTTTGTCTGTCAATCATAGTTCTAACAACTCTTACTATTGTTTCTGCACAAACACAAGAAACACACGCACACACACAGCAGAGTGGTGGCATTGAAGGGGCTGCACTGTGTGGGCGGGGCCTCCAGCAGACAGGAAGTGCAGGCGCTTCCCTGTGTAAACAGAGCCGGGCCTCCTGCTATTGTTCTGAGCGGCTCTGTGCCTGGCTCAGAGGCTGCTGGGCAGGAAGGGTCAGAAATATCAGAGGCTGGACATTCTTCACCCTCTCAGTGAGTCAGCCTGTCTGATTTAGTTCTATTATTTCATAATGCAACACATAATATGTTGATGATCTCAAATGTGTATTCTCTTTTAGCCCCTCCCCTTTTTTCCATGAAATGGCATTTTGCCAAGTCAAAAAACAAAAAATTTGCTCTTAAAGGCTTAACAGGATTTCATTTATTTAAAATTACAAAATAAAGTCACTCCTTTTTTTTTTTAGCTCTCAAACAAACGTCGACATAGATTAGTTGGTTGTTCGATGCTCTATAATCTGGATGTGAGCTGAGATTAACATGTACACAGCGAACTACTATATCAACATGCGATGTACAGTGAGAAGGTTTCCTGTTGCAATCAGGAGGGTCGACCTCGCTCAAGATTAATGAGTCTCCTCCCCAGTAAACAAGAGTTTAGTCAAATATTAACCATTAAGGTATGTTTGGCCAACGTTAAAGCTACACACACACACACACACACACACACACACACACACACACACACACACACACACACACACACACACACACACACACACACACACCTCAGTTTGCGGCCTATAAGCCATGGTGGGAATGTCAAACCCTCTGCTCTGGTAGTTGCAGGTGATTTTCATTTCATTTCATTAACCTTTATTTAACCAGGAAAGTAAAACACCCATTGAGATGGAGATTTCTTTTAGAAGGTGACCGGGGCCAAGAGGTCCGCAGCACGCATCATGTCAATAAATTCACGACAAATAAAACTGAATTAACATAATACAATAGTCAAAGTGCGACAGTGCAGAGATCCATAACCAACATTTAATGATAAAATGCAGATTTTAAGGCAAATAATAATAGAATAAAGTGCAATAAAATTTTAAGACAATTATTAAACAGTAAAAATGTTATCAAGGCACATTTACGAGCACTGATTTATGGATCCTCGCTCTTTGGAGAGTAATAATGATCGGAAGTGATTTAAGGAAACCAGTTCAGACATTTTAGTTTGAAGGTTATTCCGGGCAGAGAAACTAAAAGCTGGCTCTCCCAGCTCAGTCCGAACACGAGGAACATGTAGATGAAGAATGTCATTGGAGCGAAGGGAATACTGGCTGTCGGTTCTCTAAGAGTTCTAAGATAAGAAGGAACCAAGCCAAGAAGGGTCTAGTACATAATAGTCATCCAGTGTGAAAACCTCCTCGCTCTGAGTGAAGCCACTCGGCTCTGGTACAGTTCACACTGGTGAGTGAGACGACCACAACCGGTCGCAAACCTCAAGGCCCAGTGAGACGCTGCATTCAAAGACTGCAGACTTTTCAGCGAAGCTTTCATATAAAGGACGTCGCCATAATCCATAAGGGGTAAAAATGTTGCCGACACAAGACGGCTTCGAGCTCGTAGGGCGAAACATGATCTACTATGAAAATAAAATCCAATCTTCATTCCAAGTTTGCGAACTAAAATTACAATGAAAGCTCTGGGTCAAGAACAAAACCGAGATACTAATAACTACTGACACATTCTATTTGTTTGCCCTGAGTGGTGGTGATTACTGGAAGGCTGTTTTCTGCTGCTGGTTGCTCATGCAGACGGTACCATGGTGGTTGGTTAGGCAGCGAGAGGAGCTTCAGATCAGAGCTTTGACTTGTTCTAACAAGAAGATGCACAGAAACACATAACTGTCATTCCTCTGGACGCCTGCTTCTGTTTGCTCCTGCTCCCTCAGTCTGTGATGCGTTCAGGGCCTGACCTGCTTGGTTGGAAATAATAATTGAGTGGATGAGTTTGAGGTTAGGCGGTGACTCCGAGGTCTGTTCTTTTTTGTTTCTCATCACTCTTCAAGTGAAAACAATAAACTTTGTTGATGTTTGGGGTTTTTTGTGGAAAATCCCAAGTGAGTCGTGAGTCTCTGGAACTCCTTCATCAATACATTGAAAACACAACTTTATTTAAAAATCTAGTAAACACTTCTTCTGAGTGTTTGACCGGCTCACTGGTTAGAATATTACAGCTCTTTTGCTTCGGTTCAAACAAAGTGATCTGATTGGTTACTGTAGTGATGACTGTCTGTTTTCTGTCTTCAAAGGAGGCTACACCTCAGGTGTGACCTTTGACCCTCCAGCTTCTGAGTCATCTTACCTGGGACGGGCCCGAGCAGCCCGGGGACGTGAACATGGCAGCGAGTTCCTCGGTGCTGAGCAGAGGTCAGCGTGTTTTAGTTCAAATCCACCTGTGAGACGACTGGGAGGGAGGAAGGAAGGAAAGAAGGAAGGAAGGAAGGAAGGAAGGAAGGAAGGAAGGAAGGAAGGAAGGAAGGAAGGAAAGGGGAGAGACACAGAGAGAGGAAAGGAGGAAGGAAGAGGGAAAGAGAGAGCGAGAGAGGGTAAGGAAGGAAGGAAGGAAGGGGGAGAGACAGAGAGAGGAGGAGAAAGGAAGGAAAGAAGGAAGGAAGGAAAGAAGGAAGGAAAGGGGAGAGAGAGAGAGGGAAAGAAGGAAAGGGGAGAGACATAGAGAGAGGGTAAGGATGGAAGGAAGGAATGAAGGAGGGGGAGGGACACAGAGAGAGGAAAGGAGGAAGGAAGGGGGGGAGAGAGAGAGAGAGAGAGAGAGAGAGAAAGAGAGAGAGGGTAAGGAAGGAAGGAAGGAAGGAAGGGGAGAGAGAGAGAGAAAGAGAGGGGTACTGACTTCCTATTCTTTTCTCTTACCTCTTCTCTTCTCAACATTGTACTTCAGGTTTGGGTCTGGTCCTGGTGGAGTTCCAGTACGAGTACAAAGGCCGGGACGGGGAGGTGGTCTCCATAAAACCCAACGAGCGTTACAACTTGCTGGCGAAGACAAATGACCACTGGTGGCAGGTTCAGAGGGACAGCAGCTCCAAACCTTTCTACATTCCGGCAAAGTATGTCAAGGAGCTGCCGACAATTTTCCCCTCGCCTCTGGACTTCGCTGACCCACCAGCTCCAGAACCAGCATCACTTCCTGTCCCTGTCCCCATACCAGTCCCAGTCCCTGTTCCAAAGCCGTTAGAGGAGAACAAAGCTAAAGCAGGGGATGAGGTGATGATCCGTCTCCGTCCGGACTCCTCTGCCAGGCACCACAAGAATGACAACCGCATGTCTACATTTGGCTTCCCCGTGGATCCCTATGACCTGACGCCGTCCAGGTGTCCCAGCAACGCCCCTGCCGGTCCCACAGAAACCGGGATCCCAGTGGCCAATGAGACCACTAACATGACTGAGGGCACAAAGCAGCTCCTTGGGCTACTGGAAAACCACAGAGACTCTGGGAATGCTCGGGTTCCCAGCTTCAGTCCGGTCGACCCATTACCCACATCGCGGACCCACACCCAGCCCATCCCGGTCGACGTGCCCACGGTTCCACCGCACAGTAAACTCCTCAACACCTCCTCCTCCTCCGTCACAGATCCACACGACAAGCAGGAGCTACCCATAGAGCCAGAGGAGGAGGAGGAGGTGGAGGAGATCCCGCAGGAGGAGCTGAGCACCGAGGAGAGTGTGAGTAGTGCAGAAGAGGAGGAGGTACGCAAGGGGGGAGACTCACACCACATTTACGAGTCAATCCAGGATCTGAACCTGGATCTGGAGGCCCTTATTGGGGATAAAGCCATTCCAGCAGCACCAACAGAACCTGCGCCTTCTCCACCGACCACACAGGTAAGCTCCCCGCCCAACAGGGACCATGTTAGACCGCTGTAGGAAAGAGCGTGTTCGGTTTGTCAGATTGAATCTATTTAGAAATGGAAATGACTCCATATAGTGTTAAAGGGTCCGATCAGATGGCATCCTCCATAATTGTTCCGTTACTGCTAGACAATATAATTGGCACACGTTTGTGTATCTGCCAGGTTTTACCTTTATGAAGATGACACACACTCCTATTTTGCTCATTAGCCTGAAAAACCTGAAAAGTTTCACATGGAAAGAAGTGGCTTGTTTGCTTGTATTTCCTTTCAGTGTCGTAGATATTGAGGCTTCAAAAAGCATCTTAGCCCTTATTGAAAAGAAAACCGTTGTAAACATCTGTTTAACTGACGAACACATCGTTGTACACTTTTGCGGCCTCACTGCTATAAATTTGCTGACAATCAAGCTCTTTCTAACTTTGGAACTCAGAATCTTCACAATGGACATAAGTGGTGAGAAAACAGTGGTTGGAGGTTCATCAGGAACTGAGTGTGCGGCTGACAGGAAGCAGGACTGATGAGAAATAAGACATTAAAGGGGCTTTATTGTAACACTGAAAACAGAACATCTGAGAAATTATCAAAACAATGTGTTCAAGTAAATCTGTTCAGTGTGTGTGTGTGTGTGTGTGTGTGTGTGTGTGTGTGTGAATGGGGGGGCAGGATATGGTGATGTAAGAGCTGGTAGGATGTGTTCAGGGTCTGTCAGGAAACTGCAGGAAGAGGGAAGATGACGCTGCAGCGCCACCTGCAGGAAAGAGCTGAAACAGACACGTGAGAGGGAGAGAGAGAGAGAGAGAGAGAGAGAGAGGGGGAGAAACTGGTCCGACTGGTTTGTAACTGAGCCTGAACTTGGTTCTGTGGCAGCAGTTTGCTCTGAGGGAAAAGTTGTGGCGCTGAACCTAAAGTTAATGTTTCTGCCCTGAGTAGAGTTCTGAGTTAAATGTCTGATTAGCTACCGTTACGGGTGATTACTGGATCTGGTTTGGTTACTGATGAGAGTAAAGTCTGCGTGACAAAGCTGTGAATATAGAAATGACAGCATTTGAACTGTAAAATTCAGAAAAATTGGAATGGGATTGTTGTGTCTAGAAACATTTGAATTTTATGTTATTTTGAATATTTCCAATGTTTTTTTAAGACTTTGCTTTGCAGTTCTCTGCTATGGGAACTGATAGTAGCTGCAGTTTGTGTCGAAGCTGTCATGTGACACTTGTTGCACTTTAATTTTGGTCATATCTGAGTCTAGATAAGCTTACGTCAATCT
The DNA here is from genome assembly GCF_963383615.2 of Lipophrys pholis. Classification (NCBI taxonomy): domain Eukaryota; kingdom Metazoa; phylum Chordata; class Actinopteri; order Blenniiformes; family Blenniidae; genus Lipophrys; species Lipophrys pholis. The sequence goes on from NC_137647.1 coordinate 3,329,763, forward strand.
TCAGACTGATGTTCGGGTTATGACGTGGTATTTCGTGTATTTCAGATGCATTTGAGTCCTATTTCACAGTCGCTGTTAGACAAGTGTCAGATTAATTATGTTCTGGTATTTGACTAGTTTTGGACTCATTTTGTTCATTTTTTTAGACAAACATCAGCTCATGTTTCAACTAGTTCTCAACTAGTTGTTAGACTAATCATGAAGTTCTGTTTGGAATATTTTATAGTCACAAACTAGACATATTTGTGGAAGAAAACAACCACTTGTAGATGTTTTCTTGACCTTCAGAGATCTCCATCCAGCTGAGCATCTGTAGGATGTGCATGACTAAAAAAACGTCAGCTCCAAATCACAACTCTCAGCACTTGGAGGATCTGACGATAGCGATAACATATCGACTGATTATTCTCACAGTCGGCCAGCAGATGGCAACAGCGAGTAATTTTGCGCCTGTGTTTATAGTAACTTGCATTGTAAAAACTCAAATCTGGATTTTCTTCCTGCTGGAGGCTCGGTGGTCTGTATGTGCCCAGCGTTTTATTGGTCAAAATGTTTCCTGAGAGCAGCAAACGGAAGAAGCAGCCGTTTCCCCAAAAGGCCCGATCCCACTGATAACATCACTCTGAGTCCAGCTGTGAGAAAACAACTCACGTCTGACGCAGCAAAGCCTGCAGAAGCCCCCGTCTGTACTCTGTGTACTCGACTGTGAAGGTTCTGGAGATGTTATCCCAGAGCCGGTCATACGGACCTTCCTGAATATCTGTCGGTTGAGTCCTTGGGGAGGTTCTGTTAGGATTCTGGAGGCATCCTGCAGATTCCTTGAGAACGTCCTAAATATTGGGTGGCTTTAGAGCACCTTATACGCTAGACATGGATTTGATTGTATGATGGAGTCAGTTCTGTTCTTCCTGTTCAGAAAACATTCCAGAGAATCCCTAGAATAGGAAAAACCTTAAGAAGACAAATGAGGCTGGAGGGCCATAGAGGAAAGAGGAAAAACTTTAGACTTTTGGTTTGGAACAATTAAAAAAAAAAGCCAATGTTTTTGAGTGTTTGGAAGATGAGAAGGTTTTATAAAGTGGTGAGAAGGTTGCAGATGGTTTTCTCGATAGGAAGCTTTATTTATCGTTCTAATAATTCTTTTTTGGAGTTTAATGATAAATGGAATAAAATGAAAATCCCTAAATGAACGAGAAGACGATAAACAAAAAAATGACTTATTCCATCAAAACACACAATTTACAGCTGAATTCAGTCGGTGTTGTCTAGAAATGGAAAATATGAATCCAGAAGTGTAACAATTACGAGAGGAACAGACCATAAACATCTCCACAGCTGTTATCTTTTAATGTGTAACACATCAGGAAGTCAAACATTACACAGAAATTACTGCTGCGAGGCAAGGTCTGTTCATAAAGGGGCAGCGCTTCAACCTGCCATGGAACACAAGCAGCTTCACTTCCACTGCATAAACCGAGTGAGAAGCTTTTGAAAAACAAACTCAAGGCACAGCACAGACAGAGATACATCCCGGGTAAGTTTACAAAAACTGAGTTTGAACCAATTTCAAATGTTTCAGGGGTTTTTATTTTCTCTTTAAAAGCAGCTTGAGATTGAATATTTCAGAGTAAAAGACACTGAAGTTTGTTTGTGTTATGCGAAACTGAAGTATGTCCCCAACAATAAAAACCCCGAGTCAGCTGAGTGACGTAAATCTCTTAAATAGAATGTGTAAATGTTAAATATTTGCTACATACAAATGTTTTTATATGCCATGTTATCTCGGGGTTTACAGGCAGGTAGACAGGTTTATGGACAGTCGGAAAACACATCAATATTCAGGTTTTATGGTTTAGAAATGTATTCCAATGTTCTAGCAGCCATATATTGGTTGATTGAACCTTTTTTAAATCAGAAACTACTCTGCTTGTGTGTGTGTGTGTGTGTGTGTGTGTGTGTGTGTGTGTGTGTGTGTGTGTGTGTGTGTGTGTGTGTGTGTGTGTGTGTGTGTGTGTGTGTGTGTTTATAAAACATGGGAGGAGTCTTCCTGTTGAGCAGACTCTCGTTAGTTTGACCAGCTGAAGTTTTAGTAGCACAAAGTTTAACGACTTAATTCAGACCAGTTAATTATGTACTGCGGTTACCATGGTAACTGGTCCTGATCAGGAAGTTTCACATGAAAAATGTAAAAAAAAAGGGTACCAGATAAAATGTATTGAAGGTTTTGATTACACAAATGATAACAGATGTTTTTTTCTGCAAAATGGTAAACTGCCTCATTAAGGTTCACTCTCTCTCTCTCTCTCTCTCTCTCTCTCTCTCACTCTCTCTCTCTCTCTCTCTTTTTCTCGCAGAGATCTCTCGGCCATAACTTGCCCATCTATGCCAACGTATCGATGGTGAAGAAAACATCTCCACCTACTATTGCTAGCTCTGAACCCCCGTCACAACCCCCCGAGGACCCCGCCCCCGCCGCCCCCTCCGTCACAGGTCACACGCCCTCGCCCTCACCCTCGGGCTCCTCCTCTGGTGCGTTAAGCCCCGCCTCCCCTGTCAGCCCTCCAGTGAGATGGCAGGTAATGTGATCTGTCATTGGCTGGCGTGTTTGTGCTTTTCGTTCTTTCGTCGGGGGGGAAAATAAAAAGGACTCGTTTACGTTTTTAAGTGAAAACATAAAACTTTTGTTGCGTTTTGGGTGTCCGCTTACCGCAACTTCTTGAAAAACGCTCCGACCGCGTCGCCATGGAAACGGGGGGGCGAAAGTCTAACTTTTCTGAAACGATGCTACTGCACTAGTGCAACACCGGACGTAGTTAATAGTTCTTCTGCTTATGCATGAGTCTGGAGGCTCACTGGAGGCCGCCATGTTTGTTATTGTCCATCTGGACAATAACAAACATGGCGGCCTCCAGTGTGTCATGACTCCATATTCTCATGGGACTATTACAGCCACCGTAATAATACTAACAATCCGACTTGGTCGTCTGTCCGTATGAATGTCCATGTACTCCCATTGTTAATGTTTATTGTATAATGTTCTGCATTCATGTGTGTGTGTGTGTGTGTGTGTGCTTTCATTACAAAACCAAACAACAGCGCCAACTCGTGGCCTGGCATGCGAACTACACCATTTCCAGTACTTCGGCCATTTCCGCAAAAAATGAAAATGCAAGAACGATCCTTTTTGAAGCGTTGTCATGTTCAACGAGGCCTTAAACATAAAATATCGAGGGGACGAGAAAACGCCAGCGGTCAACAAGTTACTTAAAAAATGTATAACTCACTGCAGTGGCTTTACTAGTTACTGCAGGTACAAAGTAAAAAAACTACTTGTTAGAGTTCTTTGTAAAATTCCTCACATTTTGATTGAATAGCTTTAAATACTAACAAATGTTGAAATGAAATGAAAGTGGAGTAGATATTAACTAAATTAGTAATTGAGGTTACAATTCTCATTTTCACTTTCATGAGTAAAGATATTTGCTGAGTTCCACTTGTCATTTTCATTTCCTACAAACTAACAGTGTGAAGTTACTGAATGCAACATGATGCAGGATGTTGCAGGAACAAAAACGTCCATAATCTTTATATAGTCTAGGATTTGGACAAATTCAACCATTTGTAGTAATTGTGGAAATGTTACACATTTTTATTTCGGGTATTGTTTCTTATATAAATGGCATGTGAACATTTCACGGAGAGCCAGATGAGGCGTCAAGGAAAACACTTTGTTCTGTTGAAAGTTGGATTGGAGTCGTTTGGGTTTCCCGCTTCTGTTTTTCTCTTTGAAACATTTCGCTGCGTTTAAGTCGAGTTAAAACTTGCTTCTCAGCGGTGAGTTCAAATTACAGCGGCTCTGTGAGGTGATTAAAGTTTCATCACGAGAAACCGGAGCTTGCACCGATCGAACGCGAATAGGTCACCGGCGAATAGTTCAGCGCTCTGCTCAATGGCATCGCGACAGCAAGTTTGAAAATGTAAATTATTTAACGTCTTGACTGTCATGTATACGACTCTGTCGGAAATCTGTTGGAAGCAGGTTTGGCGTGTTGTTAACGGAAAGGTTTTTCTTTTTCTTTTTTTTCAGACGCACACTGACCAGGACAGTGGGAAGGTGTTTTATTACCATCCACTAACCAGGCAGACAACGTGGTCCGCCCCCCGCAGCCCCCCCTCCCCACCCAGCCGACAAATGGACCAGGGTGGAGGGGACGAAGGGATTCCACTCTCCCCTATGGTCATTCCGCCTTCACCTCAGGTACCAGCCTCCACCTGAACATGTAGGAAATTACCACCTGAACATGTAGGAAATACCACCTGAACATGTAGGAATTACCAACTGAACGTGTAGGAATTACCAGCTGAACATGTAGGAAATACCACCTGAACATGTAGGAAATACCACCTGAACATGTAGGAATTACCACCTGAACTTGAGGAAATACCACCTGAACATGTAGGAATTACCACCTGAACGTGTAGGAATTACCACCTGAACATGTAGGAAATACCACCTGAACATGTAGGAATTACCACCTGAACGTGTAGGAATTACCACCTAAACGTGTAGGAATTACCAGCTGAACATGTAGGAATTACCACTTGAACATGTAGGAATTACCAGCTGAACATGTAGGAATTACCACTTGAACATGTAGGAATTACCACTTGAACATGTAGGAATTACCACTTGTGAATCCACATGTGAACATGTTAAAACTCCTGAACGAGTAGAAGAAAATACTTGAACATGTAATAAGAAATCACCTCAACATGTAGAAATCTTCTTCTGAACAAGTAGAAAACTGAAACTACCAACTGAACGTATAGAAAATTCCACCCAAACATATTTTGAACTCCACCTCCTGCCAGGGCTCGTCTGTTTGGGAGCAGCTAATGGATGACGTCTCGGGGAGATTGTACTACTACAACCCCACAACAGGAGCCACATCCTGGACCATTCCAGACCTCCTGCCTACATCCCCAACGGGATCCGGGACCAGCACCAGCACCAGACCTGAGGAAGGCCCGGTACGAGCCTGGATCCGATCCATTTCAACATTTACAGACCAGGATTTTACACAATGGATGTCGCAGTTCAGAATGTTACAGATCAATATGTTTCAAACGGGAAGGATGCACGGCCAAAAGACTCCTGACACCTTTAAAACTTGTAGAGCAGCGTGAGTCTTATCAGCTTATCAAACTTTAATATATTGGGTTTTTTTTCTTCTGTTTTTAATTATTTGAAGCCTCCGCTGCCAGAAGAAGATTATCCCGGCAGCGTCCACAACGACAACGACAGCGTCTTTGCAACGGTAAACGATAAACACACGTGCATCATTTCTATGTGACTAAAGAAACCCAACAGAAGTCATTTAAACCTTTATGGGGTTTTTTGGGTAGTTTTTTGGTTTTAAACTTGCCCCCCCCCCCCCCCCATCATCCTCAGCAGTCGGCGGGTTTGATACCCAGAGCCCAGCTGGACCTGAAGGATCCAAACGGCCCCCAGTCCAAGCAGCAGGAGGTGGAGATCAACCATACTGTGGAGTTTAAAGACCACCTGAGCTTTTTTTTCTTTCTATCATTTAAATGTTTGTTTGGTTTGTTGATTCTCGCAGTTCCTGAATTTGCCCAAGAGGATGGTGGGAAACGGCGTCTCCGAGGACGGAGCGAAGCCGGGGGTCAAACCGTGGAGACACAGCATGGCCGAAGACGTGGGTCCAACCAACCAGACATGAAACCAACGTGAACGTGAGCCAGCTGTGACGGGAGAATTTAAAGAGGTTTCTCTGTTTTCAGACATTTTCTCCGAGTCACCACAGGAACGTTTCCGACTTGACCGACATGAACAGAAGAAACTCCCCCGACAGTCCAGAGGTAAACTCTCAACTCTCACCACCATTTTGTATCCAACATCAACCTTCTTGTTCCTACTCATTCATTCATTCATTCATTGCTCCACTGATTAACTCAGTAAAAAAAAAAGAAATATTTGGTCACTGATTTATTATTTATTCTTTCATCCATTCATTTTTACTTTGCCCGTTTCTTTCTTTCATTCATTGTCCTGTGATGTCACACTATCCTCCCTCGTCCAGCTCTCTAGTCGCTACGGGCTGAGGAGGAATCTGTCCGACCGGAGCACAGACTCCCGTCAGCTTCATGTAGGTCCCGAGCCCCGGTTGGCTTGTTGGGTGGTGCCGTTTGTTCTCATTAACAGACACTAACACCTGATTGGTCAGTCGAGGAGGGGAACGCTGACGAACCGTCGGAACGTCACAAAGAGACGTTCAGATCCCAGTTTTTACCCTGAGCCTTTCTTCCTGTTTCTCCACTAACATTCTAACACCGTGTTCATGAACATCATTAACTGTAACACTCCTTTCTCTCTCTGCTTTCACTGCTTTTCCTTCTATTGACGCCGCCGTTGGTTGTACTGATGGTACCGTTGCTGAATCCAACACTGGTTCTATTGTTGATTTATTCTACTGTCAGTTTGGTTGTTGGTTCCATTCTTTGATCGTTGATCGTTGGTTCTCTATGGTTTAATTCGACCGGTTGTCATGCTGGGTGTACAGTTTATTCTCACCACTGTCGGAGTGGGAGCATCCTCTACTGGATACACAAGGACATCAGAAAAACAACATATTGGATTTTATTTGTTAAAATTGTGAACGTCTGCATCAATCGGCCAACTTTTAGCCTGTAAGGTCTGTAATCGGGTGATTAATCGGTCAGGCCTTAGTTCCATCGTTCACTCGGCTTTATGTTGTGCTATTATTTCTGTTTTTGGCACCAGTGTTGGTTCTATTGTTTCTCCTAAACTATACTCTTAGTTCTTTCTGTGTGTTCTGTAGGATTTCCACTCGTTTTGTGGTTGGTTCTACTTCCATTCTTCAACTTAATATTAAATTCATTGTTGATTTTTATGAAGATTTTCCTGTTGGCTTGATTGTTTTATTCGGCCATAGTTAGTCTTGTTAGTTGTACAGTTGTTCCAGTCGTTGCTTTATTTCCAAATTCCAATGTGATCACTGGGATGCTGTTTCCCATGTTGGCTGTTCTGATTTCTACCAATCGTTGTTCGAGGTTAGAGAGTTTGTGTTGGGGGGGTTTGGCAGGTTCACACTGTCCTTCAACTCCTCACTGAGTGTTGGACATTAGCTGTCGACTGCTTCTCAAGGGTGGGGTAACTCGGGATGTTGTCTGCTGTTGATTCTTCTGGTTGCTCGACTGTCGTCTCTACTGTCGTCTCTACTGTCGGCGCTGCCGTTGGAGTGGATAAACTGTGATGGGACGACTTGAATATAGAACCAGAATGTCACAAAGCCTGAGAAGGGGCTAAAACAGGAGAAAATGTATAAAGTGAACATGAGCAGACAAACTCCAGATCCAGCTAATGAACCACAGACGTAGTATCAAGAGGGTCGGAGCAGTTTGAGATGTGTTAGTGATAAAGTGTCACCACGCAGGTCCATGACATCCCTGAAAAGGCCTTTCAGGTCCTGGAAAGTGTTTCAGGTAACAGGGTGTTTCCAGGACTGAAGCGGGTAGAGAGTGAGCTCATGTTTACAGAGGAGTCGCATTTCAGGTTCAAAGACTCACCTTTATGTGTGTGCATGTGTGTGTCTGCAGTGCCACATGCTGGAGAAAGCAGGAATCCTCAACAAGACCAGAGTTGCTGATAATGGCAAAAAGATCAGGTGAGGTTGTTTTTGTGCAAAGTTGAGATATTTCCTTTGCTGTGTCAGACTGTGTGCATTGAATTAAAAAACAATAACTGTGGTTGTGTCTCTGTTACTCAGGAAAAACTGGAGTCAGTCCTGGACTGTGCTGCATGGTGGGATCCTCACGTTCCACAAAGATCCAAAGTCTGCTCCCACTGGGAACGTTGTGAGTACCAGCTGGAGAACGTCAACATGGAGAGTGAAGAGAAAGACATTTATATCTGCAGAACAGCGTCAGCATTCATTAAAATCTATAAAAGTGTATTTGCATATCTCTAAAGCTATAGTGTAAATAAAGTCACTCAGACTACACGTGTACACAAACAGAAAACTGAAAAGGAAGAAGCACAGCTTATTTACTCTTCACCTCTTTACCTCTTCAATATCTATTTCATATGTTCCTGAATCATATTGTTTCACTATGTACAATATTCGTTCAACAGTTCATGAAGAACATGCACAAACTCTTCATATACATTCATATTATTATAAGAAAGTACAACCTACAGCATTATCATGTTAGTGTAAGTTCTCACCTGAACATAAGACATTTCTGTCATCTGTAAACAAAAGTAACGATTTTATCAGAACTTTCATCATTGACATGTATAGTACAAACCGTTTGGGTCCCAATACTGACCCCTGTGGGACACCACAAGTAATTGTCCAAGTATGATCACTGGAAATCACCATTTTTCTCAAATTGTTGTTTTTTACTAAAATAACTTTTCATCATGTGTAGACCAAAACATCCGACCCCATAAATTTAAAAATGAGGTGAATTACTGTATTTCCTATTGTCCTCATGGTCTAATAGAGAATTTGCATAAAAGTCAGGAATGTTGCAATAGTTACAGAAACAAACAAAACGGAGCAAAATACTTGATGATGATGATGATGATGAAGACTTCTCTACATCCCTCCCTCAGAGTAAAGCCTCTCAGATAGTTCCAGAGTACACGGTGGAGCTGAGAGGCTCCTCAGTGGGCTGGGCCTCGAGAGACAAGTCATCCAAGAAGCACGTTCTGGAGGTACCTGCTTATAGTTGCATTGCCATGGTGCCAGTAAGCTGGAGTGATTCTGTTACTGTTACTTTGGCTACTCTAGGTTTTGCACGGCCCTTTGTTATACCATGGTTATAACTTTCACTGTGTTAGAACAGGTTTCTGTGGTTTACTTGTTTTCTGTTACCATAGTTACAATGTCTTTCTGAGAGCTTTTTTTCATCTGTTACCATGGTTACAGTACATTTCTATGGGTGGGGGGTAATCTGTTGCCATAGTTACAGAAGTTTTCTGTGTTTTGTTTTGAAGGGTTTTTGTTGTTGTTGTCATGGTTATGGTAAATTTCTATGAGTGCGGTGGGGTTTTAATCTGTTACCATGGTTACAACAGGTTTCCATTGAATTTGAAATCTGTTCCCCTGGTTGCAATAGGTTTCTTTGTTTTGGGTTACCATCGGTTACCATGGTTACAGAAGTTTCCAGTTGGTAAATTTTGTTTCCTGCTTTTCTGTGTCCAGTTGAGAACCCGTCAGGGCTGTGAGTATCTGATGCAGTATGACACCGAGAGCATCATCTGTGACTGGCACAAAGTCATCCAGGACTCCATCAGACAGCTGGTAACACACACACACACACACACACACACACACACACACACACACACACACACACACACACACACACAAAGAGAAGTGAATCATAAAGTTTATGATGTAAGATAATCTAATGTAATGATGTAATGATGTTTCAGGAAGAGGACCATCTCTCAGATGATGAAGAAGACATTTCAGACAAAGAAGACAAAGACAGAAAAAGAATATGTGAGTAACAACTCCATATTGTCCACATGATGTCTTCATACTACATTACAGTAGGCTTGTTGGTCAATGTGATGACGAAAGGAACTGATGATTTCGGAACCTGAAAACTTTCTGCTGCTCCTTCAGCCAACAGGAGCTCATCGGGCCCAGAAACTGAGCAGAGCCGAGTTCGGACGAAACTGCGACGTTTTCTCCAGCGGAGGCCGACGCTGCAGAGCGTGAAGGAGAAGGGATACATCAGAGGTAGTACACACAAGAAACTCCCTTTATGTCTTCAAGACAAACTTCTGGTTTGACAAGTCCATGATCTGGTTCCATAGATAAAAAACTTTGTGTATCATCTGCATAAAAGTGAAATTTAATGGAGTGTTTACTCATGATAATCCCACCAGGATAATATGAAAAGTATGAGTCCAAACGTCGAACCCATGTTTAACTTAACATGAACAAAGTGGAATTTGTCTAATAAATGTGATTGAAATCTATTTTAAAAAGGTGATGTAGTTATATCTAAGAGGCAGGTGGTTGTTTATATATGGAACATTCAATATCATTTAAAGTAATCCGCTTACAATAATAATAATCACTTCTGACAAATGATTCCAATTAAAGTCTGAATTATTTCAAATGTTTATTTTTCTCTAAATGCATCACAATTTTGAGATAATCAGGATTAAAATCCATGTCTTTGAATGACATACACATTTTTTTTTTGCGGTGTTTTCTATGGTTTGTATTCCATTTTTAACTCCAGTGATTAATTTAACTTCACTTTCGATCTTGAACGTCTCAATCTGTGGTCCCTTAAAAGTGAAACATTTCATCTCACGCTGGATTTGAACGTGTTCCAGATAACGTGTTCGGCTGCCACCTGGACACACTCTGCCACAGAGAAAACTGCACCATCCCCAAATTTCTGGAGAAGTGTGTCAGAACAGTGGAGAGGAGAGGTAAACTCCAGAAAACACTGAAAAGCCTTCTAAACTGGTCCAGATGTTTCCTGACGTGCCGTCGTGTGTGTGCAGGTCTGGATGTTGACGGGATCTACAGAGTGAGTGGAAACCTGGCCGTGATCCAGAAACTTCGACATAAAGCTGATCACGGTACGAAGATGCACTTTTTTTTTTTTTTTTGTACGATTCAAGGTGTTTCTTATTCCTGCTGTACAGACACTGTTTTCACCTGAGAACGTTATGTTCTACGTCATATGTGCCACTGAAGGCTTATCAAAGAATCAAACCAATGCTCTTACATGTTCATGTGCTGAGAGTTAAAACAGCTGAATCTCAAAACGTGTATTAAAAAAAAAACCCAAAGACATCATGGGACATGATGAGTTACAAAGTCAAAGTGACGTGATCGCAATAGTGAGAAAAGATGGAAAGACCTAAAAAGGTACACACAGCATATAAAGGCCATCACACTTTTTCACTGTGTCGAGATGTGTTATACGGAAACTGTGGGCAGTTTTTTGTAGTTCCCACAATTTAGTGGTCTTACATCTTTTATCAATTTGGAGGCATCATGAGCTTTCCCTGCATTTGTTATTGACATATTTGTGTTTTCAAAAGTTTTGTACAAAAACGCCTGAAATTTCTGGTATTTTTATGTAAACAATTGCATATAAATGTGTTTTTTGGATACGTTTGTGCATTGGTTTGTAGATATACGAATTTGATATGCGTTCTCAGAGGAGAACATTTTTCATTACACATGTTTGTGGCTCTCAATTTAAAAAGTCCAACTTTTTCCCAATCTGATTTATTTTATTTGTAGTTTTAGGTCCAGTGTGTTCAGTCAGTAAAATGAGTACATAATTGTAGAATCCCATAGGTGAGGTTGTGCTGGGGAAAAAAGACATCAAGCATTCTAGTTAAACAGTCATTAATATTGAAATGTTGAGGTAAAAGCAAAATTATTTTAAAATGGCAAATTGACCCCCTGACCCCAAAGTGTTAAAGCTGTATGGTTCACCCGCACCCTGACATTCCTCGTGTGTTGTTGTGTTTGCTCGCTGCAGAGGAGCAGCTGGACCTGGAGGACGGACAGTGGGAGGAGATTCACGTCATCACTGGCGCTCTGAAGCTTTTCCTGCGGGAGCTTCCTGAACCGCTGTTTCCCTTCAGCTGCTTCGACAAGTTCATCGCTGCCATCCGTCAGTCCTCAACACAATCATTAACAATGACGTACAGTGTTACGTCAGTTAGTGGGGGGGGGGGAAGATGCCCTATAATCTGCTCTGCTGCAGAACAGGAACTCACAAGGACTTTTATTTGCTTTCCAGAGATCCCAGACCAGAGCCTGAAGGTGTCCTACATGAAGGACCTGGTTCAGACGCTGCCACTGCCCAACTACGACACCATGGAGCTGCTCTTCAGACACCTGCGGAGGTGAGCGCGCCGATTAGCTGCTGTCAGCGCCGACTATTTAGAGAGTAGGTACATAAACTCAAAATGAAAAGGGAATTCCCCTCAAAGGTCCAACAAACCAGATGTAGAAGATAAAAGTGACACCAAGAGATTATGAGCAGAACCCACATAACTAACAGCAAATATCAAAAAACAACAAAATTACATGTTTTGAAAACCCACGGTCATTTCCTTATACTGTACAGCACTTACTTCTCTCTCTCTCTCTCTCTCTCTCTCTCTCTCTCTCTCTCTCTCTCTCTCTCTCTCTCTCTCTCTCTCTCTCTCTCTCTCTCTCTCTCTCTCTCTCTCTCTCTCTCTCTCTCTCTAGGGTGATCGACCACAAGGAATCGAACCGGATGTCGTTTCAGAGCGTGGCCATTGTATTTGGACCCACACTGCTGCGCCCTCAGACCGAATCACCAAACATGACCATCCACATGGTCTTCCAGAGCCAGATCGTGGAGCTCATACTCAAAGAGTTCCAGACTATCTTCTCCCAGAGGTAGGAGGAACCAGCTGTACCTCCAACTAGCTCTCCAGCAAGACCTCCGGCTGAACCCCCACCTCAATATCCAACTGGACCTTCTTCTTCTAGATCGATTTCAAAATTCCCCCCATTGCTCAGTGGACCTTAACCTTTCCACAAAGGACCAAATGCCGACCCTGCAGGCTATATGAGACCTCGTTTGAACCACTAAAAGTATCCAGGAACCATCGGCGACGTGAAGAGCGACCTCAGTTTTCTTCCAGAGCCACCAACCAGATGAACCATTTCAGTCACATTAAAAACCATCTTGAAGAAAGAAAGAAACCCTGAGCGAGATATGAAACCTTCACTTGGCTTAGACGAAGGTGTCGAAGAAAGCATGAAAGATGGCGTCTTTTTCTTTCCACTGAGCTTTTCTGATTTGCACTCACTCGAAACTGAACAAAGAGTTGATTGGTACCGTTTGTACTGGGTAACTTTCCTTTTCAAATCACATTAAACAAACGTAGATTTTTCATTTTCTTTTCTTTTTAAATTATATTTGTACTTCTTATTCCCACTTTTCTATCCAGATTTAGTTTTACTATTAAAATTCTCTTAATGGCTAAAAAAAAGAACAACATCTCACAGATCATCTTTCAAAGCTGAAGACTTATTTCTGTTTATTTGGCTGCAAAATATCTTTGCCTTTCAAGGTGTGAAGGTGTGAAGACCAGGCGCCTCATTTATAAAAGCTGCTGAAGCACAAAACGAGTCCTGAAAGATGCGTACGCCACTTCCCAAACAATGAAATTTGCGGGAGAATGTGAGTACCGGTACGCCAACTTTGAACCTCGAGACGCACATCGTGCAGACGAGGAACCGGGCGGCGCTGATGGTGAGGTGGAGAATCGAAGCCAGATTCATCTCGAACATTCAGTGTCTTCACACATCAGACTTATTGATCCACGTGATCATAAACAGCCAAGCTGCGGTGGTATAGATGTTTCTTTAGTGGAACATTACTACTGAATCAGCAGCTCGACGTTCATATGTCAAACTCTCATGTTCAAACGATACAGAGCGGTGGATAGAACTGATTGATTATCAATTGTGACAACGTGCGTAACAATCAGTCTAACTGCTGAGTAAGCATATCTAAATAGTGCGGTGACAGCCGTGCGTTAAGCTGCAATGTGGATGCGCTGCACCGCCTCGCGTTCCAGACGTGCGGAACCCAACAGTGCCGGAGACAGACGATCTCGTCACCCTCCGCCTCCACCTCTCGCCGTAAAATTCCCTTTCTTCGTCTTTCTGTCAGGATTTTGCGTCAAATGCCGGCGATCAACAGGCTGATTGAGATCCAAAACATTGCTGAGGCACTTTGCATTGAGCGTTTATGGTAGAAAGTGGGCGTGTTGAGGAAGGATATGAACTGCGCAACCTTCCAGGTGGACCGTGATTATAAAAGGAAAGCGCATGCAGATTTGCGTACGCATGGTTTTACCAATCCAATTTTTTGGAGGGCGCACGCAAATTTCACCTTTTGGGCGTACGATAATTTTTAGTGGGAATTCTACGCAATGTTTTATAAATGAGGCCCCAGAAACTCAGCAGACAGGTGGTGTGTTGAGAAAGAGTTCAATCGATCCCTAACTCAGTGCTGCCACCATGTGGTTGCTTGTGCCTCAACATTGCATCCAATGCAGCAGGAAAACACAGTATTTAATATAGAATAAGGGGGGAAAAAAAACAATTCTTACTTATTCTGTTATTACTACGATGATGTCGACCAAATGTTGCTTCGGACTGAGAGAAAAGAACAAAATGATGTATGAGTCTGAAACTGGAAATTTTTAAATAAAACTACATGAGGTTGAAGCCAAAGTTGGGAGGATCTAAGACGTTTCCTTGTGGAACTCCACTACTCGATACCATAATGTTTTAATGAAATATTCCAGTGTTTTTGTTGTTGTTGTTTTTAGAGGGATGAACTTCTTCCTGTTTGAGTCCTGCTGTTATGACGAATCCCCTGTACAATACTGTATGTTTTAAATGTTGACTTTAAATGGATTACAGACACAGAACAAAGTGACAGATTTACTTCTGTACATAAGAGGTTATTTTACAGACTTTTATTTGAAATAAACCTGATCTTTATGGAATGCGTTCAGTGTATCTGTTTTGTCGGACGTCACCGGGAAATACAAAAAAAAAATACTTCATTAATATAGTAGCAGTACGAGTTATCTATTCTGGGCACAACATAATTGTTTAACACTCTCCACAACACAAACGATATTTGTAGCCCTTGAAAAGTGAACATTCTGAACTTATTATGAAAAAGTTTTATTTTAATCAATAAATAAGGTATGTTGAAACTTATTATTGCTTTGGAGGCCTCGGCCTTTCTGCTCGGCCCATAATGAAATGTGCAGATACTTGGAGACTTTGTCCAGCAGATGGCAGCAATGCAACAAATACAGTTAATAGAATAGAATAGACTAGAATAGAATAATCCCAGAGGGGAACTCTTTAAATTTGATTGCACTTCCTCAAAAAGTTTATTTAGAAAAATCTTCTGCTCAAAGTGAAGCTATTTATTTAAAGCGACATAACAGGTCAACTGTAAAAACACAGAATAGTAATGATAATAATCCCCCTCAGCATTTTGAAGACGTAAACAAAGTTATCAATTAGTGAAACTTGCATTTGTTCAATATTTAATAAATATATAATTTGTTTAAAAATATTTATAGTTTGAGTGTTGTAAATAGAGTAAAGATCGACTTTGAATATACTGTTTTGTGTGTGTGTGTGTGTGTGTGTGTGTGTGTGTGTGTGTGTGTGTGTTTTTCAAAGTGAAGGACACCTCAGAAATGTGAAACGGAACGTGTTTGTGTTTCTTTGACATTCCTGTTTCCTCTCATAGTTTTGTAGCGTTCGGTCTCTGATGTGCAGAGAATGTTCATGAAAAGGTGGCGTTGTATGACTGCTGATCGTAGTTTTATATATATATATATATATATATATATATACCGTTCGTACAAAACGGAGAAAACATTTGGTTTCATATAAAAGAAGTATCAAGATTATGCGAGTAAACTTACAGTAGTTTAGAAAATAGGGATACATTAACAGATGTAATGTATATTTTAATATCGTTGTGTGAAATTCTTACAGTTGCTTGTACATGTTTAAGAATCTTTCATGTTTGCGGTCATAAGCTCATTACTCACATAACGACATGGCTGCTTGTACAACAGCTTTAATCGAAGTTTTCCACCTTCAGGTTGTTTCCAGAAATCCCGTTGAACTGTAGACATCATAACATCACTTAGCCGGGGCCTGACTACACATGTTGACATTTACCGTCTGCTTCACCGTAATAACAGGATCCCACAGTGTTGTCATGATACGCCTCGGCTCTTCCTTCCACGTTTTGATTATAGGATTACTCAACGTGGGATCACGGTTTTCCTCGGAGCTGCAGGCGTCTGGTTATTCACGTGGCGTGTTCGGGCACGCCGAGGCTTCACGGGTTCAGCGAAGCGTCACGTCACTGAAGAGCCGGACGTGAAAATGTGAAAACACCGAACTTTTGTTGTGTTCTGGGAAACACAACTTCCTCAAGACACGTCCCAAGCTGGAACTATTTGATAAATACTGCGACTCCGTCTACACGGAAACGGGGGTCATTGACTCTAAAACTGCACTGACTACTGCTTAAAATACTTTATCTGTGTATACCACATATATACATATATATATATATGTGTCTTTTCGAACATGTAACGCACACATTGGAAAATTCAAGTGTGACGTGAACGCTGCATGACTCATCTGGATGATTGTCTCTTTTTTATTTATTCTGATCGTTTCTCTTGTTTACATGTCCAGATATAAATAAATAAATAAATAAATAAATAAATAAATAAATAAATAAATAAATGAATAAATTTCATCCATCTCTACTTTACCAAGAAACACTGCACACTGAAATACTGTTCACATTATTTGTTATTAAGTTGTCATTATCATTTGGTGTTTTTGGTGCAGCGTATTTGCTCCAAGTCTAATATCTAATAAACTCATTCATCATTTTATTTTTATGATAAATGTTGGAATGTCAGAAAATAATTTAGAAGAGTTGTTTTAACTTCTAACTATTTATTTATTTGTCCTTTAGTTTGTCTTCATGTTTCATTCCAAAAAGAAACGTCAGCACCCACTAGTGGCCCAGCACGAAAGCTCATCTTCAGCATTTCTGCCGTTTTCATGTAAAACCGACCTCGTTCGCCAAAAAAATGAAAGAAAAAAAAAAAGATGCATTTTCACACTAAAACTGGGTCTCAGATGATTTTTGCCAAAATGAGAGATTTTCCCGTGTCGAAACATTAAAAAGACATCTTTCAAAAATATATAGAAAACCTCATCAAGTGATTATTGGTTATTGGTGGATTTTTGGAAAAAATGGTTTGATCATTTTTCATATTTTTTTCAAGTCGTCTTGAAAAAAATGAGGTGGGGGGGGATGTGGGGGGGGAGGACTTCAAAGCACACACACACACACACACACACACACACACACACACACACACACACACACACACACACACACACACACACACACACACACACACACACACACACACACACACCGGATGTGTCCTGCTGTGAAGGCAGGCCCACCAGCCCAAACCACCCCGGGGGGATTCAGAGGGGAGTGTAAAGTATTTTTTTTCGGGGGGGTGTCAAACACCCAGAGGCTCAAAGGGATGGAGTTTCCCTTATCAGGACATTCTGCTTTGTGAAACTGTGAAACACAGTGAACAGGCTTGTTAATGCTCTAAAAAAACACATGAAAAGACTCTGGCCAGGCGACTGAGCTCATTAAAAGCTGCAAAGAAAGCAAGAAACAAACCACTAAAAGAAGAAGAGTGGTGACGTAGAGGAGAAGTTTCCTGCAGCTGTTACAGCGAGAGAGAGAGAGAGAGAGAGAGGAGGAAGAGGGAGGAGTGACAGGGAAAAGAGGGAGCGAGAGAGAGAAAAAAAAAGAAAGAAGCCAACTCATCTGACACAAACAGTGGGCCAAAGAAAGGGGGAAGAGCAGGACGAGTCCAGGACGAGTGGAAAAGTTCCGAGGAGGAGTGTGAAGGCAGCGAGGTCGAGGAGTTTGCAGGAGCGAACTGGTGGAGGAAGAGGGGGAAGATTTCAACAGAGTGAATGGAAGAGAAGAAAGAGAGGGCCGACTCACGGAGAGGTGAGTCTGAATGGAGGGAGCGACCATTTCTGCCCCCCGAACAGATTCCTGCCCCACGATGCAACGGGGGTCCGCTGAGTTATGTGTGTCAGATGAAATGAGGACAGAGGGAGGAGTGTGTGTGTGTGTGTGTGTGTGTGTGTGTGTGTGTGTGTGTGTGTGTGTGTGTGTGTGTGTGTGTGTGTGTGTGTGTGTGTGTGTGTGTGTGTGTGTGTGTGTGTGTGTGTGTGTGTGTGTCAGACGAGACGGGGGGTGACAGACTTTGGTTGGTCTGATTCTCCAGATGGATTTTATAAAACCGCTCAAATGAGGTTGGGATCTTTTTTTTTTTTTTTTTTTTGTTAAACACTTTTAAGGAAGTTTGACTTCACCCGGTTGGACTTTTAAAACTTTGGAGGAGATTTCTTTTTTTTCTTTCAAAGCAAACCAAGAAATTAAGTTTGGAGGACGCATGGCGCTTTACTGAGCTTGTAGGCGGTGAGTCTGGAAGTTTGATGCTTTTAGTAAAACAGTGAAGGGAAAAAAAAGTCACATTATCACACTTTGTGTGGGATTTAAAGCCTGAAAGAAGTTATAAATACTTAGATATGCATTGCAAATATCGAAGAGTGAGCATGAATACAAACAAAAAAAAGGCAGTTTTTTTCGATTTTAGGCATATTTTGGGAGGATTTGGGTTTTTTACTTCTCTTTACGAAGCCTCAACTGATTACAAGCTCGTATTTGAAAAGCCTATAGGAAGACTAATTGATTCCAGTTGACCTCCGCAGACAGACTCATGCATTGTTCCTCCACAGAGAATGAAAACTTATGAGAGGCATTCCAGTCTGCTCTTTCCTGTTGCTCACACACTTCTCCATGATTTCCTAAAAGACGACATGCTAAAGGAACTCCGTTAATCACGTTGCAGTTTTGCAGTCTAGATGACTCTTACAGCGGGAGGGGGGGGGGGGGGGGCGCCCCTCCCCCACACAGCGCTGATGTGAGTAAAGTTGTTCTGCCAACTCTACGGATCATGACTGTATGCTCCTACACACACACACACACACACACACACACACACACACACACACACACACACACACACACACACACACACACACACACACACACACACACACACACACACACACACACACACACACACACACACACAGAAAACTCCAGCTCCAATTACACAACGTGAAAATGCTAAACTTTCGGGAGTTCATATGGCAGCCGTGGTCGGAGCCACTGAAAACGTCTGTTACTTGTTCTGCACATGCTCAGTCGATGACAATGAGAACAACGTTTCCTCGGCGGTGTCACGACTCCATAGTCTCCCGGGACTTGGTACTTTTATTTTGTCAGTCAACATAAAAAAAAAACAATCCAACTTCGCCTGTCCGCGTTCTCCCATTGTTGATGTTTTCAGCGCGTCGTTCTCTCTGCACATGCGTGTGTGCTTTCATTGCGACCACAAACAACACCCACTAGTGGCCAGTAATGCTAACTTTGTCGTTCACATCGTTTTCAAGACTTTGCAGTGTAAACGCACATCTTTTCTGAATCAAAAAAAGCTAAAATTATGTGTCGCTGCTTGAAACGTTTTCGTGTAAATGGGGATTTAAAGTCAAAGTACCGTTTTCATAAAATACAGTATGTCTTTCAAACTTCAAAGTTTCCATACTGCTTGTTTGAATTGAAATTGAACTGTACTGATTGAAGAAATAAAAGCAATAGAAAGGGAAGGTTAATTTATAAAGAGATGACAGAAATGGTCACTTTATCAAAAGACACGGTTAGAAAATTGAGCCCCAATCTGTGGCCACACTAAATGATATTTGATTTTTCTATCACTATTAGTTTTTTGCTACAGGTTCGGTTTCTTTATCGTTACGTCTGATTGTTCATTGTTGATTTAGTTATTTTGTGTTTTGTTATTGTTCTGCATGAAATTTGTTAAAAAAATATAAAACAATAAAGAAAGAAGCTGAACTGTAAATTGTAAAAACACAGTCAACAGCACCCACTAGTGGCCCTACAGGAAAACTACAGCTTTTTTAAGCGTTTTTGTCGAATCCATGTAAACGGGTATTGTTTTGAAAATGTCGTTTATGGCGTATTGTTCTCTGCTGCACTGTGTGTGTGGTTTCATTCCAAAAAACAAACAGCAGTGCCCACTAGTGGCCTGGCATGCCAACTACATAATTTTCACAACGCTGACGTGTAAACACGGACAAACATCCTCATGTGAACGAGGCGTCCATCGATAGTGAAACTCAGCCCGACGGCCACAAGTGAATACGACAATATAAAACACTTTTATTTGCAGATTATTTCAATTCCTCCTCCTCATTCCACATTCTGGCCTTTTCCACCCAGCAGACTATCTTTTATTGCATTCTGCTGCTGGAACACAGGACGTTCCCAAATTGGGATCAATAAAGGGCATCTGTCTCAATGTTGAAGGATTTGATATCCGGCTGAGACCCCCGAGGAAAACCAGCCGGCCAGCGGACAGGAAGTCGGGGTCAAGGGTTAAAAAAGGAGGCGCTTCGTTATATTTTCTGCCCCCCTGCAGATCTCGGGGCTGCGTAAAGAGTGAAGCCTCTGCAGCAGAGCTGAGGAGGATCCGGGCGAGGAGAGGCATGACATTATTCTCTCAGAGGAGCATGTGATGCCCCGTGAACAGCAGGATGTGGAGGGAAGGAGAGAAGAAAAAAAAAAAAAAAAGAAAGTCTGAATCTAATTGTGAGGAGAGATGACTGCAGGGTGGAAAAACAGAAAAGACATGGAGGCTCTGTCTGGGTGGAGTTCTGCTGGGAAACCAGAAAGCGAAGCAAGGCAGTGACTTTATGAGGATGTTTTTCAAAATAAGAAAGATAAGTGAAAAATGGGGACAATGTACGACACTCCTGCTTTACTTTATTCATATTGAGACACAAACATGAAGCGTTTTAGTTTTTCATTTTTTTCAACGCAATCTGGGCAATGGATTTATTTTATGTAAAGGGATCATATCAAACAGCTTTTCAACATTTTCACTTCGGTCTCGTTGAATTTAAAGTTTCTCGCTTTCCTTGATTTTCCTCATTTGAATATTGGACCATAGGAGCTACATTCAGAATCTGCTGTGTCTGTGTGAGCTGGACTGGCTCCGCCCACACATGCCCATCTTGGGAAGAGGAGGAAGTACTTCCTCTCGTGGTGCCATGTGCCAGAGCAGAGCTGCCTAATTGTGGGAGGAGTCAAAGGGAGGGCGTACCTTGATTGGGATTGGCTAAACCCCCGATGACACTATATAGGGTTTGATTTCTGATTGGCTGGTTGAAGCAACACACTTTTTAAAACCTGAAACAAGCCAGGGAGAGAGAGGACAGACTGTCTTCACTTCTGGGGCGTCAGTCCAGGTACGAGGATGATTAGTACTGACGGAAAACCTTTAGAAGGTGAATTTAGCATAACATGAGCCCTTTAACCCCGTGGGCTCACTACCTGCAGGAAAGGTTCTTAATGGGTGCAATGTGATCTGGGTGACGGTGCTCAGACTGACACCCCCGCCACCCGGAAAAAGATAAGTGGGAGAAAATGGATGGATGGATGGAGTGTAAGAAATGTTTTTTAAATCATAATACAAAAACATTAGACTGTAAAGCAAAATATGACACACAGCAGCAGGAGCGTTGAACAACGCATCCGTCTGCTGATCGTCACTCTGGACAAGTTGCAATATTTAAATATAGTATAAGTATAGTATATAATATAGTCTTTGGGACATTTCTCTGTATTTTTCAGCAGAAAGTTTCATTAAAATTGGTAAATGTTGAGTTTGTAGTAATTTTTGGTAGTAATGGGTTTTTTGTGTAAACATAAACATTTTGATCACAAATAAAGAAAGACTTTAAAGTTTCAATTTAAAGGTTATTATGGAAGTATTTCACTGGTCTGTAAGTGACGGGCCCTGAACTAAAATGAGTTCATCACCTCTGCATTAAAGGATTTCTTAAAGCCTTAAAACAGACCTCAATAAAAGCACTCAATGTGCGTCCGGTAAAGAAATTGACTGTGTGATCCCTGGCGTCTGGATGAATCCATTCACAGAACTTCCTGAAGCATTTCCGCCACCTTGCCGCCATGTGAGCGCGGCTCTGTTGTTAGTAACCGGTTCACAAAGTTCGCAGCAAGTCCGCAAGCTCTTCTTTTGTCAATAATAAAAAACGAGAAACCAGGCCGCCAGCATGGGAAGAGCGCGGACGATGGGACGTGCCGACCCGCGCTGACCTGTTTATTTTGGGAAGGCTCTGGCTTTCCGAAGCTGGGAATGCTGGGAGTCGACGACCCGCGTCTCGACGCCGTCGTCTCCTTCGCCTCGCCGTTCGCCTGCTGGCTCAGACTCGCTGCGCACATCTGCTTCCTGTCGCAGTCGTGGCTCTTTGGTGGAGATTTACAGAGCTCCCATTACGCCGCCGACGAGCGCTACACCTGCTGTTTGTCCTCGTATCAAACCCCGTCAAGTGCACATTTATGCGAGAGGATATTAAATGTCTTCACATCGCCGAGCCTCAGACGGGTACGACATTACCGCATTGATTTCCTAGCGAGGCAGCGCCGGGAGTGACGGCACGACAGATGAGAAGTGGAGGAGCTCAAGTCATTCGGAGGAATAGAAATCCTGTTTTAATCACAAATTATGTCCACGAGAGCGAGCAGCAGCAGCAGCAGGCGAGCAGAGGAGCACAGACACACTCATCCAAAAGTAATACCGAGAAGCCATGAGCTAAATAATCCGTCAAGCTTGTAACACTTGAACCAGCTGCTTCCAAGTAATAGATTACACAATTCAACATTACATTATTGAAGTATAAGTAATGGGGACATTGTTAAAACAGACAGAAATAAGTAATAAATAAAAGAAGCTGAAATTGTCTCAACTGTCAGAAAATCAGAACAGCTGGAACACTTGGATGATTACTTTTTAATGTACTCGATTACAATGTTTCAGAAAGAAAAAAACAACGGATAGAAGTATTGGATTACAAAGTGATGTTAAGTGATTACTTAATGATGAAAGAAGATGTAGTGAAATAGTAAAAAGTAACAGTTAAAATACATTTAATATGTTGGTCATGTTGAAATACTGATGCTAGATTAAACGTCTTGTCTTTAGTTTGTATTTTCAGTGACCAAATCAAATCAAACCAAACAAAAGGAGACGAAGCCCAACCAGACTAGACTAAACTAGACTAGACTAGACTAGACTGAACCAAACCAAACCATATCTGATAAAACCAATTCATGCCAAACCATGCTACACCCATTGCATAAGGGCGTGTTCACATTCTCCTGTTTGATCCAGACCAGCGTCTCTTCAGCTTCCCCGAACTCTGTACCGGATCTAACAAGCGATCTCTGGTCCCCTTGAAAACCAGGGCCTGATTCGCTGGCAAACAATCTTTCCAGTGGGCGGAGTGAGAGGACGTGATGTAGAGAGCAATGCATTCTGGGTAGTGAACAAACAAAGCTACCAGCGCGAATCAGAAGAAGCCGATGTGGAGTAGTGAGGAAGACGTGAGGAAGACTCTCATTGATATGTGGTCAGAAGACTATATATGGAGGTTGTTCGTTGCTACCCATTAATCACGGGCTAACTAGTCTAGCCACCACGGGCTAAAGCGGCGGGTCCTTCTGGTTTCGGTCCGGACCAAACAATGAGCCGTGTTTCTTCTTCACTTCCTCTGTGGTTCAGTGTTTGTTTCAGGCGACAGCGCCCCCAATGAGCAGCTGGTGTAACTGCATGATGTTTTCCAGGCCGTTTGATCCGGTCCCAAAAGTGCTGCTTGAACACAAACTGACCCAAATGGAGGTGTGAAGTAAACCAAAGTAACCCAACAATCCAAACTCAAGTCAACTCAACTCAACTAAACCAACAATCCAAGCTAAACTAAACTAAACTAAATCAACGATCCAAACTAAACTAAACTAAACTAAACTAAATCAACGATCCAAAATATACAAAACTAAACTAAACTAAACTAAACCAACAATCCAAGCTAATCTAAACTAAACTAAACTAAATCAACGATCCAAACTAAACTAAACTAAACTAAACTAAACTAACAATCAAAACTAAACTAAGCTAAACTAAACCAACAATCCAACGTAAACTAAACTAAAGTAAACTAAACCAACAATCCAAACTAAACTAAACTAAACTAATCCAAACTAAACTAAACTAAACTAAACTAAACCATCAAACCAAACAAGTACTTGACTTCATAAAAAACTGACGTCCCTCCTCTCACAAAATCCACACTGTAGTTAGGAAACCTTTTTTTTTTTTTTTTTTTTTAAATAATAAACTCCGAAGCAGGTGAACCATTTTGAGCTTTAACTCAAACGTATACGCAGCCCCACCGCCTCCATCACCTCAGAGCGGGCGGTGATTACTAAAAGGTCATTGTGCAGATTAACAGGCTGAACGATAGCGCGGTCTGAGCTAATCATACATTCTCTCCTCTTCCAGAGAACAGCATGTCGACCCCGTCGTCTGAGAGCAGCCGCGAAGATGCCAACAATCGCAGCTTCTGGATGGTACGTGGAACGTTCCGGGTCCGACGCCGGTTAAGATGCAATCAGGGGTTAAGATGAGGTTTAAGGCTGAGGTTAGGGTTAGACACTCCAGACCTGTGTGTGTGTGTGTCTCATGATAGCACACACAGATTTAGGAGATATCTTTTCCCACTGTATCTGGAGTCTGACGGAGCTCCCAGTCATAACACACTCCTGGTTTTGTCCCTCAGGCTGCGTATCTCTGTAAACAAGGCCAGGCTTTTTTTATTTTTTCCCCTTTTCTTCTTTAGTTTGACATGTGAACGGGAAACACTGCGCTCCCTCTGAAGATTAACTCCTATTATTCTGCTCTCTCTCTCTCTGAGGAGGGTTTAGTCATATTTCTTGGCTCATTAGCTATCTGATTGTCTGTTTACATGACGGAGTAGACTGCATAGCTCCCGGGTCGGGTCTCTGGGGGTCCACGACAAGTTTTCTCCATTTCCACTTCCGTTTCTGACGATATTGCTGATACTACATACATAATACCGATAATTTCACTGCCACATTTGTCCATTTGGGATCGATTCTCATGATGAAATACCAATATTTCCACGATGAATATCAGAATTAAATGTTTTTCCAGTGATGCTTTTATAGCTCTACATGCTGGAGCTTGAGATCATCGTGTCTGATGCTGATATTTAGCTGACGCATTAAAACAGTCCCGTCTGGACAGAGATAAAGGATAAGAAAGACAACAAAACAGGAAACACTCACACATCTGCTTTTCTAGTATCGGTACTGGAAGGATGTCATATCAGTATCGATACCAGCTGTGGTTTTACTCGTCGAACCAGAAAAGAGATCAAACATCACTGGTTTACCATCAAAATCCAAATATGTGACTGTGATTGGACGAGGGACTCAGTAATTACGTTACACAGCTATTTGTCACATACACAGCCAGACTGTAAGGAAAGGTCAAAATTATAAATATATATATATATATATAAATATATATATATATTTTTTTAACTAAAAGAGCATTTAAAACCCATATTTAATCCAAACATAATGCAGATAAATTATTATAATTTTTTTTTAAGAATTGCTTCATCAGTTATTGCTACAATTTAAACCCATATGTAACTTCATGAAATATTTCAATACTTCAGATAGTGTAATTTTGGTTTATTTAAGCAGCACTCTATTAAGAAGGCTTGACAGGTTTCAGTTTATGTTGAACAAATTAATTAAATGAAATGGAAGTTTTACTGTTGCATTAAAATCATTTTGCGAAAAGAAAATCTATCATGTTCAAATAGAGACAGTCGTGACTTTCAACAGTCCTCTGTATTCTGAAGGGATCCCGACAGGATATACATTTAGAGTTACTCTATCAGTGTGGGAAGTTGTCAGCTCCTTGCTTGGATTTAACATTTAACAATATTCGGTGTATTCTGGAAGCAAGTTGCTCTACGCCAGCGGTGTCAAACACTTCAGTTCAGTGGCCACATACAGACTAAGTACATGATGAAAATGTTGATATTCTCACAAAACCAAACAATTACTACTAAAAATGACTATAATCTCAACATAAAGTACATTTTTATGAAACCTTCTTGTGCAAAATCCAGTGAAATGCTGGAAAAAAACGGTTGCATTATGGGTGTTTTTACATTCCGACAGCATGGCTTTGAGGCTAGTTTGATAGCAACAAGGCAGCTACAGTATCTTTCATGTAGGGATCATTGATATCTCAGCTCCGGTCGCAGTGTTCTCTGAAGAAATGTGTTCTTTTCTTTTTTTTTTTTGAATCAATGTTTTCTTTAAGGGACGGTTTTGGCCCTCTGGCCTTATGTTTGACACCGATAAATTGTTCTACTGCACATGTGCAAGTAGATGGACAAAAACAACAGCGACTGCCTCTGTGTATTCCCATTGTTAATGTTAATGCCGCTTATTGTTCTCTGCACGCATGTGTGTGCGGTTTCATTACAAACACAGACAACAGCACCCTCTAGTGGCGTTTCAAAAAGAACGTTCCGAAAACGTGGAAAATGCAAACACAATGCAGTTTCACTTGAAATGTTGTCGTTTAAACGGGGCAAAAAGCGCCCAATAATTGGACACGTTCAAAAAACTTCAACAACTATAGGATGATAATAAATCCAGAGGATAATAAGGCACCACGTGGAGGCTCGATTTACTAATGTTGAGCGCTTTAAAGTCGATTGAATAAAAGGGAGACATGAAAAAAACAAAAACCAGGTGTTGGTACAGCTTGCATCAATCAGTTCACACAAACATTTGTGAAAAAAGAAAACCCTCCATTTAGTTAGAATATAGCTGAAGCATTTAGTGTAAATCACAGGACGTGATGACACAAACTGACATCCAGCTCGGATTTCATGTTTCATTTCTCCTCTCCTGCAATCAAACATCTCGCTACTGTATTTTTTCCATTTTGTTAAGCACCTACTCTCTGTTCTCAGTGGCGGCAGCACGCTTTAACGCTGTAAACACTCCCCGCGTTCGCGCCGTATAATTGGAGAGCGCTGGCGCTTTAACGCCGGCTCTGTCCCCCGTCGGCCCCGATGGGCTGCCCCACTTTCATCTCTCCCCTCCTGTAATTTTGGACGCCTCCTGTTGTGCTGGATGTGTTTCCAGGCCGGCTCCCGTCTGTGTTGTCCCGCCGCCACGCTCAGGGCCTGTGTGTCATTATGCTGCAGACCCCGGCGTTACAGCGCCGCACTTGCAAAGTCATCACAAGTGGCTTTGCGTTGAGCCGAGTTTGTACGTGGGCTGTTCTCACTCCCGGTTACACTTTCATCGCCGCAGCATTATTCGCTGCTGCAGACAAACTTTCATGGGCTTAGTTCTTTTCTCAAGTATGTGAAGTCACACATTCACTCGTTTCAGTACTTTCAGAATCTTTGCTGTGTCAAGGGAGAAACGTCTTAATCTGCTGTTTTGAAATCTGTAGAAAAATCCTCTTTTGTGTTCATCATATCCCAGATGCTCTATAATCTGGATTTTAGCTGAAGTCACATCATTTCATAGGAGGAAGATGCTCTATAATCTGGATGTTAGGAGGAAGATGCTCTATAATCTGGATGTTAGAAGGAGGGTGCTCTATAATCTGGACATTAGAGGAGGAAGATGCTCTATAATCTGGATGTTAGAGGAGGGAGGTGCTCTATAATCTGGACGTTAGTAAGAGGAATATGCTCTATATTCTGGATGTTAGTAGGAGGAATATGCTCTATAATCTGGATGTTAGGAAGAGGGTGCTTTATAAATTGGACATTGGAGGAGGAATATGCTCTATAAACTGGACATTAGGAGGAAGGTGCTCTATAATCTGGATGTTAAAGAAGAAAGATGCTCTATAATCTGGATGTTAGGAAGAGGGTGCTTTATAATCTGGATGTTAGAGACGAAAGATGCTCTATAATCTGGATGTTAGGAAGAGGGTGCTTTATAATCTGGATGTTAGAGGAGGAAGATGCTCTATAAACTAGACGTTAGAGGAGGAAGGTGCTCTATAATCTGGATGTTAGAGGAGAAAGATGCTCTATAATCTGGATGTTAGGAAGAGGGTGCTTTATAATCTGGATGTTAGAGGAGGAAGATGCTCTATAAACTAGACGTTAGAGGAGGAAGGTGCTCTATAATCTGGATGTTAGAGGAGAACGATGCTCTATAATCTGGCATCGTGACAGAAACGTGACATTGAGATGAAGCAACACAGCAGCTTCAGAAAGCTCATATAAAGCGAAGCTCGTGTTTAAAGACCAGTAATGCATCAAAGTTACTGTGGATACCGGCTAATGTGGGACAACGTCCCTGCGCCTCCAACAGGCAAACCTTCATTTATTTTCATTTGC
The DNA here is from genome assembly GCF_963383615.2 of Lipophrys pholis. Taxonomy (NCBI): domain Eukaryota; kingdom Metazoa; phylum Chordata; class Actinopteri; order Blenniiformes; family Blenniidae; genus Lipophrys; species Lipophrys pholis. The sequence goes on from NC_137647.1 coordinate 3,357,881, forward strand.
TGGAACATGTTGTTTCGTTTCCCAGCAAAACGAGTGGCACAAATATCAGAGTTGGCACGCAGTTTTCATTTCTACATCCAGTGTTTTCATTAAAAACTCCGGTGAGGCAACGCACATGAGTAACAACATGACATTGTTCCTGGTGGAGGTCCAGCTGTCATCATCCCACCCAGCCGTCCATACTTTAAACCACATTATCTGCCAGTTTTGTATGGAAACTGCTCATCAGCTGACTCATCCGGAGCTTTTCAAGCTCTAAAGAGGTCATTTTCTACTTGTGTCTCCCAGCACGCCGTCCAAATGTGACCCATTATATATGCAAGATGTAACTTTTCAGGGAGAATTTCCAGACGTTTTGCTGCCTGGACGGAGTTTCTAGTGGCGGATTTGCCTCTGCCTCAGAGATCGGCCAACTGGGTCTTTGCTGCATTGCCGCTGGCCTCGGACCGGATTCCTCAGCTGCTTCTGTTTAGCGCGCAGACGAGCGAGGAGCGTCGGGGCAAACCACAACAGAGGCGGGGAGACGAGGGAACGGCAGAGGCAGAAACAAGGAGGGCACTGATGTGAGGCACCGCAATTGATTTTGATTAAGGCATAAAACATACAGTGTTTCATTAAAAGCACACTGAGCGCTGCAACGGCTTTTTTTTTCTTTTTTTTTCAGCGCCGTTAGGAACACAATAAATTACTTTTATAGCCTGGTTGTGCGTTTCACACGTGTTATCGTCCCACTTCAAACCACTATTTTTTTTTATTTATGTGGAAGCTGAGAGACGCCGAGGCTGAAAATAGAAAGTTAAAAACGCCGTAAAAGGAGAGAATCTTCTTTAGAAATCTTTATAAAACGAGTTCAGTTGATGCTTCTGGAGACACATTGTCGAAATATTGAATTCAACAGCAACTGAGTAGGTTTGATTTTCATTCACTTCAGTTTTTGTTGGCCTTGTCGTGTCAGAAGACACGTGAACTTTGACATTAATTTTCAGAAGAGATGCAGCAGTCTAAAGCTTAAAATGTAAAAGTATTAAAGACAAATAAAAGGTGAGGATTTCTGTTATTGGACTCAGCAAATGTTCAAACTGAAACACGTTTTCAAGTGAAAAACTGAAAACTTTCGATGCGTTTTGGGTTCTGTTTCTACAAGTCATTGGAAACACAACTTTTTGAAAATGGCCCCCAAGGTGGAACTTTTTGCAAATGCTCCGTCTCCGTGGAAACGGGAAAAAATGCAATGTGAACTTGAAATGTGGATGTCCTTATTCTAAGCGAGGCATTCAGCTAATTCCACTATTGATGCGTGAGCGTTGCTTTATACTTTTCCTTTAACTAAACAGGAAATCAGCTTTAGGTTCATGCAGGAGTGTCAAAAAACACATTTTAGTTCAGGAGCCACATTCTGCCCAGTTTCATCTCGGGTGGGCCGGGACGTGAGAATAGCGGCAGAATAACCTTCAAATTTAAACTTTAAAGTTTTGTCTCTGTTGTGATGGCGAGGGTACGAGATGAAAATGTCTTTATCTTTACAAAACCAAACAATTACTCCCGAGTATTACAATAATCTCAAGACGAAACCAATTTTGATGAAACCTTCTGCGGCAAAATCCAGTGAAATGTCCAAAAACCTTCTCCTATAACTGTTGCATTATGGGTGTTTTTACAAACTCCCCCTGACAACATGGCTTTGAGGCTCACGCCAGTTTGCTATATTTCATGGTAGTATCAATTAATGATTTCTTTGGAATTTTGGCCATTTGCTTGGTGGATTTTCGGGCGGGATTGGAGCCTTTAGTGGGCCGGTTTTGGCCCACGGGCTTTATGTTTGACACGCCTGGGTTAAGAAAAGAATCCTAATTCACTGTGTCATGCACAGGAGCTGTCAGCTTTGGTTATATCGTCCTCTTGTAAGAAAACACATAGATTCCTTCTTTAAATTTTCCACTCCTGTTTATTCGTCTTTTCTCCTGCTTCAGTGGCTGCAGGACGTCTCGGTACACGAGCATGCCGATGAATCAGTCCATAAAGACGCTCTGCGCGTGAAGATAGATTTTTCATGAATAAATCTAACCTGGTAAAGGAAAGGGTGCGCACGTACTTGCTCTATATTTGCACAACTTTGGATAAACACTGCTCAAATCTTTCCGTATTTAAACACTTTCTAATTGAGTGCCATTAGGGGGTCGATCAGTTGCACGAAAGCAAAGATTTGAGTCTCTGAATGGTCCCGACAAGCGGAGCAGAGGCCTGCAAACGCTGGGGAATGATGATGAATGATGTATCATCTTACGGAGATTCTGACAAGAGGAATAAGGGAAGAAAAATAAAGGCACGGCGGCTCATGAATCCTAAAAGCAAGCCGTGCACATGCATATTAAAGGCCTGCAGACAGTGTTGTCATCACAAAGCTGTGTCACCGAGCGTGCGCAGGATCAGTAACTTGAGCGCCATTATTGACACGACAGGAGTAAAGGTCGGCTCCGGGAGCGTCGGGTTAATTACGTCGTCGTCACGTGGCGCCACACTCACCGCTCTGCATCGGGCCGTGTGGTGCAGAGAAGTCTGTCAAGCAGCTGCCGCCGTGTGTCAGAGTCATCGGGTCTGACAGAAAGTGAAACGGAGAGCGGGTTGCAGAGCAGGAGCCGACGGCGGCGGCTGCCAGGAAAATCGCGGAGATCTCCAACATTCCACGTCCACAAACAACACACTTGCTTCAGATATGTTATTGCACTCTGGCCCTCACGTCTTCACTCTCAGTCTGACTGGACTCAGCGCCAGCAGAGCGTCAGATTGTGGCACGGGGGCGTTGACCTTTGCTGGCTGCAGACGTCTCACAGCTGCGAGTGAGTCCGTTCACACCTGGCGTTAACATGCGATCGCACAACATGCGGCGAGCCCCGATGGCAGGAGTGAACTGACACCGGAATGCCGTAGCAGGATAGAGCGTACGTAAACGTTATCAATGTTATCAAAGATTTTTACTATTACTGGTATTTATTTACCGGTGATGTAGTTGTAGTCTGTTGTTGCATTATTTATCTATTTGCACTACCTGGTCTATTCCACCTTTTAATTGGGGACAAATAAATTCTTTGATTGATTGATTGATGGATCGAAAAAAGGGGTGGGGCTTCCTGCCGTTATATCTTTTTACTCAGGAAAATTACAAAAATAGTGTAACATCTCTGCAGTTGTGTTATGACTGTAATGTTCAGGTTTATTTATGATTGTTTGTTGGTTCCGATTGTTTTGCGTTACCCGAACGCACCATTAGAGCAAGTTGGCCTGTGATTGGCTGAGAGGGGAGAAGGCGGCGGGTCAGGTGAGCGTGTAGATACTGCGTGTGTGTGTGTGTGTGTGTGTGTGTGTGTGTGTGTGTGTGTGTGTGTGTGTGTGTGTGTGTGATAAAGCGTCTTCACAGACAAGAAACTTCCTTTCCAACGTCCAGCGGGACGTTACAATAGTAACGCACAGTGACTTGGAGAAGTATCTTTAATCTGATTACTGGTTTGGAAATAGTAGTGTGTTAGATTACTCATTACTAAAAAAAAAAAAAAAAAAAAAAAAAAAGGTCATATGAGAGTAATGAGTTACTGGCGTCACTGGCCCGGGGTCAGTGTGAGAGAGGAAAGGAAGAAAGAGTGTGTGCAGCACCAAACAACTCTCATGAAGTTGGATTGATGGATGGATGGATGGATGGATGGATGAGTGATGGATGAGTGATGGATGAGACTGAAAGGGGTTCAGGTGACGTTGAGGAAGTATCTGGCGATGAAGTCCAACCCAAATCAACAGACGACACACTCGAGGTTCGGTTTTCTCTGTAAAAGTGCCCTGAAGTGACTGTGTTGTATTTAACGCTATATAATTACAGTGGGACTGAATTAAAGGTGTTATTTGGCGACTTTCCGAGGTGCTGCCGGGTGTTCGGTTCCCTTTAACGGGAGCGAAGTCTTTACAGCCGCGAGCTGCACACTGGAGTTTAGTCCGGAGCCTTGTGATTCTCTGATTCTGTGTCTTTGAGCGGAGTGGTAGTGACTGAGTCACAGAGCTTACAGAAGCAGCGCAGTGGGCGCTCTGCTTACTGAAGGGTTTGTGGTTCGATCTCTGCGTGAGGAACAAAAGAAAGGCGGTAGGAATACTACTGTTCTTCAAAGTTCTTGAATTCGACCATCTACATTCGATTCAATACAAAGGTGGTTTATATTTCTCTCCTTTCACGGATGCCAGATGATGAATTTGTCCTCAGTGTGAATCCACTCTTCTCCTCGATTTTAACTTTGTAAAGGACATTTTTACTATTAGACGCTAAATGAAAAAAGGATAAAATTACTCAGCCTTCAAATCAACATCAGCAACAATCATCCTCCAGTCCGCAGAATCTCAAGGTCCCGTTTATAAGTTTTCAAGTGAAAATGGAAAACGTTTGTTTACACACATCGGTGCCACGCCGGAGGAACGCAACTTTTTGAAAACGAATAGTGTTTCTGCCGTTTACATGGAAATGAACATCGTTTGCTGTGCCTTAACTTTTCTGAAACGAAAACACAAAAACGACGCCGTTCTCACAAGTGTGACAAAGAAGACTGAAGATGGACAGAAAAACATTCATTATGGTTAAAAGCAATTAATCAACAACATCACTAATCTTAAATAGACAATAAATGTGATGGCATGAAGATGAGATGATATTGCGACTGTGTTATTAGCAGCAATTTCAGATATTTCTAAGTCACACCAACCATCCAGTGCACAGACCTGCGAGGAACAGACCCGTCACAAAGCCACCCCGCCCACCACTATAATCTATGACGCCTCCTCACGGTCTTCGACCGCAGGTTGGGAACCCAGAGAGTACCCTAAACATGATTAAGTAGATGCATTGATCATAAGTTATCGTGCTATCGCACTAATTTGCTTTGGTGATACATTTTCCCTTCTGTTCATAGTCATAAGCTACATAATCAATCCAGCCCAGTCCTATAGTTGCCTTAGAAATAGATTTAGTTGTGACAGGAAGAGTAAACACAGACTCAAGCAAACTTTTCTTTGGAGGAGGTTCACTCTCTAAAATTTGCTTTTCTAATTCAGGTCATTTTGCAGTTTCTAGTGTGCCAGAGACAAACTGTGAGCAGATGTACTCTTTTGTTTTCTCTGGCCTCAAAATGGTGAAACTAAGTAGAAAATCAACCGAGATCCCGAATTAAATGCTGGAAAAAAAATATAAAAAAGTTGGGTACTCGTGAACATCTGAGGAGAAAAAGGGTCTGAATCACAGACTCCGTGTAACCTTCCATCCCCTGAATTTAGTCGGTCTTCCTCTGTCTTTGCGTCCCAGCAGCCTGGGAACTACCAGCGCACGGTGAGGCGGACGGAGGACGCCTTCCAGGCCTGCAATGACATCGTGGCGTGTTTCCAAGAGAGGGCCCGCGTGGAGAGGCAGTACGCTCAGCAGCTCAGCGAGTGGAGCAACAAGTGGAAGCCGGTGGTGGACTCAAGTAAGTAACACTCACCCTGAAACCCCGATGGAAGAGATGACCTTCGATGACCTCCTCCTCCTCCTCCTCCTCCTCCTCCTCCTCCTCCTCCTCCTCCTCCTCCTCCTCCTCCTCCTCCTCCCGCAGGTCCTCTGTACGGGTCCCTCATGAAGGCCTGGCAGTGTTTCCTGTCCTCCGCCGACCGGCTGGCCTCCTTGCACGCCTCCATCTGTCGCTCGCTGGTGTCGGAGGACGGGGACCGAGTCCGGACCTGGCAGAAGGACTCCTTCCACAAGAAGCTGTTCGGGGGCTTCAAGGAGTCGCAGGACATCGAGACCGGGTTCACACGCGCTCAGAAGCCATGGGCCAAGCGACTCAAGAAGGTGCCATTCTGTGTGTTTTCATATCCAAATTCAATTCTAAGGGAGCTTGAGGTGCAGTGGCCTTTCCTCATCATCCTGTTTTTGTTTTAAAGGGGCCATATTATCCAGTTTTCAACGCTTTCACTTGGTCTCCTTGGTCCAAAAAACATTCTATTCAAAGTTTATTGCCCCAAATCTAGCTTTTACTTGATTTTCCCTCCATTTGAATATTGGATCATAGGAGCTGCATTCAGAATCTGCTGTGTCTGTGTGAGCTGGACTGGCTCCGCCCACACATGACCATCTTGGGAAGAAGAGGAAGTACTTCCTCTCGTGGTGCCATGTGCCAGAGCAGAGCTGCCTAATTGTGGGAGGAGTCAAAGGGAGGGCCTACCTTGATTGGGATTGGCTAAACCCCCAATGACACTGTATAGGGTTTGATTTCTGATTGGCTGGTTGGAGCAACACACATTTTAAAAACTGAAACAAGCCAGGGACAGAGAGGACAGACTGTCTTCACTTCTGGGGCATCATTCCAGGTATGAGGACGATTAGTACTGTTGGAAAACCAGTTGAAAGTGAATTTAGCATAATATGACCCCTTTAAAGAGAACATCCAGGGATTCTCAACAGATATGTCACTATTCTAAAACTAATTCCTTTTTCTGCAGTTCCACAGTATGATCCAGTTGGCATATTATCATTAAATTGAACTAAATGCCTGCCACATCAACAAAGTAACTAATACTTTAAGTACTTATATGAACAACATACTTAAGGCTGATTACACAAGTATCAAAACTGAATTTAAAACTGAATGGGATCCAGTACAAAGACGCCAATGATCACATTTCTTCCATAAAGCTAACAGAAGGGCGATTTATGGCTCATCACAAAATAAAGAAAAGGGACCGCCTACGAAAAAGCCCCCCTCCTAAAAAAAAAAAAAAAAAAAAAAATGCTGGGATAATCTGAGTCAATATCTTAGTTCTCAAGACTTTTTCTTCTGATGTGTTTAGAGGAGGCCACTTAAATCTGCTTGACTGTGATTTGAAAGCAGCGAGGAGCATCCATCAAAGACATAATTATGCATCTCAAACACACACACCAACTCCTTGGGGAATCAATATTTCATACATAGTAGAAGTGACTGCAACATCACAAATGGATTCTCATTAAGTGGATGGCCTCGATTCAAAGTCTATATTTAGACAACAAAGCCGGAGTGTGTTTCTGTCTAGGAATGACTTTATTCTGGCTTCCAGTGCGACTGAGGCTGAAGCTTTACATCTAAGTCTAAGTCATGTGTCTGCCGTAACAACGTGGTAAAGCTTTGATTCGGTGTCTCCACAGCTGGATAAGGCCAGGAGAGCGTACCACAAGGTGAGCCGGAAGGAGCAGGCGGCCCGGGAGCGAGAGTCCCACGCTCAGGGGAACCCGGACGTCGCCATCGACAAACAGAAGAAGATCCAGGAGGAGCGAGAGCTCGTCCAACAGGAGGCAGACAAGGTCCAACTGACAGCTATTTTCATTTTTCATTTCAGTTTCATTGGCTAACGCCGGCACCTTTTATACGAAGTGTGATCGCTGTGTGAACATTTTGAAGACAAATCGCCCTGACATGGTCGTACCAAAAATGGTCATCTAAATGTTCTAAAAATTATGATAGTGAAACATTATACAGCAGAGGAAATGATAACCAACAACAGGAATATTCAAAACCACTTCATGAGGTTCCTTATGTATTTTTGATAAGTGTCCTTTTATATTTCGTCCTGTGCAAATTTAGTTATGGCAACATCTAAAGGCCAAGTCATACATTCTGCGTCCACGTTGGTCTGCGTGACGTCAGTATCGTCATCCACCCCTGGTGCGCGAGGGTCCGTGCACAGCCCTCTGACTGAACGCACTGACCGGTGGTAATGGACGTCTACTACCGAGGAGATCTGCCGGTTTCCTCGTCTGTACAATCCCAATATAAAGAAAATATAAAGATAACCGGACGGCTCAGAACTCCTGACGTGGAATATCCAAAACTTTAGGAAAGGAGGAGAACGCCGGCCACCAGAGGCGGAAATATTTTTGGGATCTTTATATCATGGAACACGTGTCCGAAGTCCAAAGCAGTATGTGGACATGCAATACAGAAAGTATAGAAGAGCCTTAAGACCTCTGTTTACATTATTTCTGCGTTTCTGTTTTGGAAAAGACTCACGTTTATAAGCTAACATTTTGAAAACATCCGTTTACACAGAAACGTTGACAATGTAGTTTTCATGTTGGGCCACTAGTGGGTGCTGTTGGTTAGTTTTGCAATAAATCAGACAAACATGCAGCAGAGAACAATGAGCACTAAACAACAACAATGGGAGTAAATGGACATTTTTGTGGACAAACGACTAAGTTGGATTGTTATTACGGTGACTGTCAAAGTAAAACTACCAAGTCCCAGGAGAATATGGACTGGGAGTCATGACACTTTGTTCTGATTGGCTCTACGGAGCATGTGCAGAAGAACTAGTTACTCGGGCTGTGGTGTGCATGCAGAGCAGCAGCGTTTCAGCTGTTTCCACAGAGAACACACTTCTTAACAGTCACAAGCTGAGCTGAGATATCGGTCGTGTTTGACTTTGTTTTGGATTCTAATCTGAAAATTAAAACGTAATACTGTCGCAGGTCCGTTCCCGTTACGAGAAGGTCCTGGAGGAGGTGAACCGCTACGCTCCTCGCTACATGGAGGAGATGGAGTCTATTTTCGACCAATCGCAGGACGAAGAGCGCAAGAGGATCGTTTTCCTCAAGCAGGCCTTCCTCTCCATCCACAAGCACCTGGACATCACCACCAACGAGAGGTGAGCTGCCGGGCGGAGTCCTCCCATTTCACAGTGAAAAATCAATAATCCCACTTCATTTCCTCCTGATTAACAGACGCTCGACAATATATTAGCCAACAGGGAATTCACATCCACTCTCACATTGGAAATAATAGCCATGATGCCAGCTTAATTACTTTTTAAAATATGCTGCAACTTTAAAAGGGTATTATATAGATGAGAGGGAAGGTACACCACATTAATCCACATAATTTGGGCGTAATGCTTCACTTCGTATTCTCATGGACGGCAGCGCAAATAGATTATTTCCCAATAAGACGTTTATATGTACAGTATGAAAGAGATGAGAACAAAACACACATCTTGTGCATTAGTTAAAACAAAATCGTCTATTAGTTGAGGTATGTCAGTGGGAGGAAGATGCTCTATATTCTATAGTATGTGAGTCATAAATCAGGTCATAAGGAGGAGGAATGTCTTCTGAAGGTAAGAGTTAGATGACGGACTCAGAAATGATTGAAATCTACCTTTGAGTCGTGTTCTTCACTCCCCTCCCGACGTTTAGTGTGAGAGCCGTGTACAACGAGCTCCACAACACACTGATGGCCATCGATGAGCAAGAGGACCTTCGCTGGTGGAAGAACACCCACGGCCCCGGCATGCCCACCGACTGGCCTCACTTCCAGGTGACTCGGAGTTCTTCGAGTATCTGCGTCAACTGAGGTTTAATATCTCCGCGGTCTGATCTGATTCCTTTAATCCCAATGTCCTTCAGGAGTGGACACCTGAAAAGAAAACAAAAAAAGGGAAGAAGGAAGTGGAAAAGAAAGAACTGATTGAGAAGAGGCGAGTATCATCACCCGATAAAAAAAACATGAGGATCTAAGCTTTCGCCCTGTGAGTCTTTCGTTGTGTTTTCTTGTGCAGTGGCGTGATGATAGGAGGAGTGAAAGTCAGAGCTCTGTACGATTACGCCGGCCAGGAGACGGACGAGCTGTCGTTTAAAGCAGGTAAAGTCACACCGAGTGTGGAGAAACTCTCTGCCTCCTGGAACCTCTGGTGCAGATCTAACAAATAAAAACTGATTCGACTGATAAATAGCTGAACTCATTTATCTCACCTGATCTATTTATTAATCTAGTCTGAAGAGCATTCACTGGGAAGTGAATGAAGATTGACGGTTCAGGGGAAGCTTAGCAGTAAAACTCAGGGCGTCGGGGAGGCGGAGGTCGTCTCCAAGGATTATTCTTTACTTTAATTTCAAGAGACGTAAATATATTATTGGAGGGTGAAATTATTTATCAGTTTATTAGAGCGCATTTAAAACGGAATTTATTGCAAGCTTATTACTGTGTGTTTAAGTTTTATATGAGCATGTATGTTTGTATATGTGTGTGGGAATGTGCTATTATTATTCGTCTGCATGTAGCTATGCGTGTGTGTGTGTGTGTGTGTGTGTGTGTGTGTGTGTGTGTGTGTGTGTGTGTGTGTGTGTGTGTGTGTGTGTGTGTGTGTGTGTGTGTGTGTGTGTGTGTGTGTGTGTGTGTGTGCGTCATTCATCAGACGTGTGACCGGTCGATCACGTTGGTGAAAAAACTGAAATCCTTCACTGAAAAACAGACGTGATTGTAATGAAGTCAATGGCGTTTCCACTGAAGTGACATGAACGATGACGAGTGTTTCCTCTGCGCAGGCGAGGAGTTTCTGAAGATCGAGGATGAGGACGACCAGGGCTGGTGTCGGGGGATGAAGGACGGAGGGTGGGAGGGTCTCTACCCGGCCAACTACGTGGAGGTGGTGTAGGCGGCACACGCAGACTGAGGAGGACGGACCACCCTGCTCCGCACTCACAGTCTGATTCATCACTTCAGTGCCACGAACCATGAAACCAATGCTGTAAAAACACACCGAGTAGCTGTCAGCCAAAGATGAGAGTACGATTACACCTCGGGGGATATTTTGGCGAACAGATATGTTGTTTTTTTGTTTCTTTGTTGCAATCTCTTGAAGGATTTTGACAAATGTTTTAATATATATCGTACACCTAGACCACTTGTATTGAAGCCATATAATAAACAATGCTTTACTGTCGAGTACAAAACATGCTGGACTCTCAGGCCCTCGTCTACACGACAACGTCATCAAGTGAAATCGCATCGTTTTTGAGTTTCGCCTTTGAAAATGATGTCCTTTTCCACGAAAACGGCGCAAACGCTAAAAACAAGGTAGTTGGCATGTCGTGCCACTAGTGGGCGCTGAACATTACAACAAGTTGCATTGTTATTACGGTGACTGTCAACTATAAAAAGTTGCGTTTTTACCTGTTTCCATAGAGACAGAGTTTGAAGTTGTTTTTTTTATACTTCCACCTTATGTGCCATTGTCAGAACGTTGCTCTTTCAGTGACTCTGAATATCGTTGTCGTGTAAACAGAAACCCGAAACACTACGAAAGATTAGCGTTTTCACCTGAAAGCGTCGTCGTGGAAACGGGGCCTGATACTCTAAAGGTACGCTCCGCAACTAATCACCTGGTGCTGATACTACAACTCTTTATTTACATGTGCTATATTTTTTTTCTTAAATGCTCACAAAAGCCTCACGAACACATGAAGAAAGTGACGCTGACACTGTGATTGTAATCGACTGGAGACGCGTCAGCCGCTTTCATGTGAGATGCAACTTTTATCTCCCCTTCTGTTTGTGGTTCAAAGGAGCTGAGCGAGTCTGTGAAGAATGTCTCTGTTCTTCAAGACTCACACTAAATCAAAAGATTGACATCGCTTTTCACATCGGAGCCCCGAGTGAAGCCGACATGACACGGACCTTGTTTACTTCGTATGCTTCTTATCCGAGTTATTGTCGCAGTCGGCCACCCGAATCCCAATCGTTACATCCTTAACTTGAAGAACTTATCATTCCCTCATCATAAGAACTAGATTTTTCTGTACGTTTCTCGCTGTGCAAAACGTGAGATGAATGCTAAACTTGGTTTGCTCCACTCAGACTGAGGATTGGAAAGAAGTAAGACTTAATCAAGGGGAAATGTCTCATTTAATATTAATAGAGAAATTTAAAGACAAAGCATTAACTTAACCAAAATAGAAACAAACAAACAAGATTAGGATTGAACAATACAAAAAGTTTAATTCAAGCTTCTCAAGTCCTCATCCTTTATTTATTCTACCACTTTTTGAAAATGTTTTCTCTCTGCTCCTGTTCGTAGCTTAAATCAGCCCAGCAGCAGTAAACCGTGAGAAAACAGAAGAAGTTAGCTTCTGTTATGTGAAAGCAGAAAAGTTTCCTCGCGTTTTGTGGGTCTGTTTACGCACCCACGGTCTTTAGTTTTTGAAAACACTCTGTGGAAAAGCTCATTTTTGAATCCAAAACACAGCTTTTTGAAAACGCTGCGACTGCACACCACAGTAAATACTTCTTAATACATTGTGATGGATTTAATATCTGTCTTCTGTGTCGTCACATAAACAATCAGCCAATTAAATTTGATTATAATGTTAATTCATAACTTACATACTATATGAAAAGACAAACTTTTCTTCTGTCTTGAGTTTTCCTAACAAGCAAACCAGGAATAACAACAGAATGGAAATCATACGGTAAAACTCAGACTGGAGGTAAATGATAAAATGACAGTTGATCCAAAATTTTTGCAGTTGTTCACTATATATAAATCAATCAACTTAATTCCTGCTTGACAATATTTCGAAAATAGTTTTTGCTGCCTCTGTTTATTTAGTTCAATTTCGATTTAAACAAGTAGAAGCAAACAAAAATGATTAGTATTCCAAAACAACTGAGAGAGAATAAACTGCATTAGATGAAAATGATCCTCCCACTTTAAGTCCTGACTTTTCAAAATAAATATTCATCCTTTTAATTGTTTATACTTCTCGGGAGTATTTTCAGTACGTGTGTACCTTATTTGACCTCTTTGGGGCAGTTCAGTGTTGCTGGAGCTGAAGATTCAGAGCGGGCTGTCCCTGGGTCACCCTGAACCTGGAGGCTCGTCCTCGATGGCCTTGAAAAGCAGCTCCATCATCATCAAGTGTAACCGGATGAATGAGAGACAAATAGAAATGTCCTTTATCTGTAAAGGCAGAAGTCCATTTATCAATTTTCTTCCCCACTTTGCTGTAACACTGCGAGGTGATTTTCAGTCTTTTAAGGGCAGACTGGTTTTCCACGGCAGGTCAAAATGCTCTCAGGTGTTCTTCAGTTGTTGTTCCTTTGTCACAGCTAATCTGAGCCCTGAGAGGTTTCTGAGGGAGAAAGTCTCCAAGTCTGAACATGAGTGAGATCCTATCTGTGTATGCAACGCTCGGAGATTAAACTGATACGATGCCGAACAGCCACATTTCTCAGATGTCGCTCTGTTCCTTCCAGACGAACACTTTTCCCGTCTGTCCGCGTTATCTAACCGTCCGCCGCTCCGCAGCATGAATACCTACCGCCGAGCGTGTCGTCACCAAAGTAAGAAAACAGCTGCAGAAACCAGGTCCACGGCCTTCTTCGGTTTCTTTGTACGTCCCTTTGTGTCTTTATTTGTCACGTAACACTCTGTCTTTTCGAAATAAAAAACTGTTTCACAAACAAGATGGGTATGGTTGAAGATGGAATGGCATTATTGAAAGTCTGTGCTTGCTGCCTGTGCGTGTTGTTTGTCCTAATTTTGTTCACTTCAGAGTGTTTGAAAGCTGCTGGCACGCTACACTTGTGGGGACCATAAGGACATATCTGGGGGCGTGAATGAACATTTTGCACATTTTCAAGGGTCGAATGTGATTATAGTGATGAGGGTCAAGGGATATTCAGGTTGAGGTTAGAGTAGGATTATTATTGCAACAACACATCATCAGTAGATTAAAACTAACCTGTCTCACGACGGTCTAAACCCAGGATTGAGCCTCTGTCCATCTTTTAAATTCAATACATGTGCCATTTGGTTTGTTTCCAGGGAGATGACTGACTTGTAGCAAACAGTAATGCCACGGGTGACCTGTGGGGGCAGTGCTGAGCAGCGTAGTTCATGTGTAATCAGAGAAAGGAACGAAGAAAAGAAAAGAAATAAGGACCAATTTGAGCAGGGGTGCCTAAGTTCAGTCCTGGAGGGTTGGTGTCCTGCATGTTTTAGCTGTCTCTCTGTTTCAGCTTTCCTGAATCTAATGATGATGTCATCACCAAGGTTGTGAAAAAGCTCAATAACGAGCCCTTCATTGCAATCAGGTGTGTTGCAACTAGGAGAGAGCTAAACCCTGCAGGACTCCGGCCCTCCAGGACCGAACCTGGGCACCCCTGAATTTGCGGAAAGACTGTGGATGTACAGTATGTGTCGATACAAACAAATTTACAACCTCAGCTGGACATCAGGACAAAAAAGCTTTGGACGTGTGAACAGTTTCGAAACGTCTTCACAAGCAAAGTTGAAGCTATAATGAAACAAATTATCCCCTCAGACCACATTTTGAATACTACCAGAGACAAAAAAAAACTTATTTTATACGTTTTTAACCTGTTTTATTCATATTTTGATTAGATATGTTGTCCCACATGAAACCAGTAAAGTTCATTGCCCCCTAGTGGATGCAATGATTAACAGCCTCGCCCACGTAAGTGCCACACAACAATGTTTGAGGCTTTCTTTACAAAACAAGTGAAAAGTGAAAACCTTCGTGGCATTTTGGGTGTCGGTGTACACAATGACTCTTGGAACCACTGAAAACGCAACTTTTTGAAAACGCTCAGGCTCCATTTCCTTGTGGACGGCCGAGAATGTGAAAACAAACAACAGCGCCATCTTATGGCTCAGCATGAAAATACAGAATTTTTAGTGTTCCTGTCGCTTACGTGTAAACATATGTTGTTTTCAAAATGTTGCTGGATAAACGCAAAACTTTTCTGAACAGAAAAGCAGAAAACGATGCTTTTACACTTGAAACGTTGTTGTGTAAATGGAGCTTAAACACACATAGTGATTTACATGTGCAAAGGAAGCAGACTTGTTCCTTAAGGAAAAGAAAAGTGATATTGAAAGAAACTAAATAGGAACAATAAAATTTCCTCATCTGTGCCTTGATTTTTGCCTACAAACGTTGGTGCGGAAACATCCAATTTCCTTATTTTCTCACATTATGAAACTGTATTTATTACTGCTGTGTGGCCAGGATTGACTCACTGTAGGTCTGATATACTAATAGGTTGCCCCTATACAAAGAGACCAATAATAATATAATTATTATATAATGATAATAATAATAATTATGATGATGATGATGATGATGATGATTAGCATCATTACTACCAAATTCAGTTGTATTGGCTAGAAGGTTTCTATAAGCTCTGTAACGTCTTCGTCCACCAATATATTGGTGTTTATTTTTGTGCTAGAGGGAGATCAGTGTGTGTGTGTGTGTGTGTGTGTGTGTGTGTGTGTGTGTGTGTGTGTGTGTGTGTGTGTGTGTGTGTGTGTGTGTGTAGGAGCATACAGTCATCACATGTGTGTCTCAGTTTATGAATCATCCTGCGATCATCCTCCCGAGTCCCGGAGTCCGGCCTCTGGATGATATTGCAGAGCTGTTAGCCGTCTCTGACACACACACACACACACACACACACACACACACACACACACACACACACACACACACACACACACACACACACACACACACACACACACACACACACACACACACACACACACACACACACACACACACACACACACACACACACACACACACACAGGGTACCATGTGTCCCTGTCAAGCGAGCAGAGTCCAGGTCAAACGCTGCTCTTTATCTTGATGACGCCACAGAGCCAGACGTAGCCTGGCATCGTTTCACGGCCATCCACCAAGTAAACTACACCCTGCACCAATGTTTACGCTTTTTTATTTTTTTCCCTCCCAGAAAGCCTGTAGCAAGAAGTGCCGTGATAAATCCTGGTATACCGCTAAAAGTCAGCACTCACACACGTATTTATACTTTGTTGTTATGAATACTGGAGCGAGGACGATACAGGAATGTGTGTTTCCACAGAACAAATGGAGAACATGATGTCACCCTGGAAGGAATTTCCTTACCTGATGACAGTTCGGTTGCTTCTAGCAGATGTGGACTCATCTGCAATCGCAGAGACTGTTCAGCGCCGACATTCTTTGCGACACAGTACTTGGAAAAGAATTCTGTATTCTACACTTTGTTAGATACATGTGTACAATCAATTCCAATCTAGTACGAGAGCTTAGGTTACTGTGTTCAAGTTAAAAGGATCAACTTCATTAAATGGATGGTTACTTTTCAGTTTTTTCGGTGGTGTTGGTACACTGGAATGCTGCGTGGAGCGATGATGGTAATTTCTATGTTTTGCTGCTTTTAGGGCAAACAAAAAAAGCAAAAAGTAGGAATTATTTAAAAATAAACTACAGACTAAAAGATATAAAAAAAACAATAATAATAATAATAATAACATCATGAATCTAGGAGTAACTTGTGGACTAAGTGGGAAAGATAATGGATGAATTCAAGTGAATCATAAAAACTACACACGTTGTGTTTTTGGTACTCAGAGTTACTGAAAACACAACTTTTTGAAGAAGCTCTGACACCGTCTCCATGGAAACGGGGGGAAACGCACATGTTTGCGTTACATCAAAAGCATAGGGTATGATGTTGAGTGAAGGAAGGGCGGTTTTTTAATTTGCTTTTGGTTGTTTGGTAAGATTTGGGTTACAATCCATGACCACACCAACGCTTATGGCTTTATTCATGTTGATCAACCTCCCAGCTTTAATAAGACATTAAACTTTGAGCTTTTTCTCACCGGCTTCACGAACTTCAGATTTTTTAAAATCGTTTTTGACCTCTCGAAGGTTCCTCGGTCAGATCTTGAGCCAGAACGTAATCTCCCAGTGAAACCGCCATGAAATCTCGTGTGTCACCTGCGTACTTACGACGATCTGAGCTATCGGAAGCTGTTGACGTTAAACAGAAGTGGGCCCAGGACCGAACCTTGAGGAACTCTGCACACAATTTACCTTTTTTTTTTTGCATAGAGAAATCTGTCTTTTAGGTGATATCTGGCACTGTGAGGTTGAGAGGTTTTCAAGAAGTTTGAACTCTATATGGCACTCAAAAACACACGGCGGCGAGGGAGGCCGCGAGCAGTGTGGTCGACCGGCGAAACGGAGAACAGCCGCTCTGCCGTGAGTTATCCTTCATCTTGTTTTCAATAACCAGAAGAGTACATTTCTGGCGGATGACAAACCCAGTCTGTGACCTGAGTGCTTGTTTTTTCCGCAGTGAAGTGTTCTGCCAGCTCTGTTACGGTGAAGTCTGTATTCTTTGCCTTGGCTCCGGTCCACAAGACGCTTTAAAAGAAAATGGTTATTACCAGCAAATACGCTGCCATCCAGGGCGATTCATCTTCAAAAGGAGTACTGCTCTGCTGGTGGGAGTCGAACCTTTCAGGGTGAAAGTGAACCCTTGTTTGTTCTTGGACAGATATAAAAATGATTCAGGCGAGCATGAGAGGAAACAAATATGAGCTCTTACGGGGTATTTGACTTAGCAGCTCCACTGGAGGGCCACTCAAGGCACGACGCACAAGGTTGTAATTGGCGATGCAGAAATTTGATCAGCATCCAGGCCTCGGTGTACCCCCCCCCCCCCCCCCCGTCACATCAGAGGAAGAGCTGAAGGGCAGCGAGTTGTTTTTATGCTTCGGCTGTTTTACAAGGAAACAACAAAAGGGTAAGTGCAAGACCGAGAATAATTTCATCGTTTCGTCTGTACTTTCTCTCCGCCGGTGACGCTTCCCAGAGCAAAACTTTCCGGAGACCCTCGCCAAACTCGTCGACATTCATTAGCCCGGCCTCATTTTGTTCTGTAGGTGTAATGTAAACACACACCCATTAGCAGACGCTTGTTTGTCGGGACAATAATGAGTGGAAACAGCTCATTTGCATGCTAATGGCCTTCTGATATTCAATTTGATGCTGCTAAGACTGAAAATACAAATTGCTCATCAGTGTCGGCTATTGATCTCTGTCGGGCCGGCTTGCAGACGCCCACTGGCAGTGCGGCGTGGCTGACCTCTGACCTCCAGCTGTAGTCACCACACCGTTCTTTGATATTCTTCATGAACTTCAACTTAATGCTCTCTTTGTTGCTTAATCAGCTAAAATCATCGTAACGCCTCATTAGACACTGTAAAACCAGTCAGTGATTAGTATGATGAACTCCCTTTATGGGACAATTCTCGCTTTTTTGCTGGATATTAGTAGGATGTGGTGATCAGGAGGTTTTTATCCCTTAACGCATACCGATAATATTTGGTTGAAACGGCCAATAAAAAGTGACAAATGTAGGAAAAAAGTAGTTCTTCAAATGCTCTTTAACAATCCACAATCTCAATTACCAAATGTTTGAATGAGTGAAACATAAAGAGAGGGCTGCATATGTTAATAATGTCAACGAAAACATTGATTTTTTTAACAAAGAGTAGTAGACAGTACTGAGACCTGAGCTGAGATACCGGTGATGCTGCAATGAAAGCGAGCTAAATATCAAAGTCTCAAAGCAACGCTGTCAAGGTCAGTTTTGTAAAAACAACCATAATGCAACAGTTTTATTGACATTTCACTGTATTTTGCACCAGAAGGTTTCATTAAATTTGGCTTCATGTTGAGATTGTTGTCATTTTCCATAGTAATTTGTACAAATATAGTAATTTTCACCAGGTGTATTCTGCGCCACAACAAAGAAAAACTTTCAAGTTTAAATTGAAAGGTTTTTACCGGTTTGGCTCACTCGAGATGAAACTAGGCTGTTTGTCGCGTCTGAACTAAAATGGTACAAGGGTTGAAAAAGTAACACATTTAACATTGAAACTGAAGCAAGTTGCTTTTTGTCTTCAGTTACCGGCAAAGTAACTTTGCTGGTTTTGGTAAGCATGGGCTCAAATGGGGTTTATTATTCCATTTCCTGTGTCTGTGTTGGGACGCGGTCTTGGTGTTCTACTGTTTTGCAGCAGAGGGAGCTAAGAGATCAGCGCCGACACCTCCGGCAGGCCTGTCTGGAGGAGAAATATACACGCCGGGGTGGCAGCGCAATGGGAAAATGTCTTTATTCCCTCATCTCTCATGTGGTGACAGGCAGAACTTTGGGTTGCCATGGAGAGCCGGGCTGCTGAAACGGGGCCATAATTAACAGCGCCACAGAACTTGGTTCAATGACTCATTACATTTCGAGAAGTTAATGAGGAAATCACAAAGCTCCTCGAAGGCAAATGACTCCATATGTGTATAATGTGTACGTATGATAGATGTTTGAAGTCATATCATGAAGCTGATATGTACGCTGGAGCAGCGCCCTTCTGCGCGGTCTGATGATGAGCATGTGATGTGTCCTTGTGTGTGCACTGTGTGCGTGTGTGTGTGTGTGTGTGTGTGTGTGTGTGTGTGTGTGTGTGTGTGTGTGTGTGTACACCGGTGCTGAGAGAATGACTCGCCGAGTTGTCAGAGAGACAAAAAACATATGAACATTTTCTCGGGCTGTCTCACACACACACACGCACACCAGCATGCTCTTTGCTCCAGATGCTCTCTGCCCCCCCCCCGCCCCTGAAATCCTCTCTCTCTCTGCCTGTTTCTTCACCCTCGCTCTTTATAAGCTCGGGCTGCCCTGGGGAGACTCCTGTCAGAGTTACGGGCCAACAACAGGCCTGCTCAGGGGTTTACAGAGCGGCCAACAACACATGGAAACTCTTCCAACCACCTGTAGACCTGCAAAGAGCCCTTAAGCGCAGACTGTCTCCTACAGTTTGTCTCAAGGATGTCTGCAAAATCCCACTTGACTCTCATGCTTAACAACACAGAGGCCACTTGCGATGGACGCCCCCGCCGAACAACCCCCTGGGAGGGCAGAGGCGAGGTAGCGGGTAGAATGCCAAAAGGTGCAAAGTGCAGCGCCGAGCACAGCGAGCAGGAGACGTAAGGCCAGACCGCAAACCAGCTAAGGCCAGCAGTAAGACGGCCGGCCTCTGGTCTGCAGGGGCCGGACTCATCCACAATAAAGCAACGGGGGTCATCCGAGGAGAGAGAGAGGCGAGTCCGTGCGTGTGCACAGGCATCCGGTTCATTTCTAAAACTGCCCAAATATAATGGGCAATCAGGAAAATGGTTATTCTCGCATTTCAATTAGCCTAATTAAAGAGAGGGCAGCGGGCGACTCAGAAGAATGGCAGTGTACAGTGCAGTGTGTATTTGTAGGTGTGTGCATGAGCGAGCGAGAACGAGCGAGCGAGCGAGAGACTCTCCGAGGGGTTCGGCTTGAATACTGCATCAGCAGTCAGAATGAGAAATTAACCATTTGCTCCCCCCCCCCCCCCCCCCCCGACAGCCTGGAGCAGATACACAATCTGGTCAGCACTCGGGCTGCCGGGGAAGATTCAGAGTCACACGGCAGCTCCATCAACGCGCCATCAATCATTTATATCTGCGACTGTGTGGACTGAATTGTCCGCTAATTCATTTTGTATGATAATGGGAGTCAAGGACGCGCCCGTCTCCGTCTGTCGTCAGCGAGACGGATGTGGCATCCGTTTTTAATCAGCTGGACGTGCGGTGGGGAGGGGCTGGCAGCGAAGGGGTTAACTGTAGGTTCAGCATCCAGCCTGACAGTGAGAGCCAGATGGTCATGTAGAGCACTTACAGTGACACCGGCCTACACAGCTCCCTCTGCAGGAACACACACATGCTCGCGCACACACACTCATTTGCATGCACATGAACATCACCAGTAGATAACAGAGCGAGTCATTCCCAGGTCATTTAACCCCCCCCCCCCCCGTCATCTCAGCTCTAACTTCCTCGCTCCTCCTCCTTTCATTTCCCTCGGTCTCAGTCTGATAGCCAGAGTTAATTGGCTGCTGTCTAATTGCTGCTCATTAACTTGAGTAACCAAACATGTGAGACACGGCAAACAAAACCTCTCCCTTCCTTCCCTCTGCGTTTCTACAATTCCCATTCCAAGTCGTCCGTATCGTTTCTTCTTCTCCGAGGCATCCTCACCTCATCTCTCACTTCTTCCTTTCTACCGAGCGACTAACACACATGACTGACTTCAACGGGAAACCAAATAAACCTCAGAGGCTTTACAAAATAATACAAAGGCTTGGGAAAATATTCAGGTTCCAGCCTTAAAACGCAAGAAACTTTGCTTTTAATGGTTTATTTCCTCAGAAGTGGAGCTGTGCGGTCATCTGTTCTCTAAAACGGCGGCGTCAAACAGATTTAAGATCAGAGGCCACAAACGGCAAAATTTCACCTCGAGTGGGCCAAATTGGTCAAATATTGCCAAAATAACCTTTAAATTTAAACTTTAAAGAGTTTTCTTGTTATAGCGCAGACTATAGGTGAGGCAAATGTCTATATTTTGGCAAAAAACAAACAATTAACAACTGAAAACGAACGATCTGAACATAAAGTCAATTTTCATGTCACCTTCTGGTGCAAAATAACAAGTCAAATATTCAGAAAGTTTCTCCAATAGCTGTTGCATTATGGGTGTTTTTTTCACCCCGACAGCTTGGCTTTCATTCTAATGTTAGTTTACTGGCTTTCATGGCGACATCACCGACATCTCAGCTCGGCTCTCAGTGTTGCGTTGAGTCCGCTACTCTTTGGAAATTTCTTCAAAAATCGAAGTTGAAATTGTGATCATTTTCTTGGTGGTTCGGACGGATTGGAACCTCTTTTGGGACAGATTTTGTCCCACGGACCTTATGTTTGATACCCCTGATTTAAGGGTTGTCATAGGCATTAAAATGCTCCACCAACTCTAACGCTACGTAATTTTAAATTTAATGGTGACTTTGTTCCGTTTCTCAGAATAGTGGATATTATTGATAATGGATGTTGGGATCCATCGTTAATAAAAAGCTTAAATACAGGCAAATCTTATGGATAATATTTTTGATAATTTCACTTTTTCTTTTAGACTTGCAATGAATTCAGTTTTAAAAGTGTGTGATTTTAACGTGACTTAAGCTCTGTTTAAAATGACAACTGAGAATGTCTCGATATTGCATTTTCAAAAATGTTACACATACACATGGCAATGTTTCGAAAACAATGTCCGTTCACACGGAAACGGCAGAAATGCTGAAGACGATGTAGTTGGTATGTTGGGCCACTTGTGGGTGCTGTTGGTTGCTTTTGAAATGAGACCACACACACACACACACACACACACACACACACACACACACACACACACACACACACACACACACACACACACACACACACACACACACACACACACACACACACACACACACACACACACACACACACACACACACACACACACACACACACACACACACACACACACACACACACACACACACAGCAGAGAACAATTCGCTATAAACACAAACAATGGCCAAACGAGTGAATCCCAGAAAATACAGAGAAAACACGAAAATCACAGGGTGCAGACAAAACATTGCAGCAACACAGAGGAGCTGGCAACAAGACACAGAACAGAAAACCCAACTTACAGGGCCGTTATCAGGCGCAGATGATCACAAGTGAAACACATCAGGGCCGAGAGCAGCAATCAGACACGAGGAAAGGAAGTCGAGCTCAAAACAACAGATGGCGAGAGACTTCAAAATCAAACAGGAAAGCGACAAGACAGAACATGTGCATTGTGACCCATCTTCTGATCTGCGGCATGCATGTTTTTATGTTTGCAAAAACTCACACACACACACATCTTGGAAATCCTCGTAATGCTTACGAACATCCGCCCACGTGAACAGACACACACATCGGAAAGGCCAGACCCCCTCGCCCACCACCCTGTTGGCATTTGGCAGGTTCTCTATATTTGGGTAGCGCCCCTCCCATGAGCGCAGCTTTTCTCCTCTACCCATCTATTTAATCTATCAACCCCCCCCCCCCCCCCCCCCCTCCCCCCCTCCCCAAAAAAAAGAAAAGAAAACCTCAGGGGTTTAATTCCTCTCTGAAGGCAAAGTGCTTTGCTGGCATGGCGGCCAAATCCATACACAAGGAGTGCATCAAGCTTTAAAGTGGACATCTCAACACCGGAGCAGTTTAGTCGGAGTGACATGAAATATAGACCAAAGTGTGCCACTGTTGGGGGGAGCAAGAGGGGGGTGGAAAGGTTGGTAAAAAAAATTAATAAATAAAAGGGTTTCAGCCTGGTGGAGTCCTCAGGGAATGATGTGGCAAAAAAAATAAAAAAAAATAAATAAATAAACACTGGAAGGAGCAAGGTGGAGAGGGGACACACACACACACACACACACACACACACACACACACACACACACACACACACACACACACACACACACACACACACACACACACACACACACACACACACACACACACACACACACACACACACACACACACACACACACACACACACACACACACACACACACACACACACACACACACACACACTCCAAAACTATGAGATATGCCAAGAAAATTATTTACTACTCAAGAGCAGGAACTAAATGATTAGATTAGTCTCCTGGCTTTGTTGCTCTCGAGACGGGATGGAACGAGACACTGCCAACGTTAGAATTAGGGCACAAAAGGAAGCAGAATTTTTAAAAAATAAAAGGAAAAAAACACAGGAAGAGGGGCGAAAAACGTGCACACAACTATCTCAAACATTCACATCAGCGAGCCACAGCTTAGCCAGAGTGAGTCAGATGCTTTACTCCCACCATACAAACTGACATTTGCGGCCCCCAACACTCACAACCGAGACAGAAATCATTGGCTGGAAGAAAATGGGCATTTCCCCCCCTGCCAGAGGAGGAGCGATACGCAGAGCCGTGTTCGCCCCGGGAGGTATACTGAACCTAACGTCAATTAAATTAAGTACCGGAAGTCCTCTTGCTAAGTTTAGCTGCAGTAAATTAGACATAAATGCAGGCTTGACAAACAAAGTCAATTTAGAGAAGGAAAAAGCTGAAAAATCAATATCATTTCATCCCCTGATGACAGAATTCCAAATGACAATGTGCAAACAAGACGGCTGTGGGAGAGACGTCTCTGGTCGCTCGGACCCATTCCATGGATTATCTGCACTTTTCTTGAGCTTTATAAAGGTTTACAGGGACTTTCAGCCGAGTGTTCCTCTGATCCTCTAGTCTACTGCTTTGATTTCTTCTGTTTTTACTGTCCACACGTGCAGAAAAACCAACTGTGTACTTCGCTGCAAAGCACCGCAGGCTTGAAATGTACAGCTGGCGACTTCGATGGGCTCAAGCTGCATGTTCTCCCTGTGCTCTTTCCTCTGGATACTTTGGTAGGATGAGTTTGAGACCAACAAATGACTCTAAAATCCAGACTATTTTATCTAAGGGTCTTTTAAACCGTCTTAGTCTGTGTGATTTTAGCAATCTTAGAAGTTTACAGCTCGTTCACAACTGATTAATAAGCTTTGGGTCACAACATCAAGTTTGCCATGTCCAGATTACAGGATGAAAACACGAGATCAAATATTCCTGCCACGATTATTCCACAACTGCTATCTTTTGAAAATAGCATGGTGTGTAAAGGCATTTAGTTGTATAAATATTCAAGCTTCTATAAACCGTCTTCCTTTATCATAAAGTCCAGCTCAGTATTTTATGTGAACAATGTGTCTGTGGTCCAGATGATAGGCCGGTAAACGTGTGTTGAAAAAGCTGCTTTAAATTCTAAACACTGAGCAGCACAAACACTCTTTTATCTGTCGTTGTTAATATTGCCGATCTAATCAGAAGTGCAGGAAAACTGTTGACCGTGACTGTAGAGCACATCTGGGTTGGGGTTTGAATGGAGACGGAAACCAGAGTGTCGTCGTCATGCCATCGCTGTCCAAACAGGACCAACTGTTCTGAGAATTGCTGTATAAATAAAGTTATTATTATTATTTGTCTTTTGACTGTGGGAGGGAACCCCATGCATGCACAGGGAGTAAAATGTAAGAAAGAGTGAATAAATACGAAGTTATCGAGGATGAAAGTGACATTTCAACCTGATTTTGTTCATTGTTAAACACATTTATCCACCTCGCACCCTTCACACACTCGTTTACACGTACCCAGGTTTTTACGGAAATGGATATTTCCCCCTTTACGTATACAAAAAATTCTTAATTGACACAATATACACTTGGTTCAGAGCTGCTATGAGCATGCCAGACCTGTGGGGGGCAGTGTATCGGGAAGCGTAAAGCCAATCAGAATCCTGGAAAAAGAAAACACGACATCACGAATTGTGACGTAAATCTCCGCCCACCCTTCTTTAGGAATTATCGTTTTTGGAGACTCGTAGCTGCATTTATGTGTAATTGCGCGGCCCAAACACAGACAAATATCACAGTTCTTTTCAAATACCCGGGTACGTGTGAACGTGGCCTCAGTATCTTGCTTCATAGTCTTTTCAAAGCACTGCCTGTTTACACCTCACAAAAAATAAATGTGGAGCATTTGGTTGTTTTCCTGAGCAGCTGGAAAATGAAAAACCAATATTCCATTCTCTTTTTTTTTTTTTTTTAAGCTTTGCTGCTCTCCCCACCGACTCCTCTGGGAAATATCTGGCACAGCTGCACAATGACCCACTGCACGTTCACCGTCTACTCACTGACTTCATTTACAGTTGGAGGCTGGGTAAGTCTCAGTTTGAGGGCTTCCTCTGGACGATCTCTCCGCTGAGAAACACCTGCTTCACGTGGCTTAACATGACAGCGAAGCTATGGAAACACCGACATTGAACCGAAACGGTGGGGGAAAAAACACTAATCCATATATAGCTCCACAGCGGTGAGAGAAACTGCAGAGATTGATGATAAATCTCTGAGGGTTCGTCGTGACGAGCTGAAGCCTCTTCCACGAAACAAAAATGTACAAACACAATCAAAACATTATTACTGAAAACAAGATTTTCACTTTTTTTTTCTTGGGGGGGTGGAAGGGGGGGGGGGGGGGGGGCATTTCCAGCGTTTTCAGTAACAAGAGAACTGCTGGTTCACCAAGTGCCTGAAAACTTGGACATCGAATTGAACAATTGAAGCACGATCACACAGAACACCCAGTGCTCGGTAATCACTTTGTAAAACACACGTGAGCGTCGGATCCAGACAGTTTTGGAGGAAAAGTACACAGCCCCGGCACGAGCCATGTGAGGACTGAAGGACGACACGATGAATATGCAGAAAAAACTCATTTTCCACAGGGTTAAACTGGGAGCCACGTTTTATGTGTGAATGTGCGGCAGATATGAGCTCAGGCTGGCAACATGAAGCCAAACCAAGTGAGTTTGGAAAATAAAAAAGAGGATTTTGAGGGAAAATTAAGAAAAGAAATGAGATGAAACAATAGTAGATTGAAGTGAAAACAAAGTGTGTAATGACAGTGATTTAAATCCTCGTCCTTCACATTTAAAAAGGTCAAAACATTCATGAGGAATAATATCAATGTTGTTGAAACACAAAGCTTGTGTGTGTTTGTTTGCACTGCTGTGCATGTGTTTCCTGTTGCGTGAAGGTTTTCTTCAGTTACTGTGGTAAAATCCGTTTGTGGGCTTGTATTGCAGAGGAAATGATATACAAGTGTTCCTGATCCCAGCAACAAACGTCCTTCATTGCCTGCGAATCAACAGTGACTCATGATGTCTTCTGAATAAAAGTCGGAAATCTACCATTTAAAGTCAATTTACTGCTTAGTATGAGGCGAACGGTGTGCAGCCAAAAAGTTTTAGGCCCAGTTTAAAGTGAAAATTTATCTTTTTTGAGTTTTTGTGTTTTTTTTGTAATGGAGCCACACACACGTGCAGCCGAGAACAATAAACACTAACAATCAGATTACACAGGCATTCTAGTGGACAGACGACAAAGTTGGATTGTTTTTGTCTGTCAAAATAAAACTACCGAGTCGGACTGGGAGTCACGACACTCTGGAGGCTGCCATGTTTGTCATTGTCATCTACTGAGCATGTGCAGAACGTTTTACTACGGCCGTGGTGCGCATCCACAGTAGCAGTCTTTTTTGCCGTCAACAAGGAGACGGAGCGTTTTCCCTCGTTTTAACAAAGATGAATTTTCAAAAAGTTCCACCTTTAAAGCCGATTACAAAAATGAGCAAGTTCACTGGCGCCGAGCACCATTGTCATGGAAACAGACAAACAAAACAACTGAAGTTTGCACTTGACAACGTGTAGATGGCACCTTCGTGTCACCAATTAACATAAACAGCCCACGCATCCAAACGCCACCTGGAAACACCTGGATTCGAACCAAAGAACTTCCCTGTGTGCGGCGAGAGTTCAGCCCACTACTCCACCGTGTCGCCCTCATTCTGAATCAAGAGGGGAGAAAAATCGCAGCTCATCCGGCCTTCGCGTCGCAGAGACGAAGCCTCGGATGCGACAAGCTGATGTGCATCATCTGGTTCCACTGAGAAATAGATCTGAAGGAAAGGAGGAATTAATTGGGTGAAGGGAGCAATCGTAATCCTCCGCTGAGAAATTAAAGTGGGTGATGGCAGTGGATGACGGGTAAGTGGGAGTCACGACAAAGGAGGGAGGGAGAAAGGGAGGGAGGGAGAGAGAAAGAGAGAGAAAGAGAGAGAGAAGTGGGCGATTGGTCGTAAGAGCGAGTTGTCATGGTAACATCATCATGATGAGGTTTCGACTGATCAGAGAAGACTTTTAGTAAGAAAGTGCAAACACACACACACACACACACACACACACACACACACACACACACACACACACACACACACACACACACACACACACACACACACACACACACACACACACACACACACACACACACACACACACACACACACACACACACACACACACACACGAGACGTCTGTATGACCGTTGTGTCACGAAATGTGTGTGAGAGAAACTGAGAAGTTCACTTTCACAAGTTTGGGTTTCAAACGGCCATTTAGTTTGGACGGTACCGGTGATTGATCCTTCAAATCAGCTCCCTGGAGAAATATAGATTTTTTGAATTAAATAATCGGTTTCGTAATAATATTTCTTCCTTGAGTCGCAGGTCGGCTTCTCAGCCGGGCTCTTTCAAGGTCGACTGCGTTCACTGGACACCCGCTCGCGCTGTTAGTTCGCATCCTGCAGTCATTTCATGAGCCGTGGAGCGGCGTGCATTAACTTCCTGTTAAAACATCCTGCTGGCGAGCTTCTGGAGCGGCGAGGAGTTATCTGATCGTTTAGACGCCCCGGCCAATGTTGAGATTGCACTAGTTTGTTTCCGCTGTTCAACTCATTACACATTTATTTCCATACTTACATCCAACAAAAGGCCCTTAGAAATGATGTAGTTGTTTTTTTTTTTTTTATTGAGATATGTAGTTAATAAAGAAACCACAGTATATAATCCAGTTCCATGTTTTAATCCCTTTAATTGCCTCTTTGTTTATCATATCATAGTTTGATCAGAACTCCCATATAATTACCAATAAAATAATAATTTATTTGTCTTTGTGTTCTAAACTTTCAACATGTTGACTCATCTCAATACAAACTAATCACACACACACTTAAAAACAGCTTCTCACAACAAGAAGCCAAACTCAAACAAAGTCCTCACTCCCACAAAGCTGCACTTCCATTTTTGAGAGCAAATAATGGGGGAAAAAAGCAATAAATCCAGAGGGGGAAATGGATTTGATCCTAATAAAAACAAAGATTTACAAGCTATTTATCCGTGTATAAATTTATTTTATGAATGCGATGGCAACTCAAGTGTATACCTGTGTATTTACAGCTGCAGGTTGTACACAGTGGGTTCTTAACTTATTGTCAGTGTCAGTGGTTCGCACGCTTGCCTCACAGTGAGAGGATTCCTAGTTTAAATCCAGTCTTCATGGGTTTTATGTGTAGATTTTTCCAAGATTTTCTCTGGTTTCCACACGCGGTAATGATTAATACATTTAAGGCCCCATTTACACGACAACGGCTAAAGTGAAAACGCATCGTTTTTGCGTTTTCGTTTCAGGAAGGTTTCTCATTTAGACGGCAATGTTTACAATATGTCCGTTTACACAAAACAAGGGCAAAAACGTTCTCCTGTAGGGCCACTAGTAGGTGCTGTTTCTTTTTATTGGTAATAACCATCTATGTATGTATGCAGAAAACAGTCTTTCTCACTCAGTATCAGTATATTTGAAAAAAGCGTTTCCACGTATGCAGATGACGTTGAAGCAAATGTACACACAAATGTTTTACCGTTTCCACGGAGACACAGCGTTTTCAATCAGTGACTGTACAATAGTGTGACTGTAAATGTCCTTCGTTCAGATTCAGCCGGGATCCGTTCGTGAACAACAGATTCAAATCCAACTGTATTTGCTTGATCGCCTCTCGTTACCTTGATCCGTTCTGAGGTTTAATCCTCCTCTTGCCACATTTTGTTGGTACTGTTTGGAAAGTAAAACTTGTTTGGCAGAATCTACATTCAGTGTCTGTCCCCTTTGGCTCAGCAAGACACACAAACACACACAACATTGTTAGTGATAACTGTGTCTGTCGCTTCTGTCTTGGCTTGCCCAAAGGGACAACCCACCCCCCCACCACCACCCCCACCACCACCAGGGAAAGTCACAGTGTGAGAACCCTGATGTTTGAAAGGTAAACACTAATACTACAGAAATGTGGAGGAACAAAGGCCTCTGTGCCCATCAAGTCATTCATTATGAAACGGTAACGGTGGCGCATATTAGCATAGGATTAGCGGCTCCGTCGCTGAAAACCAAAGACTCTTTAATATGTCTTGACAGGAGACCGTCAGCGGCGCCTGGCTTCGGCTTGACGGTTATTCTGGCTTTGCGACGTTTCAGCGACAAATGCACCCTTTTTATGTTTTTATTCAGGAAAGTTTCAGGAAAGTTTCGCATTTACACGACAACAATTTGAAAACGATGTCCTCTTGTTAGAAACGCTGAGTTTTCATGTTCGGCCACTAGTGGGTGCTGTTCTTTGTTTTTGAAGTGAAACCACACATTATTGTATACGCACTAAACATAAACAATGGGAGCACACGAACATTCTAGTGGACAGACGATCACGTTGGATTGGTGCCACGGTGACCGTCAACTATACCTACTGAGCATGTGCAGAGGAACTATTCACAACGGCCGTGGTTCACATGCGCAGTAGCAGCAGTTCAGGAAAGTTGCGTTTTCCCCCGTTTCTATGACGACAGAGTCGGATCGTTGACAAAAAGTTGTGTTTTTAATGCGTTCCAGTTCTCCCAACAGCCGATCGTGGATCTAAAGTGCAGAATCTACTCACTGTTTCATAATTCAATGAGTTTTTTTTTTTTTTTTTTTGCCATTTCAAGCGAGGAAAATGAAAAAGGCCCCATCTGTTGAAAAGAAAGAGATTCCATGTAGGGACGTCTCTGGAGCTTGAGCCACATTCAGGTCTCACACTGCATATTACTGCTGGATTTCCTAAAGTGTTCCACGTCTTACAGTGCAGCGCAAACACTCGCCTCATAGTGAGAGGGTCGCCGGTTCGAGTCCATGTGGAGGTTGCATGTTCTCCCTCCAGTTTCCTCACGCCACCTCAAGTTGTTCTGGTTTTACTTCCTAGTTTTTAGTCCATTGCGGGTTTCACGTCCCCTGCACTTTTTTTTGCTCAGTGTGTTTTTGCTTGGTCGTCCTGTCCTCCGCCATGCGCCTGCTCCTCCCTGATTACCCCTGATTGTTGTCAGCTGTGCCTCATTTCTTCTCTGGTTTGTGTTTTCTCAGGCCACGTTTACCTGGGTATTTGAAGAAACGGTGATATTTCTCGGCGTTTTTGGACCGCGCATGTACACATAAACGCAGCTACGACTCACCACAAATGATAATTCCTGAAAACTCTGGCCACAGTGGAGATCAGGATAAATTCCGTGTCTCCGGTTGAATCTAAAAGGCGGGGTTGGCGAATATTTACGTCACAGGTTTTGCATGCTCATAGCAGTTCTGGACCAGGTGTATATGCAGGTCTGTGTAAATAAAGATTTTTCTTTTTAAACGTAGAGGGGGAAACCCGGGTATGTGTCATGACCTCAGTTTATCTGATGTGCTTCTCCGATGCTCCGGTTGCCAGATCTAGCTGACAGTTTACAGCCGAAACACACAATGAAATTCACCCAACTTAAATCAAAATGATCCCAAATACAATTTTTTTTTTTTTTAAATTGTATCAAAAAGAACATGCCATCAACATAACAGCTTTAAATTACAAAAGAAAACTAAAGATTTCAGTATTTTTTTTGCTTGTTTTCCTTGTTATGTCGAAACTTCTAAAAATACTTTAGTCCATTGCTGCTGAGTTTAAATTCTAATTTTAAACCATAATCAACTGTGACCAGCAGTGTCTCATAATGACCAAGGACGATGCCTGACGTGTCTATGTTTTAACTTTTTATCTTTATAGTAGGAAACTATTTTATTCATATTTTCGAAAACTTGTTGGAAGCATTAGCGCAAATTTTGATCAAACCTCCCAGTGCAGCCCATCGTCCACCAAACAAACATAATCTTATTTCACATTTTTCCCTCCAGGATTTAGATTCAGTTTGAACTTAACTGTTTGTTTCCTTTTTGTCAAAATAAGTTTTGGATTTGTCCTGTTGTTATTTTTTGTCCTATGCATGCTCAAACTGCGACACAATAAGACACCGTTTCCACAATTTTGCCCCGTTTCCACAAAGACAGTCGGAACATTTTCGAATATTTTGGGCGATTGACTCGTAGTAGCGGTGTTTTCGAAAAGTTGCGTTTTCACTAGTTTCCACAGAGACGGAATCAGAGCGTATTCAAAAAGTCAGAGCACCGGAGTCGTGTAAACGGAAACTCAAAATGCTGCTGATGTTTTGCATTTAACATTGAGTAAACGGGGCCCAAAAGGGAGAAGAAAGTGTTAATTTCAGGAAATAGGAGCTAAAAAAAATAATAAATTGCAGCCACCCTCATGTTGTATATAGATATCAGCGGCTTTGAATTTATAGAGTTCGTTCTGTAAGACGTCTCTATCTTTGTCGGTAGATCAGAAAACCTTTTTCTTTAAGTCAATAACAGGTGTCGGCTTATGTTGCAGAGGATGTTTATCTCCAGCGCTCCCTGAAATCTTTACAAGTCCCCAAGTTTAGGCTAAATGACGGATTTCCCTTGTAACTGCAAGCCGAGTAATGTCAGCCTGTAGTTTGGCTCCTTGTGTTTTGACAACTAAAAGATACTATTGCCGTTGCAGTGGATTGCACCTCTTAAGACTCGGAGGCAAACCCCCCTGAGATGATTTATAGCAGGAATCACTGAAAGCTGGGATAACCTCTCGGACTAGGGCGGGCCACTGCTTTTGTTTTTTTCATGGACGGGTGCTTTCCACAGTCTTTCTCCGAGGTGAAGCTGTCCTGGGACTGAACCTGCAACGTTTTTATCCAAACACTTCCCCTCTGAGGCAGATCTCAACCCGTAGCAGTAATTAGCTTTGACGAATTGAAGTGATGGTGATGCATCGTGACACAAACAAACAGCAGAATTAGCAACAAGCACTGGAGATAAGGATACACCGAGAGCATTTTTGAGTAGTGACCATTAGCTACTCGCCGATACAGAGTCAATGCCATGAAGCCTAATTCACTCTATATGCATACGATACGCGGAGGCTATGCGTTGCACATCGGCTGGACAACACGCCGACACTCCAACACTAACAAGGGTTTCTTGACCTGAAATGCCACCGAACCTCGAATGTCTCCGGGATAAACTCGAAGAACCAGAGACCTTTGCTTGGTAATTGTTTCTTAGCCCAGTTTGTGGAGGGTAAGAAATGGAGTGTCTTTAGCTGTAGGGAGAAGCACGAGAGTATGATTCATGGACGCTGTTGACCAAAAACGCCTCGATGAGCAGATTAGTGCATCTGCAGAAACAGAGAGGTTTCAGGACACGAGAGACCCCCGAACAGTGAGCGCTGCCTCTCCACAGTACTTCAGGACCTGAATGAGATCTTTAATCACTGTCAGCAGGAGACCGACGATGTGGCACCCAGATAAAATAAAACATCTTGTGTCATTTTTCACCGGAAACTGTCAAACTTGCTTTGATCAACAAAATTTCAGACGACCGGGGAGGAAGGAAAGTCTAACTATTGAAGAGTCGGTTTATCAAGAAGAAACTTAATTATCACTTAATTTGGTGCCGCTGCAACACATTAGATGAGCTGTTTGGGTGAGTTTGACTCATTTCACTTGAAGAGGTTGGACAGAGGACCAAGTTGGATTGTTATTATGTCGACTGTCAAAATAAAAGTACCAAGTCCCAGGAGAATATGGACCGGGAGACATGACACTCTGGAGGAAACGTTGTTCTGATTGTCTCTACTGAGCATGTGCAGAAGAGATTTTTACGAAGCAGCAGCGTTTCAGAAAGGTTGTGTTTTCCTGTTTCCATGGAGATGGAGCAATTTCCAAAAGTTGTATTTTCCCGTGTGTCCTTGGAGACTGAGCGTTTTTAAAAAGTTGCCTTTTCAGTGACTCCGAACAGCACTGTTGTGTAGACAGACACCCGAAATGCAACGAAAGTTTTCCGTTTTCACTGAAAAGCATTGTAATGAAAACGAGGCCATAGAACTTATGAAAAATATCGCATGCTGGAAAAGTACCTACATGTCCTCCTCCCCCACCTTCACTTCCTTCTCTAAGTATTTATATATGTGTGTTCATTTCATATCCTTAGTTTTCCTCGACCTCCGTGTGGACATTCTGCATGTATTTGGCCCAGAACCGACCTACAATACACACTTTTTAAAAATGGATTGATCAGATTGTGATTTATTCATAAAAATGCTAATCAGCTGCCGTTGGTAAGAACAAATTAGCTTAGCTTAAGTGCATCTCGTTTTGCTCTCTTTTGCTTTTTATTAGGATAATGGAGAGCAAAGATCAGGACCAAGATTTCTACAGAGAGAATTGTAATCCACATTAATTTGTACTCAAGACAAATGCTCCTGCTAAACATTCAGCGAGCTACATCGGGGATTTCTCTTCATACTGACAAATGAATCAGAGATAGTTCCTCCTTTAAAGTGAATAAAACACTAGCTTGGTTTATTATAATAATTATATATTTCGGGCTACATTAATAATAACTTTCCGAACTGTCAAAAATAATAACATCGTGTCAGTCATGAAGCATTCAGTGTCCAAATTAAACAGGTCTGAACTTGACATCGGTCATGAAATGATGTTGAAAAGAGCGTTTGCATTGTGGAGTTTAATGAATTAACACCTCATAATGATATGTCGCTGCCTTCGCCTTTGTTGTGGAGACAAATGAAGGACGGATGATGGAAAAACAGCTCGGTTCGGAGGCCCGCGGCGGGCGATGATTGACTGAAAAATGAGAGTAAACAGTGACCTCTGTTAACTGTCACAGCGGAGCACGGAGAGAGGCTGAGGCATGCAACAGCAGAAGACAGGGAGGAAGAGGAGAGGAGAGGAGAGGCGAGGAGAGGAGGAGAGAAAATTTTTTCTGCTCTCAAAACGCATAAACAAGGTTAATCTGTGTTAATGGCTCGTCTCGATTCCGACTCCTCTAAAGAAGAAGAGAAGTCTTTTTGGTGCTCAGAGTCATTGAAAATGCAACTTGTTGAAAAGTGCTCTAAAGTTTTCAGTAACAGTCCAACTCTGGAGAAAAAGCAGCTTCTGACAGCGTAACAACAATCCAACTTGGTCGTCTGTCCAGGAGAAAGTCTGTGTTCTCCCATTGTTGATGTTTAGGGTGTAATGATCTCTGCAATACAACCAGCAGCACCCACTAGTGGCCCTTATATGAAATCTGCATCATTTTTCAAAACATTGCTGTGTAACAGCGAAACTTTTCAAAAAACAAACAAACGCTTAAATAAAAGTATTTCTCACATGAAGCATTGTCGTGTAACCGGGACCTAAGAATAATCATGGTAAATGGATTTCACAGGTATATAAAGTTTTAGCAACCCCGCAAAGCATTTTGTTAAAACACATTAACACAGACCAATGGAGACGGCTGCCAGGGCCCTTTATCCGTCCATTGTGACCAATGGGTAGAATGGGAATCGAACACGTAACCTTCCAATTGGAGGACGACCCACTTCACCAAATGAGCCATTGAGAAACACAAAATGTGGGGTACGTTCAGTACGCTGGTGAAGACCCTTTACATTCTGCTTACACTTTCACACAATATCCTCTAGTTACATTGCACTGACTCTCATTCATTTCCTGCTGATTTACTCAAAACTCGATTATAACTCTCTAACTCTGCATGTGCAATGTGTTTGCAAGGCGTCCAGGGACGTTGCACTGAATTACATTCATTGAGTGCAGGCTTAAAATTATTCATAAAAAAAAATTAAAAAAAAGGAAAGATATCTCACTAATCTTCCTCAAAATAAATGTAAAATGGTTTATGTTGTAAAGGCAAAAAAGAAAGTTGTATAATTGGAATTGAATGTGGCCATTATAACCTAATCTTAAAAGAACCCTTCACCTGGAAATATAACATTTCTCATCCAGAATGGATTTTCTTCAACAATGCCACTCATACGGCAAGTGTGTAATCAGACCCGGGTCCTCACGGCAGTAATAAATACACACATACCACGTGCACTCTGTTGGAGACAGCGGTGAGCTGAAGAACTGAGCCGTGTATCACATGTAGACCCAGAATAAAAAGCACACAGTGAGCACCGTGTTAATCTAATATGGCAGCAGGCCCATATGCAGCGAACATCTTGAGGGGCAGAGGGATGACTTGTCTTACATAACTGTTGAAGTTGGCACCATCTCCGCTGTCAGCACAGCAGGAACCCCAATCCAAGGGTTCACGCATCTTTTTGACTCATTCACCCAGAGGATTACTTCCTCATTAGGCCACAGATCAACTTCTAATTACTTTGCCTGGTAGCTTTTTTTAAATTTAACTTGATGGATGTGATGAGATATATGAATGTGACGTATGGAGATATGGAGAGAATATTCCTGTTACAGTCTCCTTTTGTTTGATGAAAATCAATCACAGTTTTATTGGGTGACTCCCTCTGGGAATGATGTAAAGCCCTCGTTGCACGTTTCAGGTCAAAACCCACGGTTTTTGAATTTTTTCGTTTAAAACAAAAGTTCACATTGACATGGCAGCATTATGAAAACAATGTTTGATTCAATGGAAACGGAAGAAAAATTATGTAGTTTTCTTGCTGTTGGCTCCTGAAACCACACGCACACACGCATGCACGCAGAGAACAATAAGTTATAATGGCGAGTACACGGATATTCAACAAAGTTGAATTGTTATTACGATGACTGTCAGCTATAAAACTACCAAGTCCCAGGAGAATGTGGACTGGGAGTCATGACAACGTTGTTCCGATTGTCTCTACTGAGCGTGTGCAGAAGAACTAGTTACTACGGCCGTTGTGCGCATGCATAGTAGCAATGTTTCTGCCGTCTACATGGAGATAAGAGTCGAAGCATACTTATACAAATACTTGCAATTTCCCCAGTTTACATGCCAACGAACTTATGAGCCTTTTTCAAAAAGTTGTGTATTCGGTGTAAACGGACCACCAAAACGCAACGAAAGTTCTGCATTCTCGCTTGAAAACGTTGCATAAACAGGCCCTCAATCACCGTGGGATTGTGTGACTCCTTCTGGGCTCAAAGTGAGGACCCAGCAGGGCACCCTGAGGCACACCGCCTTGAAAAAAAAAACAAGCACTTTGCGGCAATGACTGAACCTATTCCCCCCCGACCGCGGCTGGTCCCCATTATCCTGCTGGTGATGTTGCCATAAAACAGAAAAACATTTTTTATGTGCCCTCTCTCTGCTTATACGAGGCCTGCAGGAATATCATAATCTAATCATGACTCCAATAAGACTATGTCTCGCTCTAACGAGATCATGGCCTCTGTATGCTGCTCATTGAGGTTCACACACACAAAAACCCAGGCGGAGAGCCACGTCCTGTCATTTCTGGCTCGGAGCCGAACAACACTGACCCCATCCAGGAAACACCCCCACCCACCCCCCTCCTGCTACCACTATCACCTCTCCAGGGGCATCCACAGGAGCAATATTATCAAATCAGAGCTTTAATCAGACCAAACCCGATCCTGGACCCTTCCAACCTACCCATGTTACCCTCCAGGCTCAGGGTGGCCATTAACCTCCACACCATCCCAGCATCAGCACCATCACCCCCACCCCCCCCAGCCCCCCACCCCCTCATCCTCATGCACACACTCCACCTCTCTCTCATTTCCTTTACACGCCCCACATACATCAGAATGTCTTTAGCAGTGGCCGGGCTGTACAGGCAGAGAGAGGAGAGACAGTATTAGTATTCAGAGCACAGGGAGGAGGAGAAAAAAAAGGAGAGGGAGCGAGTGAGCAGCCAAGAGAGAGAGAGAGAGAGAGAGAGGGAGGGAGGGGATAGTGAAACAGAGAGGAGGAAAAACCACAAGGAGGGGGGAAATATAAGAGAAGAGCACGGGAAACGGGAGGGAAAAGAGGGGAGGGGAGAGATATAATATTGTTCATTTCTCCCTCTCTCAGTCTGCCATCCCGGTTGCTCGGTGCGCCTTGGCGAGAGAGAGAGAGAGAGAGAGCAAGAGAGGAGGGGGTGGACAGAGCCAAAGAGGGCGGAATGCCCCTTTACAAGCGTCGCATCTGACTAAAACAGCGGAGAAGCTCGTAAATCGGAAATTGTCCAGAGAGGTGGAGAGACAGTGGCTTTCTGCAACGCCAAGGTAGGAGGATATTCCCTTTGTTGCTCCTGTAGCCAGCGTGCGTCGGCTTGTGTGCCGTGCGCCTTCTTCGCATCATCTCTGCTTTGATCCTGCACATCCCGCACTGGGCTGTGCTCAATATGCCCTAAATCTAGCAGCATGTGTCTGTTTCCCATCAATATTTAATGTGCATTATTTGTGCATCCCCCCCCCCCCCCCCCCCCTCCTCTCGCCCCCGTTAAATTGCATCCTAATCCGTCGCTCGGCGTGAATCTGGAGACGCACGGTGCCGTGTGGAGGCAGCATACATGCCTATTTAACAGAGTGTAGCAGAGGCACAGATCCTCATTGATGACAGTGATTGAACTTTTTTCTTTTTTACATCGGATGGGAGACAGTGGGGCGCGCGCGCACGAGCACGCAGAAAACACACAGAAGACAGGTTGACGTGCGTAAGACGGGCGTAATCACCCCCCCACCCCCGCCTCGCCTCCATCCAGGCCACCCCTCCACCCACACTCCACCCCACCCCGCTGCCTTCAACCATCAAAGGCACAGTTTGCCCCGGCTTCCCAACCACAGAGAACCATATTCATGGTCAAAAAAAAGAAAAAAAAAGAAAAGAGAATCAACCACTGAGACACACTGACTCACCCACTCTGACATAGCGGTAGGTGAAAAATGAAGTGAGGGCGGCCTGTGTGTGATTACACTCCCTGGCTGTAAATAGGTCCTGCTCTGCAGCTCCACTGGCTGTGCAAGAAACAGGAAGCGCAGCACCAGTATCCCAGGGTTCCCGGCTGGCCACTTGCTCCCTATTTCCTGTCCCGTGTTATAGATAATTTAAAGACACTTGCAGCTCCAGCAGGCCTGGAGTGGCAGAAAGCGGTAAAAGCCTCAACGGCTACCTTTTGTGTGCATGTGGGAATGGAGTATAAAAGGTGACCGTGTCTTCTTGGCATGCTGAGGGCTGTTTGATAGAGATATATGGCCTTAAGCAGATATTAACATTCGATATCACCCAGCTTATGTTATTTATTTGCTGACAGGGTGTC
Source organism: Lipophrys pholis (assembly GCF_963383615.2). Lineage (NCBI taxonomy): Eukaryota > Metazoa > Chordata > Actinopteri > Blenniiformes > Blenniidae > Lipophrys > Lipophrys pholis. The sequence goes on from NC_137647.1 coordinate 3,396,463, forward strand.
CGGGAGCTATTATAGGACGGGCTAAACTAGAACAACCTCCAGGCTGAGGCTGGGGAAAGCTATTACCTCTAGTCAATAGACATTAATATCTCCGTGCTCAGTCTTGGCCTCATACAGTGGCGGCGAAACACACCACCGCTCCACTGGAGTAACCAAAAAGATGTGTTGTAGTAGCCCTATCTGTTTACCCCTGTGCATCAATCTGTCACAGCTGAATGAGCAGAGAGGAGCGATGATAGCATTGTCTCCAGCAGACATCGCTGTGGCCTCGAAAGGAAGTGATGCAAAACAAAATAAAGGAAGGATTTGCCAGCAGTTGCGGAGAGGGGTCGTGACCTCGGCGAATCGGGGAGAGTCCCGATGAACGGTGGATCATCTCAGGGTACACGAGTACATCGATTTGAGGTGGTACAGAACACGATGTGGCCCGGCGGGGTACGGCCGAGCGGGCGGCTTCAAAGTCTCGAGCAGAGAGGAGGAGGTCACGGGGGCAAGTCGCCAGTCTGTTGAGCACAGTGGACCGGAAACAACACATTTGTCAAGGAAACACTGTTAATGCGGAAATTCCCGTACGGAGCGGAGAAGTGTGAAATCTGCCTAAACACTTAGGCAAATTTGCGGATATTAAGAAAACAAAAGGAGAGTTTCAATTAAAAATGACTCCCAGGTGCAGATGAAAACAAAAGGAGGAGTGTGGCAGCAGATAGGGGAACTTAAAAAGCATGTTCAGTGAGATCCGCCTGAAACATCCTATTAGGTATATCCAATGGATTAGTCTCCTTTGTCTACAAAAGCATTATGTCCTCACTCACACAAAAAAAAAGGTCTGAGTGTTCTCGGTTAAATTATGAATAGTAATTATAAAGGTGTTCAGTTTCTCCCCTGTGAAAATGCTGAGACATTTTAGCAAAAAACCAGAGAATGAGAGAGGAGTCAAACAGGAACTGAGACCGAGATCGATCATTATGAAGGATGAAATCTGAAAGTCTTAACCTCTGAAAGAACTCCTAAGAAAACAAGAAAACCTCCAGGTCAGTGCCACCCAATATTTTTGTTAATGGAGGCCCGTAGAAGAAAGGCTGTGGGAACGTTTTACGGTCTCTGATACGCTGCTCTCACTCTTGTTTGGGATTTCTTTTATATGTGCAGATCTAGACATAAGGCCCGTCGGGCAAAACTGGTCGGCAAGAGGCTCCAATCCGGCAAAACCAGCTAGCAAATTGTAAAATTTCAAAGAAAACATTGATTTTTATAGCACAACACAACACTGAGAAGCGAGCTGAGACGTTGGAGATGCTGCCATGAAAGCTGGCTTCCTCGTTGCTGTCAAACAAAGTCAAAGTCATGCCGTCAGGGTGAGTTTTTAAAAAAAATTCATGATGCAACAGCGATAGGAGTTTTTTTGGGGACATTTTATTGTATTTTGGAGCAGAAAGTTTCATTAAAATTGGCTTTGGGTTGAGACTGTCGTCAATTTCCGTAGTACTTGTTAGGTTTCGCACAAATATTGACATTTTCATTACCTATACATTGTGCATCAACAAAGAATGGCTGTAAAGTAAAAATTTAATGGTTATTATGACATAATTTTATTGGTCTCATAAAAATCTCAAATGAAATTGTTCTGTATGTGGCCCATGGGTGTTTGATACCCCCGGTTTAGATATTATACCTGTTTTTCCACAATGTCACATGATAAACAAAAATTTTGAATAGAATAAAATGACACATGAGAATATATACATGAAAACATGTAAGTAAAATATTGAAACTAAATTTTATTCTTCAGCGATTCTCTAAAATAAAGTCTCATTTTGATCTTTTTCCATCAAGATTGCCTTGAAGAAATACTTAAGACTCATATTTCACATTACAGTGAAGCCAACTGCTCTAATTATTTAACTAAAATGAGGATTCTTTCAAATGCCAGGTTCTCAGGTCTACTGTAGGTCACAGAAATCTCTGACCACTGCTCTATTAATACCACTACATATCCAAAAATTTGAATTAGGGATGCACTTATACTAGTTTTTTTTAAAGCATCAGTCCAGGTACTAACCTTTAGCTACTTGCTGATACCAAGCACCAATACTTATTAAATGTCATAATGTGTAATTTATACTGCTTGGGCAAAAGATATGTGAAGGCTATGCGTCACGGCGAAGCGTCTATCTACGCATTGCCCTATATGTTCTGTAGACTGAGGGACGGAGCTCACTGTTAACAGCTCACTGTTAATGTTAACGAGTGTATCAGTCATACTTTAATCATGTTTAGCATCACTGGTGTGTTTCTCTGGAAACTTTCATGAGTACGAGTACTCTGTGTAGTATCAGACCTGATCCTGGGATCTGTATTAGTGCATCACCTCCAATGTAATGAAAACAGATGAAGTTGCATGTATTTTGAATATATTCCACAAAAAATTAATTCCTGCCTTTTTTCTTCCATCTTTTGATATCTTGGTATCAAGAACAGGAATATTTCATAAATCTGACTTTTTTTCCTTTTTTAAATGACCAGAGATGATTAGCACAATTCAATTTTGATGAAATACCTGACGCACTTCTCTATTCTTCCCCCCAGAAGACTGTTGAACTGGTCAAATCTAAAAATGCATCTGACTCACGTCTGATGTCTTTCTCTCAATACAAAGACAAATATCTAATTTGACTAGAAAACGGAACCCCAAAAATGATGAAACGGTATTGCAATACATCACAGGTTTGTGCTAAGCGTCGGAGCGTCTTCTACTTCTTATTCAGCAGACGGCAGCGATTCAAACGCCTTATCACTGTAATTCCCAAACCCGGCTGAGGTGTGTGATTCTTCCCTGGGAGACAGATCCCACATCCAGATTTCAGATTTCAGTCGCACTCTCTAACATGATCCTTGTTACTGGAAAAAAAAAAAAAGAAGCTCCCTCCAGGGTCTTATCAAATTCACCTCACTCGAGGATTTCTCTTTAGTTTGTTTGCAGCAGATGTTGGTGGAAGATGAACTAAACCTCTGGATTTCTTCTGAGTCGCGCTGTTCGCCTCCTCGAAAACAAAAAAAAAAATCCAATCTTAAAAAACAGTGAAGGAGTCATACCAGTACTTGTTATATGCCATTAAACCGAATTCAAACTCCATGGTGAAACAATACGTGAAGACTATGTGTTGCCGCGAACCGCCACTGCACAGCCTCAGCATCGACCTCCAGCAGGCTGCAGTACGCATAGCGCAGTGCGTATCGTATGAGTACTGTAGCTGCCACACGCTCCACTTAATGAGTGTATCAGACAGACTTTAACCATGTTTAGCATGTAGCATCGCTGGTGTTTGAGCATTGAAACGCTTAGCATGTAGCATGTAGCACGGCTCGGAGTAGAATCCTCCTGGATCCTCGCCGGCCTGTATTGGGGATCTTTTTCCGACCCGATACCTAGTACTGGTGCCGGTATTGCTGCATCACTATCCAGTAGTATTTTCCCCAGCAGAAAGAATCCGCGGGGTTGTGGCCTTTGTTTGTGTGAACCCACATGTTTGGGTTTGCCTCCGCGCACTAACTTTGTGTTTGCACATCTTGTGCCTCTCGTTTCTGCAAAACATGTCCCTCCTCTGCAAATACGTGAGGGATCCCTTCATCAAAACAAAAAAAGGGACGCAAACATAAACGCCTCATCTCCTTTATCACCTATAAGCCAGATTGAGGATGTAACGGCTGGACCGAGCCTTTAAAAATGACTCATTTCTTTCACGCTCTTATCCCTAAGTGATTAACACGAGCCGGGGCCTCACTATTCCAGTCAAGGACACCTGCGAAAGATTTGAATTTGCAGTGCTTCTCACTGATATACCCTTGAATTTGGGTTTACAGCCATTAGAGCTGCAAACGGGTGTCTGCTCCTTGTTTCTGGTGTAAGTGGCCTTTTTTTTCTTCTTCTTCTTCTTCTCGCCCCGTTTGGTGGCGGCCAGATTTAGCTCACGATCCGATTGGCTTGCTTCTTCCATGATTGGAGTCTGATCTCATCCATTTCCCCTCCATCTTCGTTCCCGTCGTGTGATTGGACGGGGCTGATTCTTCCTCTCTCCGCTGCTGTGATTAGAGTGTGACCTTGCACGGCGCCCTGTCTCCGCGGCCCAGTCGGACAGTGACCTTACTGGTCCGCTGGTCTGTGTTGTGGCGTATTCGTTCCCTGGGAGTATCGATCCCAGGCAGAACGGCAGTCAATGGAGCATCTGTGGGAGGTTTAGTGTTGCTCTGTACGCTCCAGTCGGAATGTGTGTTATCCGAGCAGAATGATTTGTCAACGTGTTTCCAAAGGTATCGTCGTCCTCCGTAAATATTTTACATGCAGTGGATTCCATCCACCCGAGTAAAAACAAAACAAAAAAAACCTTGATTACCATTGTTGCTGTGTCACTCTCGTCACCAGCATCCAGTGTTATTTTCTGCCCTTCTCCGCTTCACCCCCCCCCCCCCCCCCCCCTTATCTGTCTCGCCTCCAATTTAATGTCAGCATCTCTCTTATCCCTTTCCCTCCATCTCTCTCTCTTTTCCTCCGTCTCGTGCTACACAATCCTTCTTTCAGTCCGTCTCTCTCCTCCATTTCTCCCTCTCTCTTGATGTTCTCACTGGCATTTGAGGCGGCCAGTTTTGTGCCAGACAGCCATTCCTCAGATTGAGATATCCCGGGTTTTAAAGTCACTCAGACAGATTTGCTATCTTAATGGGAGTGAGCCAAAGGGGTGAGGGGGACAGGTGGTGTTGGACGCTGGGCATGGCTCGCCTTTTGATTAGCTAATTCCTGGATTAATTCCTCCAAACGGATGTGCTGAGATAGGCAGATACATAGACTACTTTATCTGGGTTGGCCACGGCCCGACAGACTGCCCAAATGTGACAATCAGTTTCGGAGAAGAGACAAGGACACGGAGGAGGGACGGACGAGAGTGGGGATGTGTGTTCCTCTCAGAAAACCAGAAAGTGAGTGGAAGCATCTCTTGTTTGGGATCTCGTTTGGAGTGAAATATGTCTTTGCCTAATGCGTTGATTGATTGACGGGTGGGAGACAGACGGACACGGAAGGAGCACTTTGCTCGGGAGGTGCCACTCAAAGACTGACGCTGACATTTCACAGAGCAACATACATCAAGTGATCAATAGTCCTTCCCCACCGTCTGACCAGCCACCTCGCCTGAGAAAGAGACTCGCTGCTCCGCAAGGACGAAGTGGCTCGGTGGAAAAGTGAGCCGACCCCTCGCCGTGAACCTTATCCTGACAGTCATTTGTTTTCCATCCACGTCACAATACAGAATTTGTGTCAAGACACGTCCGACTGGAGACGTTTGGCAGTAGATTCGAATCATCAGCAGGGTGTGTGTGTTAGGGGGGGGGGGTGTCAACACCTGGTCAGCACGTCACAGGGTGGGATTTAACCCATCGTCACCTCAGAGTGGTTAAGGCCCTGTTTAGACGACAATGTTTCAAGTGTCGTTTTTGCATTTTTGTTTTGTCCTTTTACAATGAAACGGCAGAAATGCTGAAAACGATGTAGTTTTCGTGTTGGGCCACTAGTGGGTGCTGTTGTTTGTTTTTGTAATGAAACCACAGACTTGTGTGCAGAGAACAATTTGCTGTAAACGTGAACAAAATGGAGAGAACCCGACATCCGTATGGACTGATGACGCATCAGATGCTATCAGGGGAGAGTCTCAACTATCAAGGTTCCAATATGGACGACGTTTGTTTACAGTCGCATGAGCAGAAGGAACTATTTTCAACGCGAGAGGAGGGGGAGTGAGCATGTGCATTAACAGCGCTTCGTCCCTTCCAGCGGTCTCTGCAGGAGAGAATCGCGACATTGAAAGAATCTTTCCACCTCGGGAGCCGGTATAAAAACTCCACGGATCAGAACACCGGTGTCGTGTAAACGGACAGCGAAGTGAGAGCGCAATGTATTTACGTGAATGTGTAAATCGGCACTCTTTGTGTCGGATCTAAATGAGGATGCGACTCAGGATGTGCAGGTGAAGGAACGGTTCATCCGGAGAAAATGCAACCTCCTCACAGAAACGCCTTAAACTGTGGATATTCTCACAATACTTGACGGTCTGGTTGCGGATCGTTTTGCCATGATTTCCTGTAAAGTGAAAATAGAGCATGCTTGGAAAAGCAGCACCTCCTCACCCCATCCCCCTGTAGGAAACATCCTCCATCTGTTTTTTTCTTCTTCTTTCCTAAATCGTACCCTGATTATTAGACACCATTTTGCATACATTGTCTTCAGTCAGAGCCTGCAGGGACTCTCAGACTGTGAGAAAGTGGAGTTTGGGCATCGACCTGTTTTTATTTTGACAGAATGAGATCAAAAATATAGACAGCGTGCGAAAGAAGGCCAGTTTCTGTTGGATGAAAGGACCGAGAGCTCACACACCAAACGTGTCAGACTTAATGCTTCTAATTATATCTCAGTCTGAAGCTGCCGTAGGACTCGCTTATCTCTTGTTTGTCTTTGTTGCACTTGTATTCAAGCTTTTTTCCCTGATGGTTCGTGTTGTTTTTTTGTTATTTCAGGTGGTGTTGGAGATCTTTGAGGAAAAGGCTCCACCGGTCCACACTGAAGAGTTGGAGATTTCACAAGCACTGATGCACGTCGATGGAGCTAGATGACTAAAAGCTGTTTCTGGCTTTCAGTAAATATAGAAAAAAAACAGCTTGACTGCAGGCCTCCCAAATCTGATCTTGGAAGCATTAGGAAAATAACAAGCTAAAGGTTATGCATACACTGCGGGCATAGCTCTGTGTTTCTCAGCCAAATCAATTTGCAGAGAAGAATTTTCACATGTAGAGTGTCGCCGCTCAGGATTGCAAATTCAACATGGCCCAGGAGATTCGGATCCAAGCTCAGTAAAGGTAAAGCACACAAACCCAAGCTTCGTGACATTATTAGAGCTAATAAAGAGGTTCTCCATTTAGACCTTTCTTCCTTCAGCACTGGGAGACGAATGGAAGGTTGCTGGTGGTTTCCTCGGGCGAGCCCACTCAAATTTGTTTCTATCGCATCAACAAGACACAAGGCAATACATTACAACTCAGACAGACGATATATGTGGAGGTGACAAGGATTTTCTTCTTTACAACAACCTGCTTCAAAACCACAATAAAAACGTGGCAATTTAAAAGAAAATAGTCCTCCTTTGGCACCTGGTAAACACTGTCTACTGTCTATAGTGATACACTTCAAAACCAGTCCAGCCCAATATCATCTCCAGTGGACCGGACTGGTTAAATATTAACTTTAAATTTAGACTTTAAAGTTTTTCTTTGTTGTGGCGCAGAATATACAAGATGGAAATATCTGTATTTTAACAGAAAATTACTACATTGAAATAATATGGATATCAACAATATTTCACAAATTTTAGTGTTTTATTGCTGTTGAAAATAAAGCTTAGAAATTATTATATTATATTATATTATATTATATTCTTGATTAAACAAATCTGCAGTGTTTGCAAGACTTGCTATCTATGTTACGCTTATTTATGCAAAAAAAAATAAAAAATTTACAATAGAGCATGTATTCTAAATATTATGACTACCAGGCCCTAAACTAAAAGTGAAAAATTAAAAGCTTATTGCATTTTGGATGTCCGTTTACACGACAACGGTGCTCTGAGAAAATGAAAATACAACTTTCTGAACAAATAGCTTCTATGGTACAAATTTTCGAAAATGAAAAAAACAAAAAACGGCGGAAAACAAAACTCTTCTGAAACGCTGGTGGTAAATAGTTGTTTTGCACATCTGCAAGTAGATAGACAATAACAACAATGTCTTCGGAGTGTCATGACTGCCCGTCCAGATTGTCCTGGGACTTGGTACTTTTATTTTGACAGTCACCGTAATAACAATCCAACTTGGTCATCTGTCTGTGTACTCCATTTGTTTAGGTTTATATCGTGTTGTTGTCTGCTGCATGTGTGTGTGACTGCATTACAAAAACCAAGAACAGCACCCACTAGTGGCCCTTCATGCCATTTTCAGTGTTTCAGCATTTCCGTGGAAATGGGCCTCCGTTTTCAAAATGTTGCCGTGTCGTTGATAAAACATTTCTGAAAGATAAATGCAAAAACAACTTTTTGGACTCTGGCCTAAGTGAAAGACTCTTTCTGTATCAGTGCACCTACTTATGTAAATCATTGGTTTCTTTTTAAAGCACTGTTTACAATTTTTCAGAGAATATGTTTTGACGTCGCCACACATTTGGATCCAAAATTATGAAAAAAACAACTTTAAAAACAACAAAAAAAAACCCTCTCTTCCTCATTATGCTCCTGATTTATATTTCTGATTGTGGGTCAGCACAAAAGAGCTCATAATTATCTAAATTACACTGTAATTGGAGGAAAATGTGGTCTGTTTGGAAATAAAGTTTCAAGTTGACTGACCTGCAGGTCACTTTTAGACTCCCAAAATTATCCCCGAATCCTCAGGAGATACGCGACAGCGGACCTTCGTGCAATTAGGAGTTGCACCATGTTAAGTGAAGAATTGGAGTAAATAGGTTGATGCCGGAGGCTACGAGCAGGCAGTGGATAAAATGTTGATTCAGTACAATCACTGCAGAGGGGTTTGGCTTTGAAACACTATACAGTTAAAAAAATGTTAATAAATTGCTGTATAATGTTATACAGTGTAATGTGTACAGGGACTGTCGGGGCCACAGTATAATTTGCCAAAATGGCAACGATAATATAAAATTTGATGAATCAGCACAAAACCTCATGCAACTTTATCACCACATAGGTTTCAGCTGCTTTAACATAAACTTAATTGCTAAATACGACTCAGGCGAGTCTTTTAAGGCTCGTTAGCCCGTCCGTGTTCTTCGCCTATACGTACATAGACTGTATGGTGCCGCCGTTTGCCCGAGAGCCTTCTGCTGCTGCCATCCTCATACAGTCGAGGCAAATGGAAAGTCATTTGTGATTCTCAAAGCATTTGAAAAATGCAACAGCGCTGTACCCTGCCCGAAGGAACATCCAAGATAATCCTTAGACCGAGACGTTAGCAGTTTTCGTGAGCAAGTATTTTGAACTGAATGGGGGGGGGGTTAGGGTGGGGGGCTCAACCAGCTGAAGATCTTACTCTCCAGTGCTGAGGGACGGACTGTCACTGAAAACATCACAGACAGGGTCCAGGTGTTTGTTAACTGGTGCCTGCAATCCATCCTTTGGATCCAATGGCCTAAATACGCAGAAGGAAGAGGACCCGAAGGGCTGGAGAAAACTGTGCTGGAAACCATCAGCCGTACAGGAACTGCGTCAAACTGAGTCAGACTGGGACATGATCGCCAGATTAGTTCAAGATCAAACGAATGGTGTATTGTTGTGGTTGCTATATGCGTCTCTTAGGAGCAACGGGGTTAAGTTTTCCACATGACCAGATCTGTCCTAGGAATTAAAGTGCCAGACTTCCTCACAAGTCAGGACTCTTAGGGCCCATTGACGCGCCAACAATTTCAAGTGAAAATGCAAAACTGTTGATGCGTTGTGGATGTCCATTTACATGGCCATGGTCCTCGGAGCCACTGAAAACTTAACAGTTTGAAAACGCTCGGGCACCATCGTCATTTAGGAAGGCAAAAACGACACTTTCTGGAAATGCTTGGGCTCGGTCCCAAGTACTGCTACTGTGCATGTGCACGACGGCCGAAGAAAATAGTTATTCTGGACAAGCTCAGTAGATGGACAATCAGAGCAAAGTTTCCTCCAGTGTGCCATGACTCCCTGTCCATATTCTCCTGGGACTTGGTAGTTTTATAGTTGACGATCATCGGAACAATCCGACTTGGTCGTCTGTCCACTACAATGTCTGTGTTCTCCCGTTGTTCATGTTTATGACATATTGTTTTTCTCTCGCATGTGTGCGTGGTTTCATTTCTAAAACAACTAACAGTGCCCATTCATGGCCTGAAAGGCTAACAACATAGTTTTCAGTGTTTCTGCATGAATTTTTCGGAAACGAAAAAGCAAAAACGATGCGTTTTCACTTGAAATGTTGTGTAAATATGGCCGAAGTAAAGCTCATCCACATGACTAAATCGGTGATAAAACACAAGGATTAAAGCGGCAGACTTCATCACAAGTTAGGAATATTAATATTCACTTGTGTCGTCTCACCTGTTATGTAATGCCAGCTTTCTACTATCACTGTTTTTGTTCTTTGTACGGAGACAAAGCTCCATCAGGGACACACTGATGGGTCTGGCACCCGCGTTCCCTCTTAATGGCCAAGGTGACCAATCTGCCAGAAAGTTGATTTGTGTCTTTTATGTCCTCGCACTCACATGGCCAGTTTCTCTTCTTTTATGTCTTTTAGGCAAAGCGAGAGGGGAGGGTGTCGCTCAGGCACACATGGGCAGGTCGACCCGGGCTCAGTGATCCAGAGCCAGACGCCCTACAGAGCCACCCCTTGTCTACGCCCCTCTGCTGGTTCTTAAAAAAGGTGGACGGGCCAAAACCGAACTTCCCCCAGCGCCGTCCGACAGGCGAGGGCGGCGAGGGCTGCACGACCATTGGCTGACTGCTGGTTGGGAGTGCGATGCGGATTGGAGGATGTCGGGGGACTGGGATGAAGACCTGTGTAAGAAGGCGCTGGTGCTGGTGGAGGAGCTGTGCTTCAACTCGCCGCGGGGTTACAGCCAGAGCGAACGCTGCCAGGAGTTCAACTACCTGATGAGGGGAGGCAAAAGTCCGATGGACACAGGTAACGGACACACCTGGGGCTACTTCTGAATCAATCTGACCACCTATTGATTTCCCAAGTCTTTTATCCCCGGCATTTAACAGTATATAAAAAAACCCAAAGTGAAACTGGTCTCTCCGTGCCTTACAGCTATTACTTCACAAGAAAAATAACCTTGTTGCATCAAAGAGTCAACCTCGCACTCGAGATGTAGCCTGTAAAAAGTGGTAGCTTTTATTTATTTATTTTCTTCCTTTCTCTCCTCCACACAGAAGAGAAGCTGTGGTCAGCTTGATACCATGTACTGCAATGATAACAAGCTTTCACTGTGAAGGAAGTGTCAGAAATCCACAAACATCTCCCACAGAATAAATCACTGCTCGGCTGCGAGTCCATATGCTCAGTGTGGTTCAAACGCTGAGCAGAAATGTTGCTAATTATGCAAATCCCTGACATGGCAACACTTGTATGTTTGATACTGTTTTCTCCCCATGAAAACAGCTAAAGTTAGCTCTAATTTGCAATTCAGTGTGTTCAGACAAACCACAGCCGTTATACTGTACGTCGCCTGTAGTCTACAGGAAGGACACGATTCCTCCAAAAGTACTGTGGGTATTCTTGTAAAGCAGTGGCTCCCGTTGTTTCATCCGTGAAGCCTCTTCAGTTTCACTCTAATCCAGGGGTGTCAAACGCATTTTAGTTCAGGGGGTCAATTTCATCTTGAGAGGGCCGGACCGGTAAACTGGAGTCATGATAACCTTTATATTTAAACTTTAATGTTTTCTTTTGTTGTGGCGCTGAGTATACGTGATGAAAATGTCGATATATGCGCAAAAACAAGCAATTACTGCCAAAAATGACTACAGTGTCAACACAACGATAATTTGGATGAAACCTTCTGGTGCACGATACAGTGAAATTTCTCCTATAGCTGTTGCATTCTGCATGTTTTTACAAAGTCCCCCTTCCAGCAAGGCTTTAAAGCTAGTTTGATAGCAACGAGGTCACTAGCTTCCATGGCAAAGTGCTGTGTCATGTGTTGTGTCCACTACTCTTAACCTCCTGAGACTTTTGTCTGGTGTGTATTTTTCATTTATCCTTGCTATTTGGATTAGGTAGGATATGTGGACATTATATATTACATTATATATGTGGACATTTCTTCAAAAAAACTAATATTTACTTTGAAATTTTCAATTTTCCTAGTGGTTTGGCCTGATTGGAGCCTCTTACAGGCTGGTTTTGGCCCACCGGCTTTATGTTTGGAAAACTTGATTCAAAGGCTAATTTCTGTTCATACTTTGCGCTCATTCCATCCATATTTCTGTTAATCTCCTGGAGGCTTTTGCATATAAACCAAATCAGCAGTGCCACCAATAACTATGGGAGCCTTGTCCATATTGAGAGTCGCGTTCCGATCGGCTTGAGATTTTTCAGTCCCACTCAATAATCCCCCTGGATCCGAAAACCGGTTCTGACTTAGAACCGGTTCCAATTGATCAATTCCATCGGAATCTTACACCACAAATATTATAGATTCTTCGTTAACGATTCATTTCCCGGCACGACGTCAAGTCGCGTTGCGGTACGTTGCATTACGTCACACACTCTGCGACGCAGACCTCCTTCTACCAGGAGAAAACATGGAGGAAGAAGGTCTAAAGTGGGAGACGATAAACGACTAAATAATACGATACGGTAATAGATGTTCCACTCACCACGTCCTGAATCCACAGAGTCCACAGCCTCTCGCCTCACAGCCACAAGGTCCCAGTTAAAAAGAAAAAAGTCGGTGCAAATCCTAGCAGGAGCCTTTCTGTGTGGAGTTTTCATGTTCTCGCTCTGTGTGCTGGTTCTCCTCCGGTACTCCGGTTTACTCTGATAGTCAAAACAACCTGCACCATGACTCCCTGAGCTACACCCCTGGCCTCCATCACCTCCCCAGAGCACTACGCTGTGTGGCTGCTGAAGACGGTCAATTTGGTGAAGAGATTTCCTGTCTGAGGACTAATGAGGGACTTTTAATAAATTAACTCTGCCGTCAATCTGTCCCGTGTAGTGAATGTCTGCTCCAATGAGCCGACAACATCGACATATGATAGTAGATCCTTGACTATATGTGTGAGCCTCTAGTTTTCACACCATATACAGTATGCAACGATCTACTAGAGTACGTCTACTGTGTAGACAGACACAATCTAGTAGAGGTCTACTACTGTATGTCTATGTATTAGATCATTCTGTGTTGAATATCCCCTCAAAAAAAGCACCAACACGATATGAAAACACAGAATTCCCTGCAGACTGAGATCGAGTTCCTCCTCCTACGTCACGTCCACATTCCTCTCCAGTCTCCGACCTCCCAGAGAGGGTTAACTTGTCAACAGCACAAAATTTGAAAAAGTGTAAATTCCAGGGGCCATCCAATGAAGGCAAATACATATTTGACTGTTCTTTTTTAAGGGAAAAATTATAATTCAAGTTTCATGTTTGGAAAAAATTGAATCGTTCTGTTTGGTGCAGGAGACTGTAAAACTACTTTGTTTCCCCTCAAAAAAATACTTGTTAGGAGAAGTGATAAGGAATTGGATTGAAAAGCAGAACTGACAATGGCATTGATGAAATCTTATCAGGTTCCACCCCTACTAATCTACTTGTTTATTCTCCTTAAAAAAAAGAAAAAAAAAAAGAAAAGAAAAAGAGAATTGATAAAGAATTGAATCGTTAAACAGAATCGAAACTGGAATCGGAATTGGAAAAAATCTTATCAATTCCCATTCCTAGTCTGCACCTTGTTGTTGCTCCACGGGGTTGATTTCTGTGCATCCATCTCTGTTTGTGAGCATTCTTGTTGTGACTGGGATTGTTGGATTGTTGTTGGATTTTTAAAATGCTAAGGTTAACTCTGAAGCCGCTTTTCGGAGTCATCTCGTGTTGTCATGCTCCGGCCAATCAGGTACTATCACGTAATGGAAAAGCCTAAAAACTGAGGCGAGTCAAGCCGGGCTGAGTAGGTACTAGTGGAAAAGCCCCATAAGACACCATCAAATAGATCCTGGACCTCAAGTTGCTTAAAGAACCAATGACCCACTGAAAATCATTTTCCCTACATTGGATTATGTGAAGTTTCTCATATCCTGAAACGGTCTACGGCGTGACCCTCAAGAGAATACGGCACAGAGGTTTATTATGTAATACTAGAACTGTTTTGTCATGACAGTGATACCGTCAGAAGAACATTGTTAGTGTTTACATGTCGGGTCAGAAAATATCTGCGGCTTTAATGTATGATAAGGCAAATGTTAAGCCGAGTGCTTGCATCTGAGAATGGCAAGAAGCACCATGCACTCAGAACAACAACAAACCATGAAATATTCATGTACCTAGATTGAAATGGCAACGGTACACGTTCATTCCATTTCTTTTATGCTGTTATGATTCCCAAATGAGTTGAATTCTGGAATTGGTTTATGTTATATACATATTTAAAAACATAATTCTGTCTTATGCAACATATCTTTGGATGATAAAGAAGCAGCATCAAAGCAAAGGTTTGACAGATTATAGGAATATTGCCGGAGTAGGAAAGAAAGAAACAACCTACTGTTTAACATGGTCAGTGGGAGGAAGATGATCTTCAATCTGGATGTCTGCACTTCTTGAAAGTTCAGAAATCCTTGAAGGAAGCTGATATTCAGTGTAGCCATCCTCTCTCTATACACTGCTGTTGTTAGATTTAAGTATCTTGTCCAACTCACCTTAAACTTTTGCTCATGACTCTCAAATGTTTGTTAAATCGAATTGGCCGCGGACTTCCTGCTAATCTGTGGCGGGGGTACTGTGGAGTATTGTGTGTGCACACTCCCTTTGTGGCATTTGGAAGTGCAATGTGCTGTTATGCAGATTAGCGTGAAGCCTTGGCTCAGTGTAGATTAGCTTGGATTGGCTGTGTGCAGCCCGTGGAGATTTGGATGGCTCTGTGAAGAAATGTCGCGGCGTGGTTTTAGGCGCTGGCCCCCATCGCTTACCGGCTGTGATATTTCGGTGTTTGCCGATGGAATTCTTCGATCCCCTCGGAGGGCCGCGACTGCAGAAAGCTGTCAGTGAATGGCTTGTGTAAGCAGCAGAGATGTGTTTGATGTGGGGCCATGTATGGCTCCCGGTGGGTTTGCGTCAGTCGCTGATTGACAAGGCGTCTCAGTCCCCCCCCCCTTCCTTCACGGAACACTTCAGAGGTCTTCTTCCCACCCACCTAACTGCCTGCTGACTTTCTTTTCATGCTCGGTGGATTAAGCGCTGGATCTTTGGCAGGATCAGTGTTGGAGAAGGAGCAGCCACTGCCCTAAAGAGGGACAAATGGAGGAGAGTGATTTGGCCCCCGACAGTCCCTGTACACGTTTGATCACCACCGTGTCTTATCAGCGCCGGGTGAGCTGCCAGCCACACGCAGCTTCCTCGCTTTGTTTTTCCCGTTCCTGATCAATACATTAACCTTTCTCCTTCGTAAACTCCTCCCTTCTTTAGGTTACACTCTAAATCATTGTCAGCTTGTTTACCTCCGGCTCTCCATTCCGGCTGCTCCTCGCTCTATTTATCATTATCGTTTTGATTTGTACTCTTGTCTTGTCCTCGTGTAGCGGCAGCGGTTTGAAGAGGACGGGCAGTTTGTTACTACTCCTGTACTATACAAGTTGAGACGCAAAACTTTTGTTGTGTTTTTGCAGTTCCGTTTTGCTGGAAACGCTCGTGCTTCATCTCCGTGCAGACGGTGGATGTTTGATGTGCAAACTCTGAACTTTTCAGAAAACAAGTAGGCAAAAATGATGCGTTTTCACATGAAAAATGAAACTCGAGTCTCAGTTTGCGGTGGGCACTCCCGGCCCGTCGTTGTTTCAACGTGTCCCTGCTTTAATACACCCGACTGTTGTTATACCAGCTTCACGACGTTCATCAGATTAAGGTGAGTTGGGGCTGGAAACATTGAAAACCTGCAGGACGGTGGCTTTACAGGAGCAGAAGTGCCCTCTTCTTTTTATTTATCGTATTGTCTGTCTCTTTGCGTTCAGTCAGCTGGGATCGGGTCCAGCGCCCCGCGGCTTTAAGCTGGAGAAAGCAGCAGGGAGGAATTTTACCTTTCTTTCACCAGGAAGTCCCTTTGAAATTACGGGCTGATGTTTAGGCTATTCAGACACAAAGCAATTCTAAGTGCTTCACAAACACTTGGAAATATATCAAGAGAGGACAAAATGATCTTGATCGATTGAGGCAAGGACTGGTGAAATAGTGCCAGAATAATCTTTGAATTTAAGTTCTTCTTTGTAGTGGTGTAGAGTACATACAATGAAAATTTTGTTATTTTCACAAACAATTACTACGGAAATGACACCTATGTGAACATGAAGCCAATGTTAATGAAACCTTCTGGGGAAACATACGATGAAACAAAAAAAAAAAAAAAAAGGTGTCGCAATATGGATGTTTACAAACTCACACCGACTGCATGGCTTTGGGGCTAATGCTAGTTTGCTTTTTCTCATGGCTGCATTGTGTCTCAGCTCGGGTTTCAGGCCAATAAACACGATTTCATTGTTGCATTTTCTTTTCAGAAAAGTTTTGTTTACACGGCAACATTTTGAAAATGATGTCCGTTTCCACGGACGTGACAGAAATGCTGAAAATGGTGTAGTTTTCATGTTGGGGCACGAGACGGTGCTGTTGGGTGTTTTCGTCATGGAACCACACACACATACACGCAGAGAACAATACGCTGTTAACAATGGCGAGTAGACGCTAGTAACGAGGTTCCAAAACTCAATGTTTTCTTTGCTTGGCGGTTTGGCGGGCTGGATTGGAGCCTCTTGCAGGCTGGTTGTAAGTTCGCCGTCGCACATCGATTGTATCTGAAGTATGAAAGAGGTTTACTGACATTTAACAAGGACTCGTATCGATGCCTGGTATCGGCAAGTAGGTTAAAGGCGAGAACTCGTACTTGTCCTTTAAAAAAGTGGTGTATATATAATAGCACCTCCACAGTAAAACTCAACACCTATCAGAAAGCAAAGGATGAGAGCTCCGTGCACATGTACAAATGATTCCAATGGCTCACAACAGTCAAATCACCGAGATTCACCAACGTGTACCACATTTCTAACATTAAACCCGGTGACATTAACGAACTGACTGATGCTGAAAGTCCGAAAAATTTTGCAAAAATCTCTTCTTTTTTTTTTAACAATTCTACCACCACAACATCAGAATACCTCCAGGCTTTCCAATTACAGTTATGTGAGTATTTGTAATTTGTTCCTTCCGCCTTGAGGTAACTGTATTGATGTTATCGGCTCTCCACGTCCCCGGTGGACACAGAGGGGGGGATGCGAATGGACGCAGTCAGCTTTTATGTCCTTTTCAACATGCACACCAATGTGTTTTCCAGACCCCCGCTGCCCTCCGCTGCTCTACACGCTGTTTTCTTTCACTCTCTCCCTCCCCGTCACTCCTCTGCTTCTCATGCAGGTGTTTCCCACCTTTGCCCTGTTTCTCTCGCCCTCCCTTCCATCACTCTTCCCCTCTCTTGTTTTGCTTTCTCTTCCTTTCCCCCCCAAGCTTCCTGTGTTCCTTAATCTCCCCCCCCCTGTCTTGTTCTCCACAGCGACAGATCGATGTCCCCTCGCCCTCCCCCCTGCTTCCGCGGCCCCCCAATCATATCTTTTGAACAAGTGCTGATTAATGACATACACAGACTGATGAATTATTCACCAAAGAGCGAGCGAGGGAGCGAGGCAGAGCGGGGGGGAGATGGTAGCGAGGGGAGGTAGGGGTGACGAACAAAGCCACAGTTGCTGAGGAGAGCGTGCACAGGCAGGCGGCATGGGGAAAGGAAATGACAGCGAAGAATGAGGGGCGTTTGAGGGGATTATATGGAGGAGTGAGTGAAAGAGAAAGAGAAAGCAAAAGAGAGAGAAGCAAATTCCAGAAGATGTTGCCCAGGGCTCGGAGGATTGGCTGCTGTTGTCTTGTTTTCGCTCATTTGCTCTCAGTCTGCTTGTCAGCCTGTTAGAGATAAAATTTTAGTCTTTTCTGTGTGATTTAACAGCGCTTATGTCTTTGTAATACCCATAAAAACGCTGGAGAATGAAGTAAATTAACGGAAATGGGGGACAAAACAAAAAGGGCTCGTGTGGAGACTCAGACCCCCGTTTATCCATCCATCTATCCATTCATCTATCTATCTATCCATCCATCCATCCATCCATCCATCCATCCATCTATCTCGTTAGCATGACAGGCCATGACTTGGCGATGTTTGTTTTTGTGAAGGAACCACACACACATGCGCACAGAGATCGCTATGATATTAAAAAAACAAACGTGTTTTCATCCTAAGCGTTCCCAGAAAGTCTCGTTTTCGCTCGTCTTCACCACAACGGAGCCTGAGCGTTTTTGAAAAGTTCCACCTTGGAAGCCATTTCCAAACGCTGCGTTTTCAGTGGCTCTGTTGTCGTGCAAACAGACACCCCCCCCCCCCCCGAAGGAAATTCAATCTCACATTTTCTGGTGAAATCGCTGCAGTGTAAACAAGCCCTCAGAAAACATCTCTATTTCCTTCTGTGAAGGAAAGACAGTGCAGTTGCAAACAAAGTCATGGACCCTTCCTGCCCTCACATAGGAGGGCTTCTTAATTGGCGCCCCTGTGTTGTGGGTAGAGACCAGGATGCCAAATGGCGAAAGAAAAAAAAAAACCAAACAAACCCAACAACAACATGCTGCCAGGTAGAGGAGAGTCTGCAAGAACTGCAAATGCGATCATAATGAGTCTTAACGGTGCTGCTCATGAATATTCATGGTCCGGGGTGCAGCTGCCCTGCAGTTCAGTGCAGGCTCAGATTGGTCCTTTCATCAAGAACATCATCAAGATGCTATTTATTACAAGATGATGCAGAAGAACAGACACAACCCACCACGTAATGAGTCAGTGAATATTTATTAATGATCCCAGAAATCAGGGGCTCTGAATTGTGGACGTACACGACTCACATCTCTCCTTCTGGTCAACGCATCCCCTACTTCTGCTGGATTATTTCTACCGCAGGGGGGGATGAAATTTATCTCCTCTGCATAGTGATTAAAGCTACTTCGTCAGCAGACCGGACCCCCCCCAAAAAATAATCATCAAGTAAATGTCTTTAAAATCAAAGTGAAGCACACGTTAACTCGTGACCATACAGTAAATGGGGAACTTCTGCATCTCAAGGAGGCTGACATGTTTACAGTTTAAGGGTGGGAATCCAGTAAGGTTGAAATCCAGTGAGACAATTAGGGCTAACACAATGCATTGCACAATTTAACGATACATATTGCAGCCCAGTCACAGCTGGTGTAAAGTATGAGCGGGAGAAAGAGCACTGCTATTTGAGTACTTGTTTGTGCTGCAAATCAGGTCTTTATGTTAAAACTCCAACTGGTGTCGTAAAGCCCGAACTGGAAGACTTAAATAAATGTGTGTGTGGCTTCCGCCCTGCAATAGCTCCAGTGTGTCCACAACAGAGTAAATATCTTACTTCTCCCGGAGCTGATCAATCCCAAAACCTCATCGATTGGTCCTTGGAGGATGTCAAATCATCAATGAAAATTTCATGCAATTAGGGTCAGTAGTTTTTGCGAATAGTTGGTAAAATACATACATACTGTATGTACATATACACAAAACAATAAATCCACGTGGACAAAAACTTGAATTCGCCCCAATGCTCCTTGGCGAAGGTATCCAATAGGGTAAATACATTGACATGGTAAATACATTGTTTTCAGCATTTCTACCGTTTCCCTGTAAACGCTAAACCTTTCTGAAAGGATGCGTTTTCACTTGAAACAGCGTGTAAACGGGGCCTCAGTGACTCTGAAGTGTGAGCATGTCTGCCGGGGTCGTATCCTCCCTTCACCCCGCTGGGATCGGCTCCATGAGCCCGAGTTGGATCAAGCAGTATAAGAAGATGGATGACCTGGAGGATTTCCTCACACGTCGCGCCCTGCCTCTCTCCCATAACCAGAGCGATAAAAGTTCCCCGGCTCCCTACCTGGTGTCAACTTCCTTCATTTATGCTCTCTTTAATGGAGGCTGTTGCTGGAACAGTCCGGCAGTCTGATGCTGAAACGGCGCTTTTATTTCACTCCGCACACTTTTTCATGGGGGATGAGTCATACTCCACCCTCCCCTACACCCACGTCCTCACCCCCACACATCCACCCCCTGCTCCTCCGCCACTTTCAGTCCTCAGACACAATCTTCCAGTCGTCACAGAATAAAACGCTCGTTTCCACCAGGAAATGTGGGGTGACATTACATACAGACACCACTGTGAGTGTTGGTTGTTTTGGTTTTTTTTCTAAGTGTATCCCCAGATTTTCCTCCCACCTTCCTCCCAGAGAACCCCCACCCCACCCCATCAGTGTTTGCCCTCATTTCAAGCTCCGGATTCAGATGTGGAATACGAGCTTGAGGGGATGGCTGCATATTGCAATTTCCACCTACAGCAGGTTCGGTCTCCTGCTCCGCGATGTGTGATTTGTAGATATTGTGATGTGATGGTGTGTGTGAAGGGGGTGTGCGGACTGCTGGCCATGCAGTGATTTACTGTTGATTTTTCAAGCATATGTGTAATGTGTTAATGCGTGAATGCCAGACGCATACTGATGAGGTGTTTTTCTTTTTTTTTTCTTTTTAAATCGGAGACTCGTAGACCCGTCAGCTGGTGGTTCCGCCACTTTGGACCGAAACTTTGTACAAACGCCTGTCGTTCTCTGCCAATCTAATCCAAAAGACTTCCATCACTTGTGGTTTTAAGACCAGTGAAACGGCTCAACAACGTCTCGCTCATATTCTTCTTTAGCTCTTCTCTAGCGGCTCCATGAAACTTTCACAAAACGATAAGTTGAGTTTATATTTTGTCATTAGCTTTGTTACACACCAGTCATTCTTCAAAAAGACTCAAAAAGAAGTTTGAAAATAATAACTGTAAAACCAACATAAATGGGGGGAAAAAATGCTAAAACAGATTAAAAAGAAAAGAAAGAAAATGACTGAAAAAAGCTTAAAAATTAGGTAAAAACATGCACAACTATTTAACTATTTAATGAAAATGTTTTAAAGTATATCAAAATCCTACATGAGACTTTCGAAGCTGCGTTCCTCATTTTAAAAGGTAAAAATGTTTTGTGGCTCCACTTAAATTTGATTTGGTGGAAAGTGACTTAAATGGCTCAGCAGACTGGATGGATTACTGTCACATATAGTGAAAACTGCCTTTGAGGGTAATTTTTCACATTGTGGATATAAAGGTGTTTTTCTCCTCAAGCAACAAGTTTTTAATTGGTATTTTGATATATGACAAATTGCCTGCACTGTATTTTCTTCCCCAGTATGTTGTGTTTGCTGTAGAGATTAGCATTCTGTTACACTGGTGGGCATCACTAATGTTGTTTATCCCACATGTTAACATTTACGTTGCTGTTACCAGTCACTGTAAATAATTGAGGACATATGATTTATAGGTACCATAATGCCTCACAAAAAAATTTAATCGAAGAAAACATGAGGAAAGTAAGTTATTACAGGACATATATTTTTAATGTACTGATTCATACCCAGCGATTTATCCAGGTGACAATAAATCTTGTGATGTATTCGTAGTACCTGTTAGCTGGGTTTGAAAGTGAATCACTAAAGACTTAAAAGATAATACCTGAAACCAGCAGTCAACTCTTAAACGTTACTTATACATTAATAACTTGTGATTCCTTCGTATTTCCTTTTGCTCGCCAGTTCTGCAGTATGTTCATGCTGCATTTGAATTCCGCCCAGTTAATACAAGAGCAGATCAAAATCAACCCGAAATTTTGACTATTTGCTTGGTGGTTTGGCCGGATTGGCGCCTCCTGCTGGCCGGTTCTGTGCCGCGGGCCTCATGTTCGACACCAATGGTTCAGACCCGAAGCGTGTTGGACATTGAGGTCGACGCCTCCTGAATCCCGTTGTCCTCCTCTTACAGAGATCTCTGTCAGCTTGCTGTCGGTCATCGTGACGTTCTGTGGCATCGTCCTCCTCTCCGTCTCCCTCTTCGTCTCCTGGAAGCTCTGCTGGTTGCCATGGCGGGACAAGGAAGGTGGAGGTCTGAGCCTGACGTCGGGGCTGCTGCCGGGGAGCGCCGGCATCGGGAGCCTGGGGGGCGCCGCGGGGTCGTCGCTCCTGCCCCCTCTGCTGCAGAGGAAGGAGGGCCACTCCTCTTCCTCGCTCTATCCCACCCTGGGCCAGCAGGGCCAGCACCACCCCCATTTCTCTGAGCTGGTGGGGCTGGAGCGAGGGGAGGTCGGAGGGGTGGTTGGGGGGCCACACGAGACCCAGGAGCACTCCTACCTGGATATGGACTCGTACCCCAACAATGCTGGTAAGAGAGAGACGTCAGCCGCTCTTCATCCTGACTGGAAGACTAATGGAGCGCTTCAGTCAATATCTCCTCATTTTAATAAACTCACAGAAAGCCCGATTTAATACATTTACCTGCGTACTGTAAAAATAATTTGTCTGTGCCGCACCGCGGTGATGAATGCTGACCATTAATGTACTTATAAATGGGGTTTGGTTCTGTGGGGCTCCACATTCAAAGAATATTACTTTTTCATCCTTATTTCATACACTTAGTTATATGGCAGCTTTTCCTTTTAGTCGAGGTTTAAACCACAGTAAATATTATCTGCGTTATTATTATAGTAGTATAATATAGTGGAAGGGTTTTTTTTGCTGTCAAGGGTACAAATGTAACGTTGACACTTTTAAAAATATATATTATTTACATTTGGGAACTTGTTCAAATAGAATACTTAATAATGGAATCGCAATTTGGTTTATTTACAAACTAATACGTTTGCATGACGATCATTTATACAGAATAAATCAGTTGGACAGTGCAAAACAGACTAAAATACCTAAGATTTAACAATTTATTAATTATTTTATGATACTGCAGTGTGCAGAACATCTAATGTTTGTGCAAATTGCTTTAAATATGTTTACAGTTTAAGTTAGGGTTAAGGAATAAAAGATGAATTGTGAAAAAGTAAAGGCCCTAAACATAATGATCTTTAGTGCATTTTCTGACGCAACATTTAAAAAAAAAAAATCTACAGTTTTCCAAAATAAAATTGTCAATTTAGGTTGCACAAAGTGTGAATTTTAGCTAATTGATGACATTTCTGGTGTATTATCATTACCAGCAGTCCTAATACAGATACTTCAGTACTGTAACATCCCTACAGGCCAGTTAAGTTCATCATGAGTGGATAGAAGCCTAGGCAGCAGGGATATTAACCGGCAGCAGACAGATTCCAGGGTTTTCTTGAACATGAGCTGATATCACACCCGTGAGTTTCCTCTGCTGCCGTGTTTATGCCGGCTGTCAGGACCCGAGCCGGTCGTTCATCATTATTCCCAGTCAAATGTTTGCTGGCTGCCTTTATTGCCGCTGGATGTGCCTCCTTTCACATCACCGCATGAGCTTTTATGCTGGCTCATGTTCTGCTATTGTAAATATGTCTGCCCGCTCCTGTTTTTTTCCGCCTCCTCCCACCGCTGCTGGTAAATCACTGCCTTTTAAATCAAAGTAATACAGTCAATGCGATCAATGGCGCTGACGAAAACGTTGGTGTTTGGAGCCGCTGTCGGTCGTGACGGAGGAGGAATGTGAGTCAGTGAAGGTTTGTTTTTGTCCGTGTTTGTTTCCCCCGCTGGCAGGAACGCTGAAGCTGAGTCAGACGTCTCCAGACGTCCCAAACACAGAGGGTGGAGCTCATCCCCAGAAAGACCTGCCCAATGCTCTCTCTCAGCAGCAGGTCACGCCACGGTCAGTGCCCAGTGAATGACTTTGTGTTCGTGTGTTTCCTTTTTGTATTAACATATGAGATCAAAATACAAAGGCTCGGGACGACAGACTTGTATCAAAGGGTCAATAATTGAGTTTATGAGTTGAGTTTCCAGTCGAGTTAAAGTTGAGGTTAAAGGGGTTATATTATGCAGAATTCTAATGGTTTCAAAACAGTAATAATCGTCCCCATATCTGGAATGATGCCCCAGAAGTGAAGACCTTGTCCTCTCGCGCCCTGGCTTGTTTCAGTTTTTAAAAAGTGTGTTGCTCCAACCAGCCAATCAGAAATCAAACCCTATATAGTGTCATCAGGGGTTTAGCCAATCCCAATCAAGGTAGGCCCTCCCTTTGGCTCCTCCCACAATCAGGCAGCTCTGCTCTGGCACATGGCACCACCTCTTCCCAAGATGGGCATGTGTGGGCGGAGCCAGTCCAGCTCACACAGACACAGCAGATTCTGGATGCAGCTTCTATGATCCAATATTGAAATAGAGGAAAAATCAAGGAAAAGATGGTTTTTGTGGTGATATACTTTGACTACAACATTTTTGAGATAAGAGCCATGTGGAATTGTTCAAAAAGCTGGAATGTATGACTCCTTAAAAGAAAGAGATGATGGATCCCGCATGGTTCAATCTAATGGATTTGTCACCAAAAAGCCTGTTAAGGCACCACGCCCTACAGTCGGTCACATTGGTGCAAGGATGTGCTGAAACCCTCCAGGATTCAATAATCGTTGTATCATCAGTTCACAACGTTTATTTCCCCCTTAAGCCCCACCTACATGGCCTCTAAGACCTTGTTTACGCGACGTTTCGAGTGAAAAAGCAGCGTTTTTGCGTTTCTGTTTCACGAAATTTTTTTATTTACGCAGCAACATTTTGAAAATGACGTCCGTTTTCACAGAAACACTGAAAATGATGACGTAGGCATGCCAGGCCACAAGTTGGCACTCTTGTTTGTTTTTGTAATGAAACCACACTCAAGTGCTCGAACTGTCAACTATAAAACTGCCAATTCCCAGCAGAATATGGACTGGGAGTCACGACACTCGGGAGGAAATGTTGTTCTTATTGTGCAAAAGAACTATTTACTATGGCTGTGATGCGAATGCGCTAGCAGCGTTTCAGAACAGTTTCACCTGTTTTCTACAAGAGCGTGAACGTTTCGCGAAACTTTCCCACCTTGGGAGCTATTCTGACAAATTTAGCTTTTTTCGGGGCTCTTTGAATTGATGTCGTGTAAACGGGGCCCAAGAAAGACTGCAGGCCCCCTCTACTAGCGAGGTATACCTGCCTGCTCTCTGACAAAAGTATGAAGGGTTTCCATGAAGACTCTTAAGAAACTGTAAATGTAATATTGAAGTAATCTAAGTAAAACTAATTTTACCTACTCAACTATTGTACTAAACCTCCAACAAGACGTCCCACCACAAATGTGACATTCTGTACAAATTATTATATATAAGCTCTAAAGGGACAATCACATATTTTGGTGCTTCGGTTGGGATTAGATTAAGATTATGTTGAAGGTTACAAGGTGAGTTCAGTGCAAGTCTTTTGAGAAACAAACGCATGTCAGCGTAATGTCCCCAAATGGCATGGAAACGTGTTTGTGTGTGCCGTTGTGATTAAATCGATTCAGGACTGAGCCTTAACGTCCAGCTAATGACCTTTAAGCTACATGCTAACAGCAGGGGGGCCCACTTGCTGAAAAGCCACATTTGAAAACACGAGCCTCCAAATCATATAAGTTAGTTTAAATTGATTTGTTAATGTTTCTCTGCTCTAATGAACACTTTCGAAGTCTGGGAGAGATTTGTGGCTGGATTTTTGTCTCAAATAATATTTGAATTGCTGAATATGAAAATCTCATGGTTAAGAGAGGCTTTACAGTTTTTGACGGATGGACACAAATCTTTCACAGATATTATATCTTGGTTTGATAATCCTCAATGTGACACACGATTGTGTAAGGATGGAGGGAAATCTTTCAATTTCCCAGAAATGTATGCAGGTTTTCTCTTATGAATCACGTCATGTTCATGTGTGACGATGTGGAGCTGTGAGCGTCTGCGTCTCCCCTTCACTTAATATTCATCCTCTGAGCTCTTGTGCGTCTGTCCAGGCCCAAGCCCATGACTCACCAGCTCTCCAGCCCCGATTTCCACGGCGAGGAGAAGGAGCAGGTGACCAGCATCGGGCAGATCAAGCCGGAGCTGTACAGGCCCAAAGGCGACCAGGGCGAGGGGAAACAGGGCGACAACTGCGGCAAGATCAGCTTCCTCCTGCGCTACGCCTTCAAGTAAGCCGGCGAGTCGAACGCCGAGCCGCTCGGCCTGTCAGAGTCTGTGGAGAGTGAAGAGTTTCAGCATGCATACATTGTTGGAAGACAAACAGCGGGGCTGTTGCATCAGCGGCGCGTTAGCCTAAAGCTGCTGCACCAGCGTCTACGTGCAGCTCTTATTGACTTTAGCTGTCTGGAGGACCGCTTTGATCAGAATAGTGAAAACGCGTATCGCTGCTTCGCTGCATTCAAAAAAGGGAACCACAAAGGAATCCTCACAGGTACGAGGCGAGGGGAACGCTGCGCGGGTACCAGATGTTTCTGAGGGCAGTTTTCATGGCAGCTCATGCAACAGATGCTCATTTCTGCCTTGGCTGCTGATCTACGTCACGCTAATAGATGAGCTAACAAATTCAACACATTTCCAACTAATGGGTAAAACTGGCAGTAGATGGGTGAGTCCATTCAAAGATTCATGGGGGAGTCGCAAAGTTTCCCTTGATTTTATTGAGTACATAATAATTTTTTTTTTCTGTCTTAAAAATCACGTGAGTCTGCATTTAATTAATTTATGTCACAAAACTACTAAGTTTAAGCGTTTACACTAAGGCCCCGTTAAGACGACAACTTTCCGAAAATGCTCGGACTCTGTTTCCATGGAAACGGGAGAAAACGCAGCTTTTGCTGAAGTGCTGCTGCTATAGTAGTAAACAACCCCACCCACATGAAAAATACATAATTTTCAGCATTTCTGCCATTTCCGTGGAAACGGATATTGTTTTCAAAACGTTGTCGTGTTCATTTGTTCATCTTATTGAGAGCCCCAGCAGCTCCTGATGTACTGCAGGAGCTATTCTGCCCGGGGCCGCCTCCTTTTTCATTACAAATTTTATCTACAATATTACATACAAAGCTACACACACACACGCAAAAGCACACAGGACAAACCGTGAAGGCTTAATGTGAAACCAAATGAAATATATCTGTCAAAAGAACACATAAAACCAAAAGCACCACACAATAGCTATGGGGGTCAAATCCAAACATCTAAATAAAACACTCGTGTAAACGCAAAACTTTTCTGAAACAAAAACCTGAGATTGTAAACAGCGGGAGAGAAAATGCAGAATGTGAAGAGCCTAAGATGAAGATGAATTGGTTAAAAAATATGGCTTCATTGAAGAAACGGACCGAAATAGTGCTGAATGCATCGTTTGAGGTGAAAAACTGGAAAAAATTTTAAACTGTTTAAGAGATTTTAACAAACAGAATTTAACAAAGAAATAGTTTTTCAAATATTGTGAGGTTCCTCCAACAGTGTTTTTTTTTTTTTTGTCGCTACACAGGGCGTAGTGGGGCGTCATCTTAGTTTACAAGGGTAGAAATTTGTGTCCCTGAAGAAAGAGGCCTGGAGTCACTGAAGTTGATCATGCGTCTGGCGAGTGTTGTGTCTCTCTGCGCTCCACTTTGATGGGAGCGGTGGTTGTGAAGTTCTTCAAACGCTTCGTCGGAGGGCCGCAGACACAGACGCTGGTTTACAGAGAGAGAGGGTTGAGAGTTTCTTCTTGTTGAGAAAATATCTCGCAGCATGTTTATCTACTTCAGAAGACACACACACAAAAAAAAAGCAACAAATCTCCAACTAAAGTAGAAAATAATGTGTGGTGGCAAATTTTGGTTTATTTTTTTCCCTCACTGTGGAAAACGCCATGCATCGGTACGTTGTTGTCTCCGCTGTGGTGTGGCTTGTTTATGATAATAACACTGGAATATTAATGTTTGGGAAAGAGAAAGAGGCGCCATTAACCCACAAAGCGGCAGCCGTGTCTTTGATGTAGATTGCAGCGGTTACTTTCATTTTGCTCCTCCGTCGAGTGTTTGCTGCTGGAGAATTTGGGTCTCAAGTATGTAATTGGTGGGCGCCGCGCTGCGAGTGTACAGATGCGAGCGTGACCCGGTGGGCTGCGTGCTCTGGAGGCGGGCGGCTCCGTCCACGGTGCTACTTTTCTGCCCCGCCGCGGGGGAACGTTACAATGGACCAAAGTGCTGATGGTCAGAAAAGAAAGGGAGCGAGCAGCCGGCTCGGTCGTGAATTATATATGGCGAGCCACTTTAAACAGCAGCCCTGTCAACACATAATAACACCAGGCTGTGTTATAGGTGAAGCTACATATACAGGGAATTAGCAGGGGGAGCTGCAGACTGTAGATAGGGGAATGATGGAAACAACTCATGACGACACAAGATAATCTATGTTGTCGCGCGGCGGCGTGTCATTACACCGTTTCGGCACTGTGCAAGAGGGAGAAGGTTCAACTTGAAGTGGGAGAGGTTGACTGCACCGTGATAAGATTGGTATGTTAATGTTGGAGACCCCTGTGTTTGGAGTGTAACAGTCAGAACAACAATGTCAATCTTCCTCACGTCCTCTGGGAAAGGCGTTTCTATTGACAATCCCATTAAAAGCTGACACATTGCCTCTGTGGGAGTAACAGCTAGCTCTCAGGGCATTGTCTGCCAGGAGTAAGGCCGCGAATTTCGCTGGCTGTTCAAGCAGCGAGAGGTATATTCTCTGGAGCGCGCCTCGGGGATTGTGTGAAAAACGTTTTTTTAGTCGTGGTTTCCTGTCCTGTGAGAAAGACACACACCAAAAAAATGGCCTTTTATTCCATTCAAAGTGCAGGAAAACGAGTCCCAATCGGCGAGTTGGCTTTTTATTTTCTTCTCATTTCTTCTCTGTGTTCACAAGCTGAGTGTTACTTCATCGATCTGCACATCATCCAGGATGAACAAAGGCCGATTTTAAGCAAAACTTAAAAGCCTCCTATTCTCCAGCTACTGAGCATGTGCAAGAGAATTGTTTGCGATGCACAGTTGCAGCATTTCAGAATGTTGTGTTTCCCCCCGTGGCCAGCTGGACGGAGTCCGAGCTTTTTCGCAAAAAGTTCCACCTTGGAAGCCGTTTTCAAAAAGTTGCATCTTCAGCGGCTCTCAGCACCGTCGTTAAACGGACACCCAAGACGTTATGAAAGTTTCCAGTTTTCACTTGAACACGTTGTGTGTCGGTGTCAACGTGTTTAATTGGCATAGTAAATGAAATCGATAGGCAGTCAGTGAGATCGGCCTCCACCACCGATCGAGTAGCTTTGGTGAAAACATGGAAAATACAGCGCTTAACTGGCAAGACAAGGACGCTCCTGTTTGATCTGTGCGGAGGACGAGGATTGTGTTGTGTTGCCTTGGTGACGATCGTACTTGAAGCACGCCACTTGATCGGTCTGAAAAATGTCATACGGTGCGTAACAGACCGTGACTAAAACATTGGGCCAACAGGTCAAACAGTCACACGGACCCTGAACAGAAAGGCTCCCAAAGCCCGGACTCGAACCGGGGCTCCTCCTCTCTCTCCGCCGTGCAGCAGATCGCTGTAACCTCGAGCCTCGCTGGGAAGCAGGAGGGTTCAGGCAGGCGACTGGAGAGTCTCCTCTGCCAACATACGACCAAATCATCCGGGATTATGTGATTATCAGGCACATATTTAAATTAGTCAGGGCTTTATCTGAATATGAAAATATTCATCTGGCTGTGGATGTGATTTCTCGCCGCGGTTTGCCCTCCACATCGTCCCGATGATTTGATGTGATTGCGGAGTCAGCATGTTTATCCCATAGCCTTAATTGGATGTGATTCAAAGGTAAACACGTGTCCATATTGGCCACGGTGGTATTGTCGACAGGAGTAGAGCTTGTTCGCGAGAGGTACACAGAGAGGGGGCGGTGTTGTGGCGTGGGGTGGGGGGGGTGGGGGGGGGGTGGGGGGGGGGGCCCGGGGGGGTCACCACTGTACTCTGCCCTGCCGATCCTTCCTCGGCCCCAAAGTTCACGCCGCTCTCCGATAGCAGTTAATGAAGCGCTGACACGTCGGTTAACACGCGGAGACACACACTAACAAGGTCTGATTAAAGGCCTCCGAGCCATCTTCATCATCATCTGGTAATTAAATACATAACGGAACGGCGCGGGGGGAGAGGCGGCCGCGGCCGCGGCGGTGTGACGGACCGCTCGTGTGCATCGGCCGACTCGTGTGTGTGTGCAGCCATGTTGCATGTTTACACGCTTTGTGTGCGTGACAAAGGAATACTGCTACTCTGCTTACCGTGCGAATTTGAGTGTGTGTGTCTGCTTAAAGCTATTTTTAGACCAAAGCTGCAACAATCCTTTTTTCTTTTTTTTTTGGTTTACTACATTAAAACGCATTCACACTATAAAAGGCGAAACAGTAATATCACACGCAATATTCTTGTCACTTTACTCTTTTTCATGAGTTTGGGATGATAAATCTCTTTATAAAACTAGAATATATATCAAATAGATAAATACCATGATTGGAATAAGTATATATGATCTATTTAGTATTAGATAAGTTTGAATATCACAATATTCTCTGACGTAGCTTCTCGGATGTGCAACTAATTATAAATACTCACATTACTGGGTATTTCAGTGTATGTCTGTGGCAGGGTTGTCAAAAACATTTTAGGTTAGGGGTCATATACAGCCCAGTTTCATCTCGAGTGAACCGGACCGGTAAACTCGTGACATAATAAGCTTTAAAATTAAACTTTAAAGTTTTTCTTTGTTGTAGTGCAGAGTATACGCAATGAAAATGTCTATATATTCAAAAACTGAACAATTACTACTGAAAATTACTACAATCTCAACATAAAAGCTTTTTTTTAATGATACTTTCTGGTGGAAAATACAATGAAATGTCAAAAAAACAAATTCCAAAGTCAAAAAATTCAGTGCTTTGTTGGAGGTTTTTACCATTTGCTTGGTGGTTTGGCCGGTTTGGAGCCTCTGGTGGGAAGGTTTTGGCCCACAGGCTTTATGTTTGACATCCCTGGTCTATGAGGTATTTTCAGTCGTATCTTTCAATTTGCACCGTATAATCTGCTTTTCAAATCATGAGTCACTGCCAAGTACGCCAAATTCAGAGTCAGTAAATTAGTTTATTCACTTAAAGAAAATCCCCCACTTTATATCGACATTCATTTACAAAACAAATTGTGTATTTTTATTATATTCTCTGAGAAATGTTCTTTGAATGCAGATCTTTTAAATTGAATCCATTATGAATGAATGCAGCTAAAAGCAACATATAGTTCTAAGAAATGCTTAAGAAAGGAGAGAAAACTGAGAAATACTGAGAGAAGAGAAGGACAAATCAGATAAAATACCTGTGCAGAGGGAGCCTGACATACACAAAGAAATCCAGTAATCCGATTACATGATATATCTCTTTAAATCGCACATAAACACTTCTATCGGACTAGATTGTTAGATTGACCCAGTTGACATAAGCGCAGTTATGATCCAATGGTGTTGCAGTTTAAAAGATAAAACAAACAAAGAAAAACACAATAACCAGTTTGATCTTTATACTGGAGCGTTTCCAGGTAAAGTCGGGTGTGAGATCACGAGTGGGTGTCTCGAATGGCCAATAATATGTTCCGGTATGGTTCAATTGGTGCCATGAAAATTAAACTCAAAAGCAAAAACAACCAACAGCACCGACTTGTGGCCCAACATGCTGACTACACAGTTTTTCTACCGTTTCCGTGGAAACGGACATCATCTTTCAAAATGTTGCCTTGTAGACGCGAAAAGGAAACGCAAAAGCTTTTTACATCCTCAATGCATGCGACGACTCATCACCGTTTTCATTCTGCGGACTTGTTTTGAATAAAGAAAACAAAGCTTTTTTTTTTTTTTTTTTTTTTAGTTTAAATCCGTTTATTCCAGTTGCTCCTGATGCTTTCCTGAAAGACGTGTCTGCTTTAGATCTCGTGTAGATCGCAGATAAAAATGTTTTCAATTATTTCACGTCCTCGAGAGGGAAAACATTGTATCATTGGAGGGAAGAAAAAACAAAAAGACCAAATGGAACGGTATTTAATTTTTATCATTTCCTCATACATAAGCATCCACTTTGATGATCATTTGAGATTCAAATCATCCCAGTTTGTGCACAACAGCTTTGGATAATCTATCCCCCATTGATTAAAAGTACATTACATATGCAGTCAATCACACGCGGTTTCATGATTCCACAGGACGACGCTTGCATGTTTTACAGTGTGTGTATTTTAATTTTGCATGTGTTTCCTATGAGAATTTGTTGCTGATGAGTATTTATCCTCGTGCAGTTTGTTATATTATTCATTCAAAAGTCGTTTTTTTCTCCATTTTCCAAGTAAGACACTTTCAGATTGCTTCTTCTCGAGGTGGAAAAGCTACAATCCTGCTCATTTATTGACATCATCGTGCATTTGAGTCGGAAAAAACCCCCCCAAACAAGTCAATATCAGTAAAAAATACATGAGTTTGCTCACGACCGTACAGTCTTGTACGGTCACAACTTTTTATTTATGATCCGAGTAGCTCCGAGTTAAGTTAAGGATGATTGATGAGCCCGGCTTTGGGCTGATTCTGTCTCACTGCCTCGACATCTGTGCGTACATTTAGCATCGCTGATCATGCAGACGTGAGCCAGCTGCAGGGAAAACACACGCAACAAACGCATGCATGCACATATGCACGTCCCACACAAGCTATTCTGGCTCCCAGGATACAAAACCTCCCACTCCACAGTGCTGCACAGGTGTTGTAAGTCTGTGTGTGTGTGTGGGCTTATCCTGTCTGGGTCTTACGGAGTATTTGTGTAAATCCCGACCGACCCCTGGCTTTTTATAAGAACGTGGAAGTCTAATGCCGTTTGCTCTGTGTGTTTGTGCATGTCTCAGCACGGAGCAGTTGGTGGTGAAGATACTGAAAGCTTTGGACCTGCCAGCGAAGGACGCCAACGGCTTCTCTGATCCGTATGTGAAGATTTACCTACTGCCAGACAGGAAGAAGAAATTCCAGACAAAGGTGCCTCCCACTCCCACCGCTCGCTCTCACCTGTCTGAAACGCATTTTCAAGGCTACAAAAACAACAGCAAAAATCTGAAATCTTTTCAACCCTTTCACATTCCGTTCAGCTGTTTCAGATGTCTTTGAATGTCTCGGGAAGCCAAATGCAGATCAGGTGCAATTACAGAAGCCAGAGACCACAGTAATCCAATGGGATGAGGGCTAAATGGGTTTCTGGACAGAAGGTACAGAAAGTAACCAGACAAGCTGACAAAGAGACAAAGAGACAGACACACTGGAAGGGCTCAACAAGACACAGCTGACAACAATCAAGGGGAAATCAGAGGAGGAATCGAGGGTGGAGAAATAAAGACGCTGAACTGAAGTCAGGCAGGGAATGTGAAAGCAGACGTTGGTGATGCGTCGATACCGTCCAAACACATGCAGAAAAAAACTAAAAAAAAACACATGTGGCATGCACATAGTAGCTCTGAGCCCGGTGTATGTGCGGCTAAACGGTAAACGTGGTGTAAATCTGGGGTGTGAGACTAGTTTTCCCAAAGGGTCACATGAAAACTTTGCTCTGAAATTGAGGGTAAAAGATTTCAGATGACTTGAGTTTTGCTCAATAAGAATTATCTCTTGATGAAAAGCAGGTTTTTTTAAAAACACGATTTTAATGAACTTCTGTTACTCTTCGTCGCTTTTTCTTTCCCAGTTTGTGTCTGGAAATCATGATTACATTTTTCTAAATTTCTAATTCAGTAAATATGTAAATAAAAATGACTTTTTCCTCATAAATCATCTTTTTTTTTTTCCCCCACTGTGAAACATAACTTTTGTGAGGTAAAGATATGTGGCTCTGCAAGCCAAGGCGATAAACCCAACCGATAATGTAATAATGGCCAATAACGTGGAAGAATGTGACCATTTTCGAAGTAATAAAGCCAATAATGACGGTAATTTTCCTTTGATTGAGGATTTCCCAGTAGATTTCCTGAAGCTCTGTGCAGATTTCCCCGAGGGCCGGTCATGCAGAGCCGCACTAAGTGGATAGAGTGTGTTATTTGGTCTCTTTTAAAGAGTCCAGGTCTGATTTTAAGAAATAAAACTCTGATTTATAAGTGCAGGAGTCGCGTTCGTATGTCTTTTCGTCTCTGAGATGACGTTAAAGGTCTTGACATCATCAAGTCGGAGCTGTTTTTCTCTCTGCTGTGATGACCCAGCCTCCTCATTACAGTATCAGAACTCTAATCTAATCTGGGAACATAATTTATTCAGGATAATGTGCTTCAGACTACCACGTATCGCTGCCGCTCAACTCCTGGGTGTCATTCTGCTGTTTGAGGACAGTAAAGTCAATATTTAAGTACATTTCAGGGTGTTCTGTACCAGGAAATGTGCCCTTCGCCCTCCAGAAGGCCCTCGTCTCGTCTAATTTATTCTCTGAGGAGAAAGTTAAAAACTTACGAGCTCTCCAGCCTCAGTCCGCCGTGTGATATCCATAAATATCACCGGGCCTTCTGAACAGCCTTAGGATAAAACACAGAGAAATTCAGGGAGTTTGAAAGGGTCACAATTGAGTGCAGCGCTGCTAAAGTGTAAAAAAAAACAAGCTCTCAGCGGCAATGAAGCCGTACCAGTTCAAAATTTCTCCCTTTTGGTTTCCTCTTTTGTGCGATTGTCTCCTGCATATCACAAAAGCCCCTTCAGCCACCGCAAAGCATGAATGCTTCTTTCCATTTGCATAATACAGCTCCTCTTTTGTTTGGAGTGTAGGTGATTGTTTAATTTCAATCACATGCTCATTACCATTGAATTTCTGCACGACTCGCAGCGCTTTCATCCATCCAGCTGCTTTCAAAAGAGGAAACAGACATCACCTACCACTAGATGTAGTCTGCTTTCGACAAAAAAACTCTCCGCTTTCTCCCTCAGCTGCAGGTTTAATCCAAAACCAACAAGTAATCATCGAGCGCTAATAAGCCGGAGTGACAGATCCTCTCATGCAAAAGCTGAATTCGGAAAAATGGCGTGTGTCACATTTTAATTATCTCGTGCTTTATTGCACGGCGGCTTTTGTATTGAAAAGATTTGGTGGCAAATAGTAAATCAACCAATGATGAAAGTTTGTGTTGGAAGAGTGAGACGGAAGGAAAATGAACAAATTAGATCTGAAACGTGTTAAAATATGATGAGCGGGGTATTATAGTGTGCGTGTGTGTGTGAAATGTACTCGAGAATATAAAATATGGGTATTTAAGTTCCAAGCTGTATTGCATGTTCCATCTATCTATCTGTCAACCACACGCTTTATGAATATAGATAGCGTTTGTACAGTGTGTGTGTGTGTGTGTGTGTGTGTGTGTGTGTGTGTGTGTGTGTGTGTGTATTTTGACATTATATGGGGTCAATGCACAGAGAGTGAAGCCCAGTAATAATGTGGCGGCCCGTGTGTGTGTGTGTGTGTGTGTGTGTGTGTGTGTGTGTGTGTGTGATTGTGTAGATATAAACTAGTCATATAAAACAAATTATCCTCACATATTAAGTACTTTCAAGAAAAAGCTTACAAAGTGCATAGAATATAATATATATTGCTAACCATATGTACAAATTAGAGAAAAAAAGGACACAGTACACATAATAACAACAGTAGATAATTTAAGAACAAACATAAGAAATAAAAGAATAAACACATTAAAATAAGTACATATAATAGATGCCAATTGATAAATGAATATGAGATACAGTAAATAGTGATATTGTATAAAAGGGAGAATGTCTGGATGTGTTAGGGGAGAAGGGTTTTTTTTTTTTTTTAAATGTAGTTTTAGATTTTTATTTTATTCCAGCGGCACTGATTTAATCTTTTATCCCAAAAGAAGACGTGAAATTCACTTTTCTCCCTCAGACGAAGAAACAAGGTCAGCCAGTGCGCTGGAGGTTAATTGTGTTGCCCAAAGGCATTTCAACCGGGATGCCACACCGTATTAATCAAACCCATGTGTAATTTCATTCTGCGTCCTGCTCTCCCGTGTGTGTGTGTGTGTGTGTGTGTGTGTGTGTGTGTGTGTGTGTGTGTGTGTGTGTGTGTGTGTGTGTGTGTGTGTGTGTGTGTGGGTGTGTGTGTGTGTGTGTGTGTGTGTGTGTGTGTGTGTTTATATAATACATCCGTTTCAACTTATGATGTCTTTTTTTGGGATTCATACGACTCCCAACAGGTTTCTGATAGTTACAGTCTTTAAAGGGTGGGAGGATGAAAACTGAGGTTAATCCCTGGGATTACCACACCACACACACTTTGTCTCACACTAAATGGTGACGTGTTTCACATTGTGACATGCTGCCATTAAGGTCCGTTGGGATCCACAGGCAGAACAAACAATAACTTCCTTCAAATCATTCATTTATATTATGTCACGATTATTAATTTGTTCCAGACATGTCAAAACATACCAACAAATCAATTTACACTAATACATATATTATATATGTATATATATATATATATATATATATATAAAAACACACACACAATTATTTTGTTACTAGTTATAGTTTCACACTTGTTTCATCATCCTTATTTATCTGTATTGGGTTCACAATAACTGCAGTTTTAAACCTGTACAATTCATAGTTTGACCACACACTTCTTTCTTTTAATCACGAGTTCTTCTCAGAATTTAATATCACGTTGGGAAAAGGCGTCCCTACGACCCTCCTGAAGCCCTGTTCTCTCAAAACTATTGATTTACATACAAAGGATTTGTTCACATTTTCCATTTATTGTGTATAAAACTGGCAAAAGATGAGCAGAGAAGGATAACAGAGAACGAAACATAACATAGAGGAACAGATTTGCACTTTATCAAACAGACTGTCTTGTGTTTTTTTTTCTGCATTCGATTAGAATATGTTTTATTTGAAGATTCTAAATGCGTCTTCAAAACAGCTGTAAGCCATATTTATCCAGCTGAATAAAAGAAAAAAACAGCTGCTCTGTGACTGGAGCGCAATAGTCAATAAAACCAGTTAAATGCAGATATAATTGTTACATTAAAAAAAAGCAACACTGTCCATTATAGCATACAAATTACTATACAATTATATAATGTATGTACGTCGCAGTAATGCTATGTATGGGGAATGCAGGAGAAAAGCAACCGAGACGTTTGGGAATGAAGAGTCGGTAAACGAGCGAGATACAGATGCTGTTACACATTTATTTCTTAGGTTTACTAGACAACATGTAATTCAGGAAACCCATTAGTGGCCGGATAAAGAGAAAAGATAGAGATTGTTAGATTAGTCTAATTCGGAGATGTCAAGTCGAAATGTTTTGTTTTATTTTATTCCCTTTAGTCCGTTTACTTTGAATCTTTATGGGTTTTTTGTATTTCTGTATATTATTTTTGATTGTTGCTTCACTTTGTTTTTGGAGGCGCTGGATATAAAAGTATTTCATTATTCATGTTTTCATTATTCTTGTTGATCCTTTATGTTCTTTTCTCCTTCTCACTGTACTTCCTTTTCATTTTTCTCTTCTTTTTCTCCTCCTCCTCTCTTACTCATTTCTCCTTCCCCTTTTATTTTTTCTATTTCCTCTTCTTTTTCTCCACTTTCCGCCTCCTTTTTCTTCCTCTCCTACCCTCCTTCTCACTCTCTTCACTTTTCACGTCTTCCTCCACTCATTTCTCCTCCTCCTCTTCTTCTTTTCTATTTGCCCTTCTATTTCCCCCCTCTCCATTTCCCTTCTCCTCCTCCTTTACTCCCCCTTCACACGATTTCCTCCAGGTTTTGTCTCCATCATCTTTTTCTCTTTCTCCTCCTTTTTTCAGGCACTCTTTTCTTACCCTCCTCAAAATTCTCCTGTAACTTTTCCCTTTTTTCTACTTCTGTTGCTTTTCTCTCCTTCACTTTTTCTCTCCTTTTCCGATTTCCTCCTCTTTGTCTCCATTTTTTTCTCCTCCTTTCTCTTCCTCCTCCTCCACCCATTTCTCTTACCTCTCATCCTTTTTCACTCCCCCCTTCTCTTCCCCAGTTTTACCTGTTTTCCCCTCATTTCAGTCCACCTTTCTCCTCCTCTTTCTTGTCTCCTTCTTCTAACGTGGTCTGCTAAATAAAAGTGTCATTGGGCTCCCAGATAAATGTCTTTTCCTCTACGTCTCCGTCTCTCCCTCTCAGGTCCACAGAAAGACCTTAAACCCAGTTTTCAACGAGACCTTTCAGTTCGGCGTGCCACTCAACGAGCTACATTCCAGGAAGCTGCATTTCTCCGTGTACGACTTCGACCGCTTCTCCAGACACGACCTGATCGGACAGGTGGTGGTGGACAACCTGCTGGACTTCAGCGAGGGCAGCGGGGACAAGCCGGTGTGGAGGGACATCGTGGAGGGCACGGCGGTAAGAAACCGGACGCCGCCGCCGCCGGCCGGCAGAGGGAGCGAGACGCGAACGAGCCCGGTGGCGTGGCGGGTGAATCGTTGGGCGCCGCGGCCCTCGTAGGAAGGCTCCAGCGCTCAGAGGTCAAAACCCCGTTGACACGTTGTCAAGTGAAAACGGAAAGCTTTCGTTGCGTTTACACGACGGTACCGGAGCCACTGAAAATGCAACGTTTTTCAAAATGGCTCCTAAGGTGGAACTCACTCGAACTCCATCTCCGTGGAAATGGGTCATAGTGAATAGCTCTTCTGCACATGCTCAGTCGACGGACAATCAGAACAAAGTTTCCTCCGTCGTGTCATGACTCCCGGTCCATATTCTCCTGGGCCTTTTATTTTGACAGTCACCGTAACAGCAGTCCAACTTGGTCGCCTGTCCGTACGAATTTCCACGTACTCCCATTTAAAAGTTATAGCGTAGTGTTTATTTGTACGTACTTGGGTGTGGTTTTATTACAAAAAACCAACAACAGCGCCAACTCGTGGCTCTGCATGCCAACTACATAGTTTTCAGTGTTTCTGTCGGGAACGGACATTGTTATCAAAACGTTGCTGTCTTAACATGAATCTTTTTTTATCAAGAAAATAAGCAAAGAGATGAGAAACAAACTGAACGCAACAGAAATATCATCTCACAATAGGCGTCAACAAGGTTTCTCCAAAGTAAAAAGTCAAATGCTCAATATTTAAAGAGCTATATTAATCTTTCAAGAGCAGAACAGAGAGTTTATAGATCAGGTAATTCAAATTAGGCTCTCAGGTTGCTCTGATTGCATTGAAATTCAGGCAACAGCATGCGTTTTAAATAAATAAATGAAAGAAATCTGAGGAAACTCAACCAAGGTTGTATGGAAATCATACTATCAGATTATGATAATAATCCATTGATAGGCTCCTTCTATGTGTCAGATGTGCATTTGCTTGCACGTGCACGTGATCGTACTATGAAGAGAGGATGCACAGGAACTGTCCAGCTCGCAAATTGCCTGAAGTAAAGGTTAATTCGGAGTCGGGTAATGTGAAAAATCCAGCTCCGGAGAGTCCAGACAGATTAGTGGAAAGGCACATCCAAACTTTATATTAGCCCGTGTCCAAATAGATTTATATGAAATATTCATAGGAGGCTATTAGCAAATTAGAAAGAGGGAATTCTTTAAAAAAAAAAAAAATTGGCGTGAGCGTTTAATTTGTGAAATAAGTTTAAAGCATCAGCGTGCCAGTGGTTGTTCGGTGTTTCACTTTGGGAAGTATTGATCAGCGAGGCTCAGAGCCACTGAGGAGTCATCACGCCGCACTGTGACCTGAATACCGCCGGTGTCATTACCGCGGTGCCACCGAGACCACAGGCAGTGAGAAGATCAGTGGAAGGGGCGAGAGAGCGGGAGAGAGAGAGAGAGAGAGAGAGAGAGAGAGAGAGAGAGAGAGAGAGAGAGAGCGAGAGAGAGAGAGAGAGGGATAAAAAAAGCCTGGAGAGTCGTCGCCTCCGCTTAACACTTCCCTCCACTCGGGGACTTCGACAGATTGGCATATGATTCATTTACAGTGACGGCACTTCCCCTCTGCCTAAACACTCTGCCTGTCTGTATTAGAACGCCCGCTGTCGCCCGTCGTCAATCACACGTGTCGCTCTATTCGGGCGGGAGACAATCATCGCAAACCGACGGATGTCTGTCTTAGTCGCCTCTGTTCCTGACGCTCTGTGTGTGTGTGTGTGTGTGTGTGTGTGTGTGTGTGTGTGTGTGTGTGTGTGTGTGTGTGTGTGTGTGTGTGTGTGTGTGTGTGTGCGTGTGTGTGGGTGTGTGTGTGGTGACCTACAGGAGAAGGCCGATCTCGGGGAGCTTAATTTCTCGCTGTGTTACCTGCCCACTGCAGGCAGGCTCACAGCTACAATCATCAAGGCCACCAACCTCAAAGCCATGGACCTGACTGGTTTCTCAGGTAAAGGATTAACACACACACACACACACACACACACACACACACACACACACACACACACACACACACACACACACACACACACACACACACACACACACACACACACACACACACACACACACACACACACACACACACACACACACACACACACACACACCCTGCTGCTGCGAGACCTCCAGGTACAGCAAGTGATGTACGTATGTTTTTGCACTGATTTCTCAGATATACATTTCTCCGTAAACATGGCTCAGAAAAAAAAAAACACGCAGGTGCTTATTAAATAAAATATCAACTTTTACATAATTTAGCAATGACTAAAATTGCCTCATCTTTTTTTTTCCCTCCTGCAGCCTCGATAGGCCAAACATTATTACTGCTGTATGATATGCTTTGTTGGATTTCGACTAAAGCGTCCAGCTCTTCTCTAACTGAAAACGTACTCATATTCTAATAATCACCGCTGTTTCATGAGGGAGAACCCAGATGGATATTATAATTTCTAAAAAGTAGAATACAGTACGTTAACAAAAAGAAAGTACATTCAATTTAAACACAAGGCAGGACATTTTCCACGTTGTGGGTACATCCAGTGGACCAATTTCTCCCGTGACGTTCACAACTCGGAAAACTAGCAGATCTTTTTTGTCTTTATATTTTGAAAAATATAAATTTGGCTATTTTTTGTTGAGTAAGTCCCATTTTGAGACTTTGCCCCATGTGGTGGTGACCATGGGAATCCATTAAGATTTGTTTTTGTACTTTTATATAATAATAATACCACAGCAGGAAATGATTAGAAGTCAATTTATTGTCCCCATAAGGCTAAGACATAACATGTGTGTGGACGTACTTGTTTTTTGTACAGTTTTTCCATTTGAGGTTAGCCTCCTGATGTGCCTGGAGCAAACTGAAAAAATATGTTTCCATAGGGTCAAATTTCCAGACAGTGCCCCTGGAGACGGGGTCTGCTATTGTACAGATCTTGTGCCTCTGGGTCCAGTTATAGAGATAAGTCTGCAGGAGATGAATGTAAGTCCGTGTATTGTCCCCACAAGGCTTGTAGACATAACAAGTGTGTGTACATTCTTGTTTTTGCACCGTTCGGGCACCAGTTTTCCCTGTGGGGTCGGAAACTTGGTCCTCACAGGCAAGAGGATTACAGTCAATGGAAATTAGCCTCTTGATGTTCCCGTTGGAGATTTGAAAATAAAATGTTTCCAAAAGGGTCAGATTTCAAGACAGTGCCCCACGAGGCGTGGTCTGGTATTGCAGCGTATGAATTTGTGCCTCTGGGTCCAATTACGGTAAATAAATGTGCAGGAAATTAGTGTACTTCAATGTATTGTCCCCATGAGGCTGATCGTGCGTGTGTGTGTGTGCGTGCGTGCGTGCGTGCGTGCGTGCGTGCGTGCTGTCTGTCACAGAGCTGCACACGTTGAATGGATCTCAGGAGTGATTCAACCTGTGCTGCTTTTCTTTTTCTTTGTGTTTCTAATCCAGCTTTGCCAAGGTGACTTGATTTTCATGCCTTTTATGTGTTACAGATGTGGATACCTGTGAACATAATACCTAACAGCGTTCGCGAGAGTCCCCCCCCCCATCCCCCCACCCCCATCTCATTTTCTCCCTACACTTTTCCTCCTCGTTCTTGTTCGCTGCTTCTCACCCCACCTCTCTCTCTCTCTCTCTCTCCCTCTCTCTCTCTCTCTGTTCCTTCGCATCTTCCTCCCACTTTTTTCTCCCGCTGTCTCTGCTGCAGACCCCTATGTAAAGGCCTCTCTGGTATGTGACGGCCGAAGGCTAAAAAAGAGGAAGACCTCCATTAAGAAGAACACGCTGAACCCCACGTACAACGAGGCGCTGGTGTTTGACATTCCTAATGAAAATATAGAAAGCGTGTCCATCGTCATCGCGGTGATGGACTATGACTGGTGAGCAGAATGGGCCGTTATTATATCGCAGTGTGCGCCTCAAACCAATCAGAGCTCAGATGGAGCTCGTTTATTGAGCGTGTGTTCGCCGTGCTTACAGCATGAGGTTCATTTCTGAAATGTTTGGTTCTGATGGTGTTGTGTTAAACACGACGGAGCCCCCCCCCCCCCCGCACCTCCTCCACCTCCCCCGTTATGAGTCAGCCTCCTGGTGGATGTTCCCTGTTTTACATAGACGGGCACCTCATGAATAAGCATGATTTATGCTAATGGTGAATGAAGAAGTGTAACCCTGCCAGTGTTCGTCTGTCTGCCGCTCGCAGCAACACTTGGCTGCTTGATGTGTTTGTGTATAAATGCACCGCCTCCCCCGTTATGTGGCCTGCCCTCCATTTGGCATCTCTATAGGTGTGTGCTTTTGTATGTTTGCGCTCGTGCCGGCACCCTCCTCCTGACACGCAGCCTTTATGCCGGGGCTGTGTGTATTTGTGAGGTGCTATTCAACATCCTTCCTGAACCGCTGTTCTCTTTTCCCCAGCTCTCAAGGTTGATAAATGAGACTCTCCGCCTGTTTCTTACAACCCATCTCCCTCTCTCCCACTCAGCTTTTTCTTCTTTTTTTTTTATATATATATCCCTTTTTCAATCCCGTCCTTTTTCTGAATGTCTGCTTTTCTCTCCTTGCTCCTCATCCCCTGCTGCGTGTCAGTATTGGTCATAACGAGGTTATAGGGATGTGTCGTGTGGGGAGTGAAGCCGACGGGCCGGGGAGGGAGCACTGGACAGCCATGCTGGCCAATCCACGCAAACCAATAGAGCACTGGCATCAGCTTGTGGAGGTAATGAGCATATGATCCTGTGTGAGTGCACGGCTGTGACTGTGTGACCGAGCGCGTGTGCGTGTGCGTGTGCGTGTGTGTGTGTGTGTGTGTGTGTGTGTGTGTGTGTGTGTGTGTGTGTGAACCCACGTTTCCTGGCCACGACCACATTAGGCTACACTGCATGTTCCAATTCGCTGCTGGAGCCAAACGATTTCTTTGATATGACGATCATTCCGAGTCGTGACAGTAGAAGAGGCGGCGGAAATATGTGAAGAACAGCAATCTCGACAGTATTAGAATCGTTAGCAAGTAGAGGGAAGTAAAAAGAGACCTAACAAATAGTTAATCGGGGAAATTAATTGTATTTAATATGCATGTAATGCCACCATCCAGTTTGCTTTATATACTGGGAAATAGACTATAAAATTGCCTCATTATGTTAAAAGCTATTAATGTGACTTG
The DNA here is from genome assembly GCF_963383615.2 of Lipophrys pholis. Lineage (NCBI taxonomy): Eukaryota > Metazoa > Chordata > Actinopteri > Blenniiformes > Blenniidae > Lipophrys > Lipophrys pholis. The sequence goes on from NC_137647.1 coordinate 3,439,916, forward strand.
TTTAGGGAGCTTTAATTGTGAAATGGTAATTACCAGAAGTTATAATTAAAAATGTTTAATTATGAATCCTAAATGCTTTTGGCTTGATTTATATTTCTGTTTTGTTGAGAGACAGGAGATTTATGTCATTTTTATGTCTACAAGGTAGATGATGATGAAGATTGTTTGCTTGGCTAAATATACAACATATCTTTAAGATTTGTGTATCCATTCAAGTAATGAGATATAATGTGTAGTTTTCATATAGATAAACTCTGATAAACATAATTTTTTTTGATGAAATAAATCATTTGATTAAAACACATATTTTTAGAACTGCACTTATTAGGGCTTCACAATATATTGTATTTTTTTGGTGTTAAATATTGCAAAAGATTGGCTGAAATTATGTTTTCATCAAGCTGTTTATTCTTCTTACGCGAATTCAAAATGATAAAACTGCAACCAATTCACAAAAACTATGCAAGTAACTAATTAAAAAATCTATATATATATTGCAGCGATTTACCAGGTCAGAAGGACAAAGATCAACGGGAAGTGGCCAGAAATAACAAAGCCAACAAGCTGATTTGCTTTTAAAAACACTGCCGGACACAACCAATAATATAATCACAGTAATTTTCATTTGATTCAGGATTTCCCATTGGTACTCAGAGAACCGGTCAAGCAGAGCGAAAGGGCCACATACGATGCCCACGTCTGGTGTAGATACCCGACGCCAACAGATTTACACATTTAGTTCACAATGTAAAAACCTAATACTCACGCTTTCCTGGCCAAATGCAGCTCTCACACGAATGAAAATTGAATACAGCCAAGAAGCTGCTGATTGGTCGGTGTAACCTGATGCATTCTGGGTGGATTTGAATAATTACCTTATCAATGAACTAAATGCAGACAAAAAGTTTGCCATCAGTAGAGACTTATGATGAGAGTTGCAGGTAGCATTCAACAAACAAGCATCCATCATTTGTTGCTTATGAATAAGCACTTGACAACACTATCTTTTATTGATTTTTAAAATAAATCAGGATTTTAACCGAACTGTACCAGTCGGTGTGAGGAGAATGGTGTACAGTGGATGTGTGTTTTGAGTGAATCCAGTAATGTCAACATATTAAAAACAGCTCTGCTTTACTTACATTCTGTCTGGTGAAGTAGTTTGAATCATCACTATGAGAGGGAGGTGAAGTTAATGAACCTTGTGGTAAAAATGATGAAGCAGATGAGGAGGATCTGTAGACCAGGAAGCCTCCCCTCCTGCAATGTTAGGTACATGTAAGATTTTTTTTTAGACCCCTTAAGTGGTCATAGGACTTCTATAAAGAAGCTTCTGGTGTATATATATTAAAAAAATACCAGTACATACCATGTTAGACCACTAGATGTCACTGTATGACAACGGAAAACTGCTACTGTACCACAGAAAAACGTCAATTACAACTGTATTTAACTGACAGAAGAAGATAAATGTCTCCAAAAACTAAAACCGACAAACGTGATGAAATGTGGAGCAGAAAACTGAAACAAAGCAGAGAGAAGGTGACCATAGCGAAGGCTAATCTTGGGCTAGAAGTACGAAGGACAGAACTGAGGAACAAATGCACATAAAGGTTCTGAAAGGAGAAAATATAGGTTGATGACTTATAATCCAGAAAATACGGCACTCATCTCTGAGCTTTATCTTGTCCTGCTTGTTTGGATTAAAAACTACTTTAGTTGCCAACTCTTCACCTGAACACGCGTCCATATGTTGAGTCATTACTGCAAACACCAGCCCGTGAAACTGACCCTGCATGTAACGAGCGCGTGGTACAAGGAGGTTACCGACCGCAGCCATAGAGGTTAGAAAATCTACCTTCTAACCGGAGTTTGACTAGTTTGAGTCTCTTGGTTTTCAGGTCAACACTGTAGCTCTCTGAATAAAACCCTGAACTGCTCGGCTTGGGTCAAGAAGTGTGTCTGGTATAAAATCAGACATGTGATGTGCCGTGGCGACACCAGAACGTGCTGCTGAAATGCATTTTCAAAGGGTTATAAGATATTGTGCAGTTGTTCCCGAGTAAACATGTCATATCATACATAAACATGCAAACGATAGAGAAGGAACCTTGAACCCTGAGTCTGATCTGCGTGTAGAAGGGCAGTTATAGGGTCAGTACGCACAATTGAATAATATTTTAAAACTGTTTGCATTAAAGCGCTTCAGTCACATACACGTCTATTCTAAATCAGGGCTGTCTAACACAGTTCAGTGCCCACATACAGCCCAATTTCAACCTGAGTAGGTCGGACTGGTTTGTTGTGGTGCAGAGTATACCTCATGATAATCTGTATATTTTTGGCAAAAACCAGACAATTACTACCAAAAATTACTACAATTTCAGCAGGAAGCCAATTTTAATGAAACCTTCTGGTATACAGAATACAGTGAAACTTCCCCCAAAGACTTTCCTTATAGCTGTCGTATTATACATGTTTCTACAATCTCACCGTCACAACATGGCTCTGAGACTAATGTTGGTTTCTAAGTTCAGATGTCAGCCGTTTTCTCGGCGACTCCTAAGATATTTGTTTAAAAAGAAAACAAATTGTTTTCTTTGAAGTTTTAAAAATTTTCTTGGTGGGACCCTGATTGGCCATATTGGAGCCTCTTGAAGGCCCGTTATTGGGTCCAGGGCCTTATGTTTGACACACCTGATCTAAATGACTGTGGCTGTATCATTATATTAATAAATAGGGTTCCATCAGTGTCTTCGTAAAACTTTAGAGGAAATTGTTACCAAGCAACATCTCATAATGCTCATCTGTTTTCAAATGTACCGACAGTAAAGTCGGAGCAAAAATGGTGATCGTGGTGAAAACTCATTCATTTCAACTGACTGCTCCAAACAGAGCCCGCGATGTGGTTCGCCTCAGCGCAAGCCTTTCTCTGCAGAGTTTGCACGTTCTCCCTGTTTTCTCCCAAAAAGTCAAAAAACATCCATTTGAGGTTAATTGCCTCTGTGTGTGTGTGTGTGTGTGTGTGTGTGTGTGTGTGTGTGTGTGTGTGTGTGTGTGTGTGTGTCCTGCGATGGGTGGGTTGTCAGCTGGAATTAGCTCTCCAGTCGGATAAAGCGGTATCTCAGACGGATGACGAGCTCTGAGCTTAACGTCTTCTCCCTTGCAGGAAAAAGCAATCGGTACGTTTGTGTCAAAGCCCGCTCCAGCAACCTCCCCCAAGCCGCACATCGTGGTGGACAGTCCCCATTCCGATTAAAACGGTGAGCCTGTCCTTACTTTCAGCCCGCTAATACTCTCTAGTCATCAGCGTAGTGTAATTTGTGTCATCACTCCACAAACGACCCTTTATTTCTGCTCGGAAAATAGATTATTATTTTTTTTATGCTTAAGTACTGCTAAGAAGAGCGCGCCATGCAGGAGATGTCCTTCAGTCAGATTTACCCTGGAAAATAATCAACGTCTTAAAAAGCATGACTTAACTGTGAGTGTGTGATAAAGTGGAGGCTCTGGAGCTGTCAGATGTAGGCGCTGGAAGGCAGAAGCATCTGTATAATCTAGATGTTATGGGTTATGTAATGCAGCTCCCCCTCCCCACTAACGTACTGTACTGCATATAGATATAGATTCTCTCTCTCTCTCTCTCTCTCTCTCTCTCTCTCTCTCTCTCTCTCTCTCTCTCTCTCTCTCTCTCTCTCTCTCTCTCTCTCTCTCTCTCCTCTCTCTCTCTCTCTCTCTCTCTCTCTCTCTCTCTCTCTCTCTCTCTCTCTCTCTCTCTCTCTCTCTCTCTCTCTCTCTCTCTCTCTCTCTCTCTCTCTCTCTCTCTCTCTCTCTCTCGCTTAATCTGCCTCTTCTCTCTTATTCCCCTCTTTCCTCAGGTCATTATCTCTACAGCTCCAGATTTTCCTTTCTGTCCTCCTCATCTGTGAATAATTCTCTCCATCAAAGAACGAGAGACGCGGAGACACTGCTAGTGTCCAACTGCTAGTGCCGTTTTGCTCCTGCTAACGAATCGTCCGACTCCTGCGCTGTATTTACCGAGCCGGGAGTGGGGGATGAAAAAACAAGAAAAAAAAACACAAAAAAAAACCCGCCTCCATCCATCACAAGCTACACTTCGAGCATCAGACGACACATTTACAAACACTGAAGGGTACGGCAGGACTGATATCAAGGTGTATATTTGGGACGAAGCAAGAAAATGAACACACACTTCACACGAAGACACACACATACACTTGCACACACAAACAAATACACAAATACTGAGGTTGTAGTATGTGCGTAGTTCATGTGTGCTTCAGAATAGTGTAGTGTCTCATCTAGAAGGAGTGTGATGTGACAAACTTTCCTCTCTGAAAAAAAAAGAAAAAAGAAAGCCATCATCGGACGGCGATTTCAACCAGGACCAAAGGTTCATGCCCTTGTACAGACTCTAGATGAAGAAAGTCCCTATGTCAATATTTTTCTTTGCAACATGGGTGTACAGTATGTGCCGTACTGTATTGGAAAACATGTCACCTAGAAACTTAGCAGGACAAAACGTCCACGGCGGATCCTTCAGGCCATTTTGGACGCCTTCTCCGAGGGTCCGTACCCTCTGGCTTCAGAGGAAACTCGTTTATTCTCTCCGGAGGAAAGACAACGACGCATCCAGCGGTCTTTATTGATGTCAGAGGAGCGACAGACGAGGACAGACTTGTTGGTCTTAGCATGTTACACAACCTTGAAGTGTGTCCCTCTTCCTCCTACGTTTTGTCTTGGTCCTCATGGTGCTCCTTGGTATTTCTTTCTTCTTTTCTTTTTTTTTTTCCAGCCTCTTGTTTTGCTCCGTTCGTCTGTTGTGTGATACGATATCCATGCAGCCATTGAAAAGAGATGGAGTTCATTCATGCCAGTTTGTTTTTTAACAGTCCACTGAGGATGAGATGAAGAAGTGAGGGACACGGAACGATTTGATCGTCCCCCGGCTCTCCGGCGTGAACCGTCAGATTTTTGCTATAGCGTGGGACTCGGCGGGTTTCAGGCGAGACCTGCGTCCCCGGGATCGGATCGGCGTCCAGTCGCTGGAGGATGTATCCCACGCGGAAGGATATCACCACTCTTGTTTTATTTTTCTACCATTCCGTGAGTTTATGTTTTGTCTACTCGAGAAGTCGTCGTCGAGCTTCAGCTGACAAAGAAAAAAGAAAAAAAAAGAAAACGCCTGTCCTCGACTCCACATCACGTCCCCGACAAGACTTTTAGAAGGACACACACACACACACACACACACGTCCGTGTTGCTTTTACTAGTGTGTGTTTCTGTGTTTGTGGGCGTGTTTGTTTTGTATTTGTGCGCGTCTGTGTGTGCGCGTATGCCTGTGTGTCACTGTGACCTTGTGCGTGACACGTTTCTGTGCTCCCCTTGTCCTTTTCTTTTTTTCTGTTTCCGCCTCCCCCCCCCCACCCCATTCTCAAAAAAAACTGGCATCCTCAGACTGAAAAGCTCGTCTTCGGAGCCAAATGTGTCTTCTGTCTTGTGTCTTTACAAAAGAGCCATTATCTGTATGTGTGTGTGTGTGAGGATGTGTGTGTACTATACGTGCCTCATTGCACTAGGTGGGGAAACACTGTCTTTCATAGACATTAGTTTGTACTGTCTATGTCGTCTCTGAAATGAGCTGCCAATCATTCAGCCCCTCCCCCCACTTCTCTCTGACCCTTTGCCTGATGTAAGTAACTGTGTTGATCGTGTACTTCTTTCAGTAAATTTGTGTACTGTATGTCCGAGGGGGGGAAAAAAAAAAAAAAAAAAAAAGAAATCAGATGGCACAGTGATTGAAAATTTAAATCTGTTCGGTGTGTTTTGATTACATTTAAGAGAAGGAACACAACAACTAAAAAAAAAAAAGAAAAATGAAGGGAAAAAAAAGAACAACAAATATCCGAGGCTCGTCTGTTACGGCCAATAGATCGCGGCAAATTTACATCCCCTTAATGCAAGACAACAGGGAGGAGGTGTTGTGAGAAAACAAGCGCCTGAAATTTCTGCACTTCCTATGTAAACCGATACAGACTTATAAAGCCATGTCTGTCACCGCTACTACTACTACTACTGTAACCTCAGCAAAACAGTACAACACCTCACTACAGCTACTTGTATTTCTACTGTTGCCATTTCCTTCTCGTTCTCTCTCTCTCTCTCTATTATTTTATTTTTGACGAGTGTTTGTGCTGGGGGATCTACTTTCTCTTTACCTCTGGATCAATGGATCAAAAGGAGACTTGAGTCACTTTCACACTGACCCAGCGAGACCTGAACGCAGCTTCAGCGTCAAAAGTGTTTAATTGGCTCGAGGAGCCGAATCAACACATCGTTCTATCTGGGTATTGTGTTGGGACTCTGGAACGGGTCAATTCAGTTCACTACGCCTTCAGTTTGCTCATCTCGCTTTCGGCTTTTCGGCAAATAGATTTTTAAATAAACCTTTGACATGTGTCGACGGGGCGCTTCCGCCTTCATCAGAAAAACTTCCCAGAAGCAGAAAACCGTTGAAACGTGACAGAGGTGTCTTTTAAAAACCTACATGCCTGAAAAGACTGAAATACTTCGGGTGGGAACAGTAATGGTGGCCCTGCCTCAGTTCGCCTCATCAAGACGCTGTTAGAAAGCAACAGTTGCCACTAATGACAAAATCACCACCAAGAGGCGATTGTGTGGAAAACTGAGCCAAGATGGCAACCAAGGGGAAAGACGAGGAGATGGAGCGTTCTCCGCAAATTGAATTTCTTTACCTCGTTGTGCTTCGTCGCCTCTGTGATGATTTCTAACACATACCTCTGACATCTTTCGACTGTGTGCCTTTGTCCTTTTTCTGATGGAGGCTGAAGCACACCGTCGAATCCGTCAGGTTCTCCACTGGAACGCGTCAAAGGTTTGTTTTAAAGAACCGATTTGCCCGAAAAGACGAAAGCAAAACACTTCGGGGCGCGACAGCGACGGTCGCCGCAGAGACCACGAGCTTTTGTCAGTAAATTAAAGCGACCTTGACCTTTCGTGACCTCGCTGTGTTGTGTCTCCCTCTGTGATGACGTTTTTCGTAATTTGAACCCGGGGTCGGCCATTCATGTGAAATCCTTGCGTCGTGGACTCGGAATCATCCGTTACTGGTGGGTTTAGATTGGGAAGTTCCCATCATGCCGACCATCTTTCTTCGTCCCTCCCTGGGATTCGGGGGCAGGTGGATTTGAACCGTGACCTTTCGGTGCTCTAACCTGGCGGCCCTGCAAGTCCTCCCTGTGGTTTGTCAGATTAGGGATGAATTGATCGGCTCGTACGAGTAGATAGAGTATTGATCCATTGGCCTTCAGGGTCCATAATTCTCCACCTTTCCCAGCTCTCGCTCGCTCTCTCTCTCTCTCTCTCTCTCTCTCCCTCGCTCGCCCCTGTGTTACTGCCTCGTGATGGATTACTGAACTCAAAGTGGAACCAGCACATTCCCTTATTCAGTTCCTACCTTCGTCCGCCACCCCCGCCACCACTCTCTGTTTCTGTCTGTCTGATTACTGTCTGATTACTCATTCTCTCCTCCAGCTCGCCTTACTTTCTTTCCTCCTCCCCTCCGCTCCCTCTTCCTCACCTATCCATTTTTTCCTCCGCTTGATTTCCTCCCCAACACTTTCTCGCATCCCTCCATTTTGCCCTCTTTTATTCTGTGAACGATGGACCCCCTCCTCCTCGTTCCTCCCTCCCTCCCTCCCTCTCTCTCTCTCGCCGTCTTCTCTTGTTTGTGCAGTTCTGAATGGTCATGGGGAAACATGTTTGCATGCTTATATTAACATGAATGATGTCAACTTGATGCAATGAAAAATTATATAAGTGATGCTTTAAGCAAAAATCTGACAATGAACTTGATACTAATACTACTAATGAAGACTAAATGGAGAACTAGCAATTCTTTATCTCTGTGGTCAGAAACAACAATGAAGAAATAACATTGTTTATGCTGTATTTATCTTTCTCAAAATTGGTATTCTTTTTGATTTTTGTTCGAGGTTCTTTTTTTATATATAATTTATTCAAGAAGTTTACTTTTTTATCGGTTAAACGCTGAGAATTCGAGCGAGGGGTTCAGTCAGGGCGATTGTTTCAGTCGGGACAGCTGTGCCAGGCGGCGGGATGTCGGTGAATGTGTAACACTGTGGCTGAAGCAACGACAAAGAAAATAAAGGATATCTATCATCCAGCCTCGTGCTTTCCGACTGCTGTTGATCTGCTCGGGTGAGGAGGCAGGAAAAGGTGGGGAGGCGGTTGTCATACATGCATACAGGCAACTGTGCTAAATATAAAATGCAAAAAGCCCAGGGCATTTCAGACGTACACCGTCTATATTTAACTGAGGCATGAAAGGTAATGCCTCACCTGGACAGAGGCAGCCTCAACTTAACTTCTTCTCTTTTTTTTTTCCCCCTCTAAGCTCTCTTGACTTTCTGCTGTGCATTAAGTCCTGTGTAATTATTCAGCCACTTTTTCATGAATTCTTTATTGTGGCCGCATTTTGCCTAAATGCAAAATGGAGCACGGCTGCCTGCCCTGTGCGCTCTCCTCCATCCACCCCTCCTGCTCCCATCTTCATCTTCATTTCCAGATCACTCATATTCTCTGTCGTGTGGCTTTTTAAAAGAAAATATGTATATTTTTTTATTTTTTTAAAGTCCACCGGTGGCAGCAACGACAGGAGGAAGGAAGGACCGACTCGGGATGAGCAGGCGAATGACAGAGGAGGACGAGGAGGAGGAGAGGATTAAACAAATGAAGGAGGATGGAGAGCGGGACTCGGGAGGATGTGAGCTTAGATGAGGATGAGGATGAGGATGAGGAGGAGGAGGACACAAATGGGTAAACCTGGAGATATCTGCATACACGATGCATGTTTGTAGACGGGAGGTGGAGGAGGACGGCTCCGTATATAGACACACTCGTCATGGGGCACCTGCAGCATACTGACAGTGGTAACAGTTCACACACACACACACACACACACATGCGCGCGCACACACACACACACACACACACACACACACGCGCGCACACACACGCACACACACGTGTGACTACATACCAGTTAGAAGAGCTTTAAGGCTGTAGACTGTTGAGAGGAGAAAAAATAAGGGAGAGAGAGGGAGGGGGGGGGGGTGTGTGAGGGGGAACTGCTGTCTCCATGGCAACTTTCCCACAGTGCAAAAAAAAAATAAAAAAAAAAAAATCATTTAGTCGGAAAGACATTTCACTCAGTTCAGTGAGCTGAAAGAGGCAGAGAGGGAAGGAGGGGGAGTGTGTGTGTGTGTGTGTGTGTGTGTGTGTGTGTGTGTGTGTGTGTGTGTGTGTGTGTGTGTGTGTGTGTGTGTGTAGAGATTCATCTGAAGGTATCACAGAGCTCACAGCGAGGCATTAACCCGAGCTGCTAATATAACTAATTATCATACATGATGATAACGAAACGAAGGCGTCATTAAAGATGGAGGCTTTGGGTGAAGCTTTGTACATTCTCCACGCCTTTAAGGTAACGACTGACAACATCCGTCATCATGACTTGAGCTTGCACTCCCCACCTCCGTGACTCAGGCTGCAAACTTTTGTTCTCGTGTTTTTAAAAGTGCCGCACTAAGAGATGTCGACCTTTTGTTTTTTTGCTATAAATATGCCACGTTTGCAGTCCCCCCCCCCCCCCCCCCCCCCCAACACTATAAATAATACCCCAAACCTTTCAAAAATAATGAATTCAATGAATGCACACAAGCGGAAATTAAAACTAGTAGCGGTATTTAAGTAGTTTTCCTCCGCAGGGGGACGGGGCATTAATACAGGAGCCGAGCCCCGGGATGTGACCTTCTCCTCAAACTACCAGGAACTTGAGATTCACCTAACGAACCGAAACTCGTGTGAAACATCCTTCAACATTACGCCCCCGAGTTAAGTCTTTAAATGATACTAAAGAAGAAATTTAAGAAGGGATTTGGTTTTAACTCACTCTTCAACCCTGGCTCCTGCGTCGACGTTGCCCGTTTCCAGTTTCCCCCCATTTCCGAGCGTTGATGAGTTGTAGGTGCAAAACCTGTGAAGAAACACCTGGTTAGAATCGCTTATGTCGTGCTTTAGCGCGGCAAAAGACATTTCACTGGAGACAGGACTTCTTCTGGCTTTTCAGGAACTGCAAAACTCCCGTTGCGTTTTGGGTGTCGGTTTACACGACGACGGTGCCCAGAGTCACTGAAAACACCACTTTTTGAAAACGCCCTGACTCCGTCACCGTGGAAATGAGAGGAAACGCAACATTTTGAAAAGGCACGGTCTCTTTACACAAAGAACTGAATATTTCTGAAGCGCTGCTACTGTACATGCACACCACGGCTGGAGTAAATACTTTTTTTCACACGTGTGCGGGTAGACATTTCTTTTTTTTTTAATTCTTCTATGAAACCATGACCAGGCCTCCCGGGAGGTAATGAACCGTGACCAGAGCGTCCCGGAGGGATGCTACACTTGTGTAAGTCTTGTCAAGAGCCAGAATGATGCTGTGGAGCTTTAACAATGAATATGAAGCATACCTGCAGGGTGGAGGAGATGGACAGTTACAAACATGGCGGCATCCAGAGTGTCATGGCTCCCAGTCCATATTCTCCTGGGAGTTTTATAGTTGAGTCACAGTAACATCAATCCAACCTGGTCGTCTGTTTACCCACTGTTGATGTTTGTAGTGTTTTGTTCTCTGCACACCTGCGTGTGCGGTTCCATTTACAACAATAACCAACAGTGCCCACTGGCGGCCTGGCATGCTAACTACATCGTCTTCAGTGTTTCTGCCGTTTCAATTTCAATTCAATTTTATTTATATATCGCTAAATACAACACAGTCACACATTATGTGCAAGCATAAAAAGGTTTTTCCAGAGTGAAACGTTTTCACAAACAGGCTCAGAGGTGGAGGCTTTCTGATATTCCCTGTTGGGGGTGAGGGGATAGAGGAGAGAAGAGGATTGGACCGTCGAACGAGAGCCACTCATTTCCTTAAAAAAAAACAACAACATTGTTTTCTTGTTTTCTAAACGTTGCTGTGTAAACACAAAACCTTTCTGAAACCAAAACACCAAAACTTGAAACGCTGTCGTGTAATCAGGCCTTAGGTTTTTTTCTGCCACTTGTTCCTTTATATTATTATTTTCCCCTCAAAAATAGAGGTTTATGACAAAAACAAAGGTATTCTGGGTGAAGCTTCCAATGTTCCCCCTTAAGTTGGTGCAAGTATGTTCATGTATCTGTCTTTGTGTGTTTGCCCCGGTGACGGCCTGGCGATCAGGCCACGCCATGTCGCCTGGAATCGACTCCCGCAGTCTTAAGTTGGATAAAGCTGGTGTATAAGATGGGTGGAAATTTGAAGTAGAGGAGTAATAATCCATATTTAAGCTCCTTTTCATGACTTACTACTCTGACTGCACCCCACCAGGGCGACATTAGATAGAAGGAAATTTCTTTTTTAAAAGCCCCGGAGAGTGTGAGAGGAGGGTCTGGTAACCCATTTGTGTTGGACGTTAGTGTATCAGCATGCTGGCTGTGATTACCTGTTGTGAAGAGACCATCTGGCCCTCGGCTTCCCAGCTGGGTTCAACAGTCAGGAGACGGATTGCCTTTACCCCACCACCTGGACCCCGGCAGGCACGCTCCGCCGGGGCACCGGCCATATTCCTCATTCATATTTTATCATGTTACTCCCTCAGCAAATACAGCAGACGAATAAAACAATGTCTGGTTCTCCAAGCGGGAGTGGAGCCTTCTCCGTAATTGCTTGGCAACGGCCTGCATTGTGTGTGCAGAAGTTCAAAGCAACGAGACACAGAGTGGCGCGGTGGCATAGTAAAGCCTACGCAGGCGGATTTACATGCAAACATTCACCATGAGCTCTGTCAAGGCTAATTTGGCCTGTCAGAACAAAAAGCTCTTGCGGGTGGTGGTGCGGGGGGTGGGAGGGGGGGGTTTGCCGCTTTCAGCTCCAGTTCTGCCTCCTACCAAACTCCTCTAAGGTCACCTGAAGCTGGAGCCCAGAGCTTGACGCCCTTCCCAGAAAAAAAAATAAAACCAAAAAAAATTGGGTTGAATTGATAGAGAGCAGTGTTTCCGTGAGAGAGTTTGGAGTTTGAGTTTGATGGAGTCTGAAGCCTCCCTCTGAACGCCGCGCTGAGCCGACTGGCCGGCACCGCCACAGGCGGAGGACATGCTATTGTTGGACCCGCAGACCGGTGTGCTGATGTGCCACGAGTGCAGGTTAGCCGCCGGTCTGCTGCTCCGATCTGACAGGCGAGAACATGCTGGTCGTTGCTGCAGTAATCGTGTTTCAAAATTACAATCGGGAACAGATTAAAGTTCACTCAAACATTAGGAGAATAAAAAAAAACTGTGTACACATAATGCCTGTTGCCTCTGGGGCCTTTCCTATATGTGGCTCACTTAGTCTAAAAATAAACACATGCTAGATATTATCTAATAGATTCCACCCGGAGGCGCTCTGTCACACACTGAGGGAAGAAAGTTACTATCTGTAATCCAACTTCAGTTACCACTGTATAACCAGGGGTGTACTGTGGATATCTGCTGACATCTTGTGGAGATCTGCTTCAACAGCATTCACTAATCTCTTTTATAACCAGTCAGTGCAGATTTCATTTGGCTACACTTTATAGCACACAACTCTTGGAAAATAAATAAATAAATAAATAAATAAATAAATAAATAAATAAATAAATAAATAAATAAATAAATCCCTGGGAGGAAAGTCCAGTTATTGTTTCATGTTGTCAACATTTTAAAATATGTAAAACTGAGAGGTTTTATTGGTAACTTCTCTATTCCCTACCGTTTCTTTTAAATCAGTGCCTTGCAAAGTGTTCGGCCCTCTTTACTCTGATCCCCTTAAATAAAATCCAGGTCAACCAAAAACCTTGGTGGTTCTGTGAAGACCTCAGGACAACCGGCACCATGAAGACCGAGGGACATAGCAGAGAGGTCAGGGAGGAAGCTGTGGAGAAGTTAAAAGCAGGAGTTAAGTTATTTAAAAAAAGTTTAAAATTAAAAAGAATGTCACAGAGCACCGTGCAATCCATCGTCCCATAATGGGAAGAGTGTGGCACAACTGTAAACCCACCAAGGCATGGCCGTCCGCCTAAAACAAAGGCTAAGTAAGGAGAGCATTGGTGAGAGAAGCTGGGGAACTCTGGAGGAGCAGCAGGGATCCACGTCTGTCATCAGGACAACCGTCAGTCTGCACTCCACAAGTCAGACAAGAAGAAAACCATTGTTGAAAAAAAGCCAGAAGAAGTCCCGTCTGCAGTTTGAGAGGAGCCACGCTGGAGACTCAACAAACATGTGGAGGAAGGACCTCTGCTCAGAGACAAAAAAAAAATTACTTTTTGGACTAAACTAGCACTGTACATCACCCTAAACACACCGTAACCACATGGTGGAGGCAGCATCATGTTGTAGGGAAGCTTTTCTTCTGAAGGGACAGGGAGGCTGCTCAGAGTTGATATAAGATGGACGGAGACAAAAACAGGGCAACCTCGCAGGGAGGTTGGATGTTTTCAGGACAGCGACCTGAAACATCCAACCAATGTTTCCAAATAAATAGACTCGATATTTTTCCTTGTATATATTGTGTACTTGCACATTGACACTGGTCTACCTATATTTATCTATACTTGTTATGTTTGTCTTTTGTGTGCCTTGATTTCGTTTATCATTATCAATATTGTAAAATATTGTCCTATTTTCTTCATCTGTGTTGTAAATCTTATTTTTTCTTTATTTTTCTTATTAGATTTTTATGTACGCTCTTTACAATAGTTTTTCCTGTGTGTAATAAAGGTTTGAACGTGTAGAGGGCGCTCCTTCTCTCTGCGGCGTTTGTTTTCTCCACATTATAAAACAGAAGAAGACTTCCGAGTGGGCGGGCCCCTGCGTCACTTCCGCCGTCAACAATTACACCGTTCGAGGCTCGGCACTAACTGCTAACAGTTAACACTTTTTTATCTTTTAGCTCCAATAAGTTGGTTTCTTTTTTTCTTCGCCCTGGGACGTGAAACTATCCGGCGGAGCCGCAGGTTGGTCCTCAGCCTCCGTATACAGCTGCATGATGACGGGTTAGTGGAGGCTTCCTGATCGATCGCTGATGTTGAATTTGCGAGCTAACGAGAAGCTGACGTTTGGTTTCATTTTCACTGTTTCTCACAAAATCCTCCAACCGGGGTGGAATTTAATTGCAATTAATTCAATACGTGTTCGGATAGCTCACTATGTAGCGCTGTTTTGTTTTGTTTTTTTAATAATAACACACACCGCTGATAAACAGCGTCACATGTGCTGCTATTCATCCACAACAAATGACGTCCTGGCAGGTTTGTCTGTTTGGGGGTTTGGTGATGGAAAGGAGACGACAGAGAGCAACAACCAAGATTACACTCGCCGCAAATGTGCAAGAACAACAGTAAACGTCCCACTGTCAAAGATCCTGGAGAGAAACATAATGTTAGTGACATGAAATAGTGACACATGGTGAGTGAAGCTCGGTGTCGATCCTCCAGGAGTCTAAACCTACAGCAGCTTCACGAGAGAACCGTCTCAGGTGGCCTGAAGCAGCTCTAACTGTATGCTGTATGAAAAAGAAAAGTCTTAAGCCGAACCTTAAAAGTAGAGACTATGTCAGTCTCTCTAACTGAACCTGGGGGCTGGTTCCACATGAAGCCTCGCATTCTACTTGTAGAAAACCTAGGAGCCTCCAGGGGGCAGCACTCTGAGAACCAGGTGTTCGTCTGGGGTGATATGGGACTAACAGCTCTTGAAGATATGATGGAAGCTACTTGTTAGCAGCTTCATAAGTTGAAAGAAGGATTTTAAATTCTAGATTTTACAGGGAGCCGGCCACGTTTACACGTACCTGGGCATTAAAAAAAAAAGAAATTTACACATAAACGCAGCTACAAGTCACCTGAAGACTCCAGGCAGAGTGGAAATGTGGAAAACCTCCGCTTCTAAAGACAAGTTGGCAGCGATTTACATCAAAACTCGTGACGTTGGTTTTTCCAGGACTCTGATTGGCTATAATGGCTTCATGCTTCTCGCTCCACTGCCCCCTACAGGTTTGGCATGTTCATAGTAGCTCTGAACTAGGCGTATATGCGGATTTGTGTCAATGAAGATGTTGTTATAAACGTAGAGGGAAAAATATCAGTTTTTGCAAAAACCCGGGTATGTGTATACGTGACCAAAATATCTGAGCGATGTGATCTCTCCTGTCGGTACTCTGGCGGCGGGTTGGGAGAGTTTTTAAGAGGCTATTTAGACACCCTGATAATAGGGGATTAGGTTTTCCCGAAAAATGTCCAACTTCATCAAGTTTCTTTTCAAAGTAATAATGTACACAAACATGTCCACACACACACTGTGTTCCCTCCTCCTGTCTGATTCGTGGCGGCCCCTCGTTGCCAGGTTCGGCCCTCATGGAGCCGTCCACCAAGCCCGGGTCCAGCCAGGTGGCCGACGTGGTGTTCGTCATCGAGGGGACGGCGAACCTCGGGCCGTACTTCGAATCTCTACGAAAAAACTACATTCTTCCAGCTATCGAGTGAGAACCTCAAGACTCCTGTTTAAAGTGAAATGTTTACGTGAAAGCATGAATTAGTGACGTCTTTGTTTGCTGTTCCAGGTATTTTAATGGAGGACCTCCGGCCGAAACAGATTTTGGAGGAGATGTGAGTTTCTCTAGCTCAGCGATGTGCAATTTGAATGTTCACCGTCTGTTTTTCCGCCTCGGTCTTTAGATTCATTTTCAGTATTTTGGATAACCTGCCAACTCTTTTCTTTCCAGTACGGAGGGACGCAGTATGGCCTCGTGGTCTTCAACACGGTGGACTGCGCCCCAGAGTCGTACGTCCAGTGTCACGCTCCAACCAGCTCCGCCTTCGAGTTCGTCTCGTGGATCGACAGCATTCAGTAACGCTCCTATAAACTCCTCCGCCTGACGGTTCCTCTCATCCACCGTCGTTTCAGATCGTATCGGCAGTGTTTTCTGACGGCTGTCTTTTGACGCAGGTTCATGGGAGGTGGAGCGGAGAGCTGCAGTCTCATCGCAGAGGGACTTTCTGTGGCCTTGCAGCTGTTTGACGACTTCAAGAAGATGAGGGAGCAAATGTACGATGACTTGTTTCCCACCACGATGACGCGTGAAGCCCAGTTACATGTAGAATGTTTTCATTAGAGCTTCTCCATTAACAAGTTCCTCGATCTTATTGCTGAAAGTGAGGAACTGTCTTCATCCTGTGGCGTTTGACCTTATGAGAAAATCCAAAATCAGCTTCCCAAGCTTCATGACCAGAAGAGACATTTATGTGATTTTCCGACAAATCAAAATTTACCAGGAGCCGCAAAACACATTTAACCTTTAAAATGAGAGGAACAAAAACGCAAACTATCTCTTATGAAGTTTCAATTACAATTTAGGATGGAAAACATTTAACTTTCAGTTGATTTTGTGTATGTTTTTAGTGGTTTCATCCTTCTTTTCTGGCATTTTTCTGACAATTTTCACATTTTAGACTAGAATAGAAATAGTATCTGAATCCCAGAGGGGAATTCCTTTCAGCATGGCTCCACACAGAATAAATAGAAAGTTGACAGCTAAAGTAAGCACAGGACTAAAAGTTTACAGAGAGGATTTATAGAGACTTATGGCCACAGCAAGGAAGGACATTTAGCCATTTAAACTATTTTAGCTCTTTTTTTTTTTTTTATCCAAGAGTTAAAATTCAAATTACTGGTGTGTGAATAAAACAAAAATAAGAGAAAAAGTAAATTTCGGTATAATTTAGTGAAAGCTTCATGGAGCCACTCTAAAAGGGCCAAACAGCCACGTGTGGCTCCAGACCTCCGTTCTAGAGCAGCTAAAGGTCTTTGTTTTTCCTTTCCAGAGGTCAGACCCACAAAGTGTGTGTGCTGCTGTGTAATTCTCCCCCTTACCTGCTTCCTGCTGTGGAGAGCGTCAGCTACACCGGTTGCACCGCAGACAACCTGGTCAAAATCATCAGAGACGTGAGCTTTATTTTTTTTGGTTCGCTATCGGGCTAAATGTTTGCATTTGACATGTGGTTGACCTTTTGTTTTTTTTTAATTCCCCCCCCCCCCCCCCCCCGCCCCCCCAGAGAGGAATTCACTTCTCTGTGGTGGCTCCTCGGAAGCTGCCCGCTCTCAGAGCTCTGTTTGAACGGGCCTCTCCTGTAGGGGGAGCCGTCGAGCCTCTTCCAGACTACAGTCAGGATCCGTTCCACATGGTTCTGGTCAGAGGCATCTCGCTTCCTGGTAAGAAACAATTCCACTGTTTAGTTTAAATGTCTTCAAAATAAAAAATGATAATAATCTGTAGCATCCTGACAGAAAAGGCGTCGTCCTTGATTGAAGTTGGTGAGTTGCAGGTGAAGAAAGTCCAAAATCCAGGGAAGTTAAAAAAAAGAAATGTAAAAATTATTAAATGGATCGTTTTTGGAAAGTTTGTCATCAGATCACTCTGGTTTCCATTTCATCTCATCCAATACAGATGCTACAATTATTTAATTTGATTATTTGATTAATTTTTTATTTTCCTGTCACGGTTTTCCGTGATCATATAAACAAAAACAATCAACATGCTGTAAACAGACATTGTTACATCTGTTTATATATAATTGTTATTTTGGAAGCTCAATTTTATGAAGTATATTATTAATGATTATCTTGTATTTTTCTAACCTTGCTGTAAAGCTCTGGGATACAATGACAGAAGCTACGGTTACAGATGTTCATCACATTCACTTATTTATTTATTTATTTAATCCTACTTTGCAATTTCCAAAGTTTCCTTTGCACTTTTTAACAGCTGTAGATTCTCTGGGATTATGAATCGCTTCAATATCAAACATACTTTGTTATTTAATGTTTTTAGACATGTTGAAAAATTATAGTTCTTTGTCTTTGAAGTGATAAATGTACTAGGATGAATGAATAGATTGAAAATACTTGATTAATTCCACAGAGAAATTGTTTGTATTGTTCCGCCACACAAATAAATGAAATAAAATAAATGATAAACAAATAAAATAAATAAAAACGTATTATAAATCTAAATAAATGTAGTAATATTACACATTGCTAAGCAGTGACTGGTTTAAGCAGAAAGGAATCCGTGTTTCTGGTTGGTTAGAAATGTCTGATTCGGCCCGGCTGTCTTCCAGTTCCTGCAGGCGGAGGCTCCGTGCCGCTCAAACCCGTCCTCCCTCCTCAGCCCGTCAGCCAGCAGGTGGTCGGGCCCTCGCAGCCCGCTCCGCCCATCAACGCCTCCCACCCTTATCAGGTACCGGGCACCGAGCCTCGCCTCGCCGCGGCCTTTTGGCGCCGCCGCTGGTTTTTTTTTTTTCCCTCTGAAGCGTCTCATCCAGTATTGTCTTCCTTAAATCTGCCCCCTGACAGAACCCGGCCCCATTAACGGCGGCTCAGATGGCGGCGCAGATGGCGGTGGAGGCCGCCAACAACCAGAAGAGAACCTGTGAGTTATCGCCGGGCTCCTCTATGTTGGCCGAGCGGTCAGTGGGGGGGCGCCGTGTTCACATACTGTAATGGGATTATCTCTGTTTGAAGTGTTTGTTTTGTTCCGTTTCCACAAAACGTTTTTTTCTGAGACGATATCAGTTCAGTTGCTCGTTCGTGTGTTTAGGAGGCTCTGATTGTGAACTGATCGACTAGTCACTTCATTACTCTAATCTCTCTTTAGAGAGAAACGCCAGGCAGAATGAAATGAACTGAAACCGACTGGAATCAAACGCTTCACAAAAGACCAAAAAAAAAACAATCTGGAGGAACATGAACACACACGTACCGACGTCTGTAGCTGTCGGTGACTCGAACATTATTCCCTAATTAATAGATGGAATTCCACAGTGAGAGAAAATCCGAGATGTTAAAAAAGATTATTAATGCTTTTCATTTAAATGGCAAGTGAAAGTTTCTAATCAAATTTCAAGTCTTAAGATTTAGGCCCCCGTTTACACGACAGCGTTTTCAAGTGAAAGCAGAAAACTTTCCGCCCATTTCCATGACAACAGTGCTTAGAGCCACTGAAACACAACTTTTTGAAAACGGCTTCCTAAAGTAGATCTATTTATCAACGAAAACAATGTGTTTTCATATGAGATGCCGTGTAAACGGGGGAGAATTACATGCATACACCTGATATAGATTTGTTCTATATTTCATCACCTTTCACAATAAAACATCCTGTTGACTATAAGCGATGTAATCAGGGTGTGAACGTGTGTTGATGGAGGCTGTGAGTGATATTAATTCACCGCGTCGTGTCACTCCTCTCCGACGCTCTTCCAGTCCCGGGGATGGTGAACCAGGGTCCGCCGTTCAGCGGCCAGCCGGCCATCCCGTCGGTTCCCGGCGTGAAGCACGGCCAGCCCAACATCTCCACGGTAACCACGGCCTCGCAGCCCATGATGGCACAGCAGGTTCCTCCCAACCAGCAGCAGCCGGTCCCGGCCCCGGGGCAGCCCGCAGCCAATCAGCAGCTCCAGCAGGCGCAGCAGGCGGCGCCGCTGCAGGCGGCGGTCAATCAGCCCACAGCAGCTTCGGCTCAGGCCGCCATGGTGAGTGAGGATAATCAGGGAGGGACGGATGAGATGCAGAGTTTGGAGAAGTTTTCAGATTGAGCCTCGGTTTTTAGGCCTCGTTCACATTCCCGGTGAAAACGCCGCCTCCTTATGTTTGTCGTTTCGTTCCACTTGAGCTGCAACATGATCCGGTTTCATCTTCAGATGTCAAGATTATTTTTAAGCTCTTAAGTCCATTTAAATACAAAACTTTTTTGTTGCTGTGTCCCTTTAACGAGAAGTGTTTCCTTCATTCTTTTTAAGTTTGAATCATCAAAAACGGGTTAAATTGTTAATGAAAATGTTGAAACCCAGAAAAGGTCGACTTTTTTTTTTTTTACTCATTTCTTTGATTTTTTTTTTTCCGATAAATCACACATAATAAGACTAAATAATCTCAAATCCACATAATATGTTTTATAGTCCACTTGCTTGGTATATATCTGAAACGTGTCCCTGTTTGTTTCCTCTTTGCAGGCCGGTGTGGGCGGAGCTCAGGGCAACGCAAACCCCATCGGACAAGCACAGAGCGTAGCCAATAAGATCGTGGCGTGGACCGGCGTTCTGGAGTGGCAGGAGGTAAAACGGAGCCTCTTGCGGGCCTTACACTTGACAGCCCGTGTCGATTCCCGCCACGTTTTTTCCCGTTTTACTGCCGTTAATTCAGCCCAAGTTCAAATCAGCTGCAGTGCCGAAGCAGTGAAATAGACGTTAAGAGTTTTTCTTTTACACGGGTGAGGTTGTTTGAAGTGTTTGTGTTTGTCCGGACTGGCATCAATCCCCTCCATCGACTGGCGCCTCTCCCTCCCTCCGCTGCCCGCCAACGACGATCCAACGCCGTTAAACGGACTGAAATATGAGCAAGAAGCTCGGGGAAGTCTTCGTCTTGTTGATGTAAAGCCAGAAATGACAAATTATCACCATGAGACATTGATCCCCCAGCTGCTGCAGGAGAATGAACTCTGAGGAGAGTAAAACTCGTTTGGGGAAATGATCAATAACTTCTTTATTTCCAGAAATCTGGAATTTTTCCTTCCACATTTTCAGAATTGAATCGTGAACATTTGGAGGGAATCCGGTCCAGTTAGTGTCTGCAGGTCTCTGCCTCGTGCTGATTGGTCTAGAATCAGCCTGACTGATAGAGGATTGATTGATTATTGATCGTGTATCGATGCTGGCTGCGTTCCCACTCTGATTACTGTCGTGACGAGTTCATTTACTTTAACTGGTGACAGTCTGGCACACCATCATAAATGCTGCATTTCGTAATCAAATCCACCAGAAAAATGTATCTAAAACAGCGTCTTTTTCTTCATTATTTTACTTTGTTTAGTATTTGCTGTCACATATTTTAGTTGATATGAATGTTTGTACTTAAATATTCAAAAGGCCACATGGTGTCGATTGTCCCGTTCAATTCAGTGACTTAGAGTCGGGATTGTTTCTTTCTATTGTCGCCTCTATAACAGTTTTCTCAATACTCCTCATGTAAAAGCTGCCGTAATGAGATTGTAGTGCTCCATATTAATTCTGCATTTCTGTTCAGGCTCAATCAATCAAACTCTATTTTGATCTTTTTTTAAACTCTTGTTTTTACCCGCTTGTGTGTCACACGCTGGCCTTTTAATTCCGGCAGAAGCCGAAAGCCTCGTCGATGGACTCCAACACCAAACTGACTCGCTCCCTGCCCTGCCAAGTCCACGTCAACCAAGGGGAGAACCTGTGAGTAGGAAACCCGAACGCCGAGCTGAAAGCTGCTCTTGTTTCTCTTGGAGCTCCTCACTGAAACGCGACTCGTTACAGAAACACAGACCAGTGGCCGCAGAAGCTCATCATGCAGCTGATTCCTCAGCAGTTACTGGTGAGACTCTTTTCTCTGAAGCTTGATCCTGTCCATTTGGGTTTTCTGTATGAATGAACGCTCTCTCGTCTTTTAACGCAGACAACATTAGGTCACCTCTTCAGAAACTCCCGAATGGTCCAGTTTCTCTTCACCAACAAGGACATGGAGTCACTGAAGGGATTGTACCGCATCATGGCGAACGGTTTCGTAAGTTCTTTTCTTCCTTCCTGAGGCGTTTCAGAATCAGAGCCAAACACAGTGCAACATTCAGGCGAAGCAGATTTATGTGTGCAGCATGTTGTTGTTATAATATAATTCAAAAGAATTTGCAGTGAGAAAGATGAAAACCGTTAAAAATAGAGCCGGTTTTCTGTCTAGTTTTAGAAGGTGGGCCCAGAATGGAGCCTTGAGGGACTCCAGATTTAATTGAGTTATTTTTCCATCAGTTTTATCATTGAAACGCCAGACGGAGCTCTTAGCCACACTTTAAATCACTCGCAAGCAATATGATGCTGTTAGAAACTACATTTTAGATTGTTTAAGTTGAATACTTTGTGTTTAGCCTCATTTCCAAACGAGTAGTTTATAGAGATGGCTCTGTAGGAATGAATATGTCCCGTTACTGTGTCCGCAGGCCGGCTGTGTCCACTTCCCCCACACCACTTCCCCCTGCGAGGTGCGCGTGCTGATGCTGCTCTACTCCTCCAAGAAGAGGATCTTCATGGGCCTCATCCCCAACGACCAGAGCGGCTTCGTCAACGGCATCCGGCAGGTCATCACCAACCACAAGCAGGTCCAGCAGCACCGGGCGGTGAGTGGAGCCTGGGGGTGGGGGATGGGGGGTGGTGGGTGTGGGGGGAGTTACTTCTCACAATGCTGTGGAGACATTCTCGAATATATTTTTTCTCTCTCTCTCTCTCGCCCTCTCCTCCCTCGCCCTCTCCCTCCCTCCCTCCCTCCCTCCAGCAGTTAGGTGGAGCAGGCGGTCCGATGCAACCCGGTCAAGTCCCACCAAACCAGAACTTCCTCAACAGGGCTCCAGGTCCGATCCCCGTATCCCACGGCAACGTCCAGTCGCAGGTACCATCGTGTCTCTCACACACACACACACACACTGTGCTGCCACGTCTGTGTGTCCTCATCAGTTTCCCTCTCACTCTGCCTGGTGTTCGGCATGGTGACTGCTCGGGTGTTTCTCTGCATGTCTCGGTTAACCCTTTCCTCCACCTTCCTCCTTCTCCTCCTCTTCCTCCTTCTCCTCCTCTCTGATCTGTCCTGTGTCCAGTCTGTGGTGGTGGGCATGCCCCCCGTTAGTCAGGTCTCTATGATGGAGGAGCAGCAGAGGCAGAGCAACATGGTGAGACAAAAAAACCAACAACAACAAGAAGTGGAGATTGTTTAGATTTCACTGAACTTCCTCTCGGCATGCGACAGCTCCGTTACTTCCTGTTGAACTTCTGCATGTCTGCCGTGCAAAACTTGTAAAGACACGCATGTAGAAGAGAACATGAGTCGATTTATCTCACCTGCACTTTCAGCCTTAAAGTGATAAATTATTCATTTATGTGCAGTTTAATGACATCGCCCGAAGTGTGGCGAAGGTCTTATGTCACCGATGTTTTAACTTTGGCTGCAGCCAAGTCATTTCATTCTTTCTGGATTTGCACATCTTAGTTCGATGACATAAATGAGGTTATTTAACTCCTTTTCTGGACTTTCCTCCAGATGACGATGCGAGCTGCCGGACCGACCAATCAGCAGCCTCCAGGCAGCGGCGCTCCGCCCAACCAGGTCGCACAGGGCGGACAAGCCCCGCCTCCAGGTCAAATCCTGCGCCTGTCGAACCCGGGAGCCAATCCGCAGCTCCGGAGCCTCCTCCTCAGCCAGCAGCAGCCGGTAAGTTGTTTTACCGGAGCCGGACGTGAAAACGACCCCCCCCCCCCCCCCCCCCCCGCGGGTGGAGCTGACGCTCTTCTGTCTCCCTACAGCAGGGCGGAGTTTCCCACATGTCGGGAATGATGCACCAAGGTTTAGGACAGCAGCTGGTCCACCAGGCGCCTGGAGGGGGCGCTCAGATGCAGGGCCAGTGGAGGCAGCCTCTGGCAGGTCAGTGAACGCCTCACAGTCACAAACACCCATTTAAATCAGAAAGCATTCACCGATTAGCCTCTATTGACTGAACTATTGGTAAAACCTATAGTTCCTACAACCTTTTTTTTTTCCTTTTTCAAACTCTAAAGGCATATGCGGTTTTCACACGCCAGAAAACAAATCTAGAAAAAAAAACTCTTCAGCTTGTCAGAGTTATTGAATTAATACAGAATTTAAGTCCTGTTCATGCCTCAGTGTTTTCAAGTGAGGACAGAAAACTAGTGGCTCTTTTTGAAAACGGTTCCCAAGGTGGAACTTTTTTCTTTCTTTTTTTTTAAATCCTTCGCGGAAAAGAGTGGCACGCAACTTTTCAGAAACTTCTGCAACTGGTCGTAGTATGTAGTCGATTGTTCTCTGTCCGCGTGTGTGAAACTAAACAAACGGCACCCACTAGTGGCCAAACATGAAAACGACATTGTTTTCAGCATTTTTGCCATTTCCGTGGAAAACGGCATCATTTTGCCGAGTGAACAAAAAACTTTCAAAAACGATGTGTTTTCACTTGAAGCGTTGTCATAGAAACGAGGCCTCGACATGTCGTCAAATGAATTATTACATAAAACGTAAAAGTCTAATGATCACCAACAAAATTCACTTTTATGCTCAACTAGTTACATTGGTATTAAAATCAATACTTCCAATTGTAGTTTCAGCCACAAATATAATTTGAATGTAGTTTCAAACTCCAGCTCCACCTCAGCTTTTAAGGTTTTTTTGTCATTTATAATAAAATCTACAGCTCATATTCTCCATATGTAATCTCACTGTGTCTTCAGTTCTCACTGTTAACAGCTCATCTCTCTCAGTTTAGGATTATAAAGTTTATGTGTGTAAAAAACACAGTTTACAGTCCAGTTTCATCCTGAGAGGGCTGGACTGGTAGAATAGTGTCGTAATGACCTTTAAATTGAAGTTTTTCTTTGTTCTGGTACAGAGTGGAGCCGGTTAAAATGTCGATATATTCGTGTCTTTAACACGGACGACCTCTCACTCTTGTTCCCATCAGGTCAGATGATGATGGCAGGAGGCCAGCGAGGAGCCGTGCCGCAGCCCGGGATGCCTCAGGTCTCCAGCGTCATGGAGGATGAGATCCTCATGGACCTGATCTGAGATCCTCATGGACCTGATCTGAGATCCTCATGGACTCAGACACAGAATCGGACTGTTGAAGCTCCAGAAGCCATTTTTCTACTTTTAGTTTTTTTTAATTCTTTTTTTTTTTTCTTTTTTTTTTCCACAGAACTGAGCGGCTCCGTCTAACAAAGAGCGATCCTCAGTTTATCACGACGAAGGTCAAAGTGTTATTTATCCAGGCAACATTTACATTTTTATCACAGTTTTTTTCTTTTTCTTTTTTTAAAATGGAGATTTTCCTTGTTTTTATTCTGGATCAGGTGATTTTATGAGAGTCAGACGAGACGAGAGGAAAGTCGTCTTGTATTAATGTAAAGAGGTTTTCTTCTTTCTCTTCACTCCACGACTGAAATAAACACGGTGAAGGACGGGTCTTTATTCGCTGCGTCTCCGTGGTTATTTGAACTCCCACCAGATGGCAGCGCCGGTATTTCTTGGCACGCCACACACACACACACTCGAGCCATAACATTATGACCAGTCTCGTGTTGAGTGAGGTTCTGGTTTGAAACCAGTTCGAGCTCCAGCAGCTCGACTTGTTGAATCAGGAAATTTACACTTTATTTTGATTATTGTTAAAACTTCTAAAACTGCTTTTTCTTCTCCTGCTGCTTCTTCGCACTTCGTAGGATTTTGTTTAAAGAATGTTTTACATACGCACACACGCGATACTCACACCATTGTTAAAAGAGTGTTCCTCCACTGTGATCTCACAATGTGCCTCCGTTTAAACAAAGTCAGAAAATAACGATGTTACAAACATTACAAATGTCATAAATCCAATAAAGACACGATCTCGCCTGAAGAAGGGAAGTTAGCCTTCACGTTATCACTCCCGTCATTGTGTGGCCTTGGCCGTCACGCTCGCTGTACTTTACACTCTGGTATTGATCTGGTGTTACGTGAGGCCGCGTCGTCGAGGAAAAACATGTGGTCAACATGGGAAGTGTAAATTCACTCCGCTCCGCCTGTGTGAAGGTTTGTGAGACGACTTATGACCGGCGGGAGGTCAAATCACTCCCAACTCCGAAGATCCCGTGACTCTCCCTCTTTCCCAACCTCTTTCCTCTCTCGCCCTCGTGCTCCTCCTGCCCGGTGATGGATTACAGAACCGTTTGTGGAACCAACACGTTTCCTGACTCTCCTCCTCCTCCACCTCCTGCTGGGATTAATCCTTCTCTCTCCTCAAGCAACCTTTACCTTCGCCTGTTTCACCGACTCTCCTGCTCCGACTCATTTCCTACCCTTTTGTATCCTGGTCCGCCCAGTTTCTTAAATCTCTCCATCTTTCCCGCTTTCTCTTGGCTTTTCATTCACCAGCCTCCTTCAGAAGACGTCTGGATGAGCACAAGGGTTGGATGTCAACTTGATGGAATATTCTCAAATATATATTTCAATTTGTCCAGGTGGGCGGCGTCTCTGAATGGAGAAAATCGGACGTCATGTGTCCTGGAAGACATTCAAAGGAAACTTGCACTTCTCTGAAAGCAGCAACGTCCAGATAATGGACAGAGAAGACCGATGGTTTGAGAGAGAGAGAGAGAGGTGAAAGAAAGAGGAAAACTTTTCTCTTAACATAATTGGAGGTTTGCGCCTCAATCTCGCCACCGTTTACAATATCCTTTGTTCTTATCTGCCAAAGAAATTCAATAATGGAGCTTCAAAGGGTCCCGGTCAATCACAAGTGACTTCCTTTTGGACCCCACGTGACCTCGATGGAGATCGTGAAAACACAACAGAGTATCGGCAAACGACACTTTGGCCCTGATGAGCGATCGATAAAAGAAATCATGGACGTAGTAACCCGAGGCCCGAAACATCACAACACATCCAAACATTTGAAATACCTCAGCTCTTCACCGTTTAAAACACATAATTTTTGCATTTTCGTTTCAGAAAAATTGTACGTTTATACAGCACGCTTTGAAAACGAGGTCCACTTACACAGAAATTGCAGAAATGGCTGTAAACGAGGTAGTTAGCATGCCAGGCCAATAGTGGGTGCTGTCGCTTGTTTTTGTAACTGGGATCCTTCACAGCCATTGTCGATATTGCCCATTCTACTGAGCATGTGCAGAAGAACTATTTACTACCGCCACGGTGCACATGTGCAGTAGCAGCGCAGAAAAAGTTGCGTTTTCCCTCGTTTCCATGGAGACGGAGTTGGAGTGTTTTCAAAAGGTTGCATTTTCAGTGACTCCGAGCACCGTTGGTGTGTAAACAGACGTCCTGTGACATTCGTGTGTGTGTGTGTGTGTGTGTGTGTGGTTCAGACTTGTCCCTCCTCAGCCTCCTCCAACCTTTCACCTCCGCCCGCCTCCGTCAGGTGCCGGACATGAAGCCACACTGCGAGCAGCCGCCCGGGGGACTAATTCCTGCTGCGGCGCTTTTGGAGCAGTTTCATAAAGCGGCGCTTGTGTTTTCCTCCCTGAAACGTTTCGCCCAGCATTGTCTCCTCCTAGATCTGCCCGCTGACGGGATTCAGCCCCCTTGACTGCAGCTCAGGTGGCAGAGCAGATGGTCACGGAGGCAGCCAACAACCAGAGGAGCCGCTGTGAGTTCCCACTGGGCCTCGGAGAACAGTTTATGTTGGCCCGGCGTTGTGTTTACATACTGTATGTGTGATTTAGTCTGCGGGTTTCAAAGTGAGGCGTATCTTTTCTGTTCTGAAAAAAAGAAAACACAGACTAACCTACTGGTGTTAGATAGTAAAAAAAAATAAATACCTGTATAGATGCACAGTGGACGAGTACAAGCCTTGGGGGCGCGCATCTATTGGGACCATACATAGTTTTAGGCAGCGAGCCGTCACTTTCATTTTACACCAGGGAGACAAACATGAGGCCCACTAAAGGCTCCAGTCCAATCCGGTCCCAAAATCCACCAACCAATGTGATTATTTAGGATTCATAGGTTTTGTTTTGGGACATTTCACTGTATTTTGCACCAGAATGTTTAATTAAAATTGACTTTATTGATCAATTGTTTGATCTTTCAAAATTATAGTCAGTTTCATCACGTACACTGTGGCCACAACAAAGCAAAACATTAAAGTGTAAATTTAAAGGTTATTATAACAATACTTTACCAGTCTGGCCCAGTCAAGATAAAACTGGACTGTATGTGAAGTCAAATTGTATTTAGTATTTATTTAGTGCACATCTTCGTTTACATTATATACATGTTGTATATCTATATTGTATCCATTTTTATATTGGTTCAGTTATGTGCTTTTAAATAAGTATGTTTTTTCAATAACATATTTGGTGGTTCGTTCAATATCAACTGGTCCTACACTTTTTCACGTCCCAAAGTATTATTTAATAGTCCACAATGCATTAGAATGCACTATTTAAGGTCTGTTTTTTAATTGTTTTGAGGGGAGGCCTCCACATCTTTGGAAAAGTGGGGCGCTCTTCTATTAGGAACTATACGGTAATTATTCAAACCATGCAAAAGTGTGCATATGGATGGAAACTGGAGAAAGCACATGCATGCAGAAGAAGAACATGCAAACTCCACACAGAAAGGCTCTGAAGCCCGGGTTTGAACCGACAGAGAGTGCCACCAGCATGCAGCCCCCAAAAAGAATAGATCAGGGGTGTCAAACACATTTGAGCTCAGGGGCCACATACAGCATAATGTCATCTTGAGAGGTAGAATAATGCCATAATGTCCTTTCAATTTAGTATTTGTGATGAAAATGTCTATATTTTTGCGAAAACCAAACAAATTACTACGGAAAATTACTATAATTTCAACATGAAGCCAATTTTAGTGATGCAAAATACTGTGAAATGTTACAAAAACACAATGTTGTGTCCAAAAATCAATGTTTTCTTTGATGTTTTTACCGTTTACTAAAATGTGTTTGACGCCACAGCTTCATCTGTATATTGCTGCAACTTTTCTGTTGCCTCCATGCTGTGGATACAGTCTCACTGCTCTAAATTTTAATTCCCCCCGCCCTCCCCCTTTAGTAAACGTTCCTGATTTCGAGGTCACGCTGATGTTTTCCGAATGTAAGTTAGAAAGCGGCGTCCTGGGACTGCGCCCCGCCCCGAGCTGAGTCGGCACACTAACACACCATCTGAAGTCTGATATCAAAATGAATTTTAAATACTGGTAGTACTATGAGATCAAAACTGACGACGCTCCCATTCTCCCCAAAGATCAGCGTGGGCACAGTGTTGTTTTTCCTTTTTGATTCATTCATTGATTCGCACTCCTAGAAATCTGATACGTCTCCGACCGATCGCACGTCTGAGGGCGTGTTCACGTTCCGCTGTTTGGTCCGGACCAATGTTCTCTTCAGGGAAAAACCATTTTTGTTTTGGGCGACGACAAAACGCCCACGAACTCTGAACCGGAGCAAACAAGAGATCTCTCGTCTCGCTTCCTTTACAAACGATCTTTCTAGCGGGCGGGGTGAGAGGACGGCACGGAGTGGGCAATGCATTGTGGGTAGGAAACAAACAAAGCTGACCGCGCAAATCAGAAGAAAATATCTCGCAGCCAGATGTGGAGTAGTGAGGAAGAATTAGTGAACACGTAGTGAGGAAGACTCATTGATATCTGGTCTGAAGCCTGTATATCACCGTCGTTTGAGGCTACCCATTACCCACGAGCTAACTAGCCTAGCCACCACGGGCTAAAGCGGCGGGACTTCCACTTTCGGTCCGGACCAATCAATGAGCCGTGTTTCTTCTTCACTTCCTCTCTGGTCAGTGTTTGTTTCGGGCGACAGGGCCCCCCAAACCAGCAGCTGGTGTAACTGCGTGACGTTTTCCAGGTGGTTTGGTCTCTACAGGGAATGTGAACGCCAACCGAACCAAATGATGGGGTGAACATTCTCGGCTCCCCTCCCCCCCAAGAGAACCGAATCCCCGACCATTCGGATGTGAAAGACCCCTTAATGTCCACCGACGCACTCTTTACCTTCTCACTACTGTTCGTTCGGCTCGGGGTCGGATCAGTTCAGTTCACTGCTGCAGCTGGAAAATGAAGGTTAATACTTTTTCTTTTATACTGGTGAGGTTGTTTGACGCGTTTGTGTTTGAACGGACTGGCATCAATCCCCTCCATCGACTGGAGCGTCTCCCTCCCCGTCGCCGCCCGTCAGCGACGATCCGACGCCGTTAAACGGACTGAAATATGAGCAAAGAAGCTCGTGGGAAGTCTTCGTCTTGTCGGTGTGGAACGTAAAGCCGAATCAGTGGACAAATTATCATCGCGATACATCGATCCTTCGGCTTCTGGAGAAGAATGAAGTGCAGAGTCTAAAACTCATTTGGGCAAATGGTTATTAATGAAAACACAAGCCGATAGACTCTCCTCTGAAAACATGTTGTCCATATGAAGGCTTCTGCGTTGTGGCTCACTATTGATCTATTGTCTTATCTAATCTGGGACGTCGTTCCATTACGGAAATCTAATGGAACGATTGGCATACTTTGAAATGCAACCCTCATTTATTAAAGGAGTTTACTGACTCTCTGCTGACCTGGCTCCGGGGATAAACAAGCCATTTGTCAACACCTCAATACTTCGGCAAGTCAGTCTGACTGATATGGGGATTGATTAGTTACTGATTGTGTATCGACGCTGTGGAGACGAATGCTGCCAGCTTCACAGAACATCACCCGTTCGTCTGATTTTGCAGGGATCCCCGACTTTTTCTGCAGACGACACTCTTTTTTCTTTTACAGTTATTTAATTAGTTAGCAGTGGTACGTCAGTTAGAAATACCATGCCATGGCTACATATGCCGTACTGCTGAATTAAACATTAATAAATAACCTGTGGAGGACTGCGTTCAAATCCCGGCTGCAACAAGAAGTACTTCCTGTGTTAAAACTGATCAAGTCTACGATGCAAGTTTCAATAACTTGCTGCTCCAGCTGTGATCACACACACTATCAATTAAAACATAAGCCACAAATATATATCATATATATTATGTTTAACCTTTCAGAAATACGATTTAACGGAAAAATCGACTGAAGTGTGACTCTCTCACAGGTTCAACGTTTACTTGCCTCCTCTCTCTAGTTTAACTCCACAAAACTGCAGCGACTGCACACTTCTAAACCTCCTCCAGGTTTGAAAAATAGATGCAGACCAGAATAGAAAATTCCCAAGTCCCCTTTAATTATTTGTGAACAAGTGAAGTTGTGTCCAGCCCGCCTGCAGGAACTGAAGGTTGTTAATTGTGCTTTTCTCTGGGACTGTTTAACGACGCACAGCTCCTTCGGTAAAGTGTTTCTGAGCGCTGCAGCGAAGACGTTTATCACAGGAAGTCGATGATAATGTCGGATGAAGGAAAGTTGTGGAAGAAAAAACATCAGAAAAGTGTCTTTTCGTCGTTTTGCGTCCGACTCCACGAGTTACAGGAGAGTCCAGCTGTTAATTCTGTCTATTTAGTTTTTCTGTCTGCGTTCACTTGGGGTTTTTTTCAGCATGGACCTCTTTATGAATGATGCATCACTAACTTTTCCCCGCCTGCCCGCTCTGGTTTAGCAGGAAAAGCTCAGGTCGCCTCGGCAGAAACTCTCCAGTGGTTCGGTTTCTAAAAACACGGTCGAGTCACTGGAAAGGTCGCTGCCGCGTTGAGCTCCACGGTTTGGCCCGTTTCCCAGACTCACTCCACCGCTCCCTGAACCTGAAACCGGCTCCCTCCTTATGCATCATTCAGCACACATCAATTTATAGGCTGATTTTTTTTGTTCTGTTTTCTAAACTGGGTGCAGATACCATGTTTGTCCACTAGATGGACTTCTAAGGCTGCGGTGTTGAGGAGCTTCTTTCCTGCACATTTAATCACTTTCAAGCTTCATATCAGGAGATGAAACATCATTTGTTTGATCTATTTTTGGATTTTGATCCAGAATAATGAAGTACTATTCAGGAGTGAGTAAGAGTATTCATTCTATTGCGAATCTCCTTTTTTTTTAAATATGATTCAAGACTGTGTATAAAGTTGTTACATCTATTTCCAATAGTTTTAACTGAGCCAAAAAGATCAGGAGCTGTTTGTCTTCAAGCCTCCGTCATATAATTCACGGAAAAACTCCTGTAGCGTTTTGTCCGTTTACACGACAACGGTGGTTGGAGCCGCTGAAAACGCAACTTTTGAAAACGGCTCCCAAGGTGGAACTTGTTGAAAACGCTGCAACTCCATTGTTTTGGAAATGGAGGGGGGGGGGTGCAGCTTTCTGGAAACGCTCGGGGCCGTCTCCATGGAAACAGGGAAAATGCAACTTTTTGATAAAAAAAACCCCGCAGTGTGGCGCCGTCATTGTGTAAAAGGGAGCAAACGAAAACGCTGCTCCTGGTCATGAGCACCACGACGGTACTAACTACTTCTCCTGCACATGCTCAGTAGGGTGCTGGCGAGCCCTCTCGCCTCACAGCTGAAATACCCTGGAGAATTCCTTGGTGGAGTTTGCATGTGCGCCATGTGCATGCGGGTGTTTCTTCCGTACGCACTGGACACGGTCCAGAAAACTTCACCTTAAGGTTGATAGCAGAACGTAAACTGACCTGTCAGCGCCGCTTCCTCTTTGGGCCTGTTTACACGACAGCGATGCCCGGAGTCACTGAAAACACACACAAGTTTTTGAAATCGGCTCTCGAGGTGGAACATTTTGAAAATGTTCTGACTCAGTCTCCATGGAAACGGGGGTGGGGGGGTGGGGGGTGGTTCTGAAACGCTGCTACTGCGCATTCACATTACAGCTGTAGTAAATAGTTCTTTGATCCTACACACACGCACGCACGCACGCACGCACGCACGCACGCACGCACGCACGCACGCACGCACGCACGCACGCACGCACACGCACACACACACACACACACACACACACACACACACACACACACACACACACCGCAATCCTCAACACCCAGAGCCACATCCATCAAGTCAACCCAAACCACAAACCGGTCCAGCAACTGTGTGTGTGTGTGTGTGTGTGTGTGTGTGTGTGTGTGTGTGTGTGTGTGTGTGTGTGTGTGTGTGTGTCGGGGGGGTTTCAACAGACCAACAGGTAGTGATAACGAGGAGGCATTATGGAGGAGCACCGGGGAATTGAGGTGCATTGTTTAAGGCGTTAAGTTGCATCGTTATTGACATTTCATTTACTGAGCTCAGTGTCTTCACAGCAGCGGCTAATGGGGCTAGCATTAGCCGCTGCAGCGTCAGCTGACTGCTGCTCTCACGCCTCATTAGACACTTTAGACCTGGAACAAACAAAGTTTAGACTTCAGCCCACAATCCTCTATATATTGTATGAGGTTGGTTTGATGGTTGGTGGGAGTCTCCGGTGTCGCGGGGTTCATTAGTGACTTGTTCCAGATTGAGCCACAATCTGTCATGTGGATTAAAGAGTTCTAGAAGATGGAAGAATAGTAGCTTTTGGCTAAAAACTCTGAATAACACTATGACGTGATGTAATCTTATCATCTCTTTACATTTAAAGCCGAAGCACTTGGTTGATTATTAATGGATTAATGGATAGAAAACCTAATTTTTGACCAATTTTTTTTATTTTTTTTAAGTGTACTAAACCTCCTTTAAACTCTGTTTCAAGTCTTAAATATTTCTTGAGGACATAAAAATTTCATATTAAATCAAAGTCAAAGTTTTAGGGAAAAACCATTGCCGGGTATCAATTATTAAGAGTTTAACACTCAAAAACTGGACTAGCCTGGTAAGCAAAGACCGCACGACTGAAAACACACATTGATTTAAATTTGTTCGGATCGGTGCAGAGAAATGTGCAATTTCACTTTTTTTTTTTTTTTTTTTTTAAAACAGCCTCAGTCCATTTCAGACCGGCGCAGAATGAGTAAAAAGTGTGAAGGAGAACATTACTGCTCCTCGTAGGAAGGTAACTGAGAAAATATATTAGATTATATTATATAGATTTCTGTCTTTTATTTCTTTCCCTTAATCTGTTTTTTCTTCCGTGCCACAAAATTCAGAAATCGGAGAACAAATTAAAATTCTGACTTTTCTTAATCGGCTTTTGCTCCTGAGCTACTAAAGTGAGAAACTCGGACAAAACGTATGAAGAAAAAGTCTGTGATAAAAGGGAAAATCTTTCTACTAAACAAATGTTGATTCTGACTTTTTTCTCAAAATTCCGACTTTTTTCAGGCTTATTGTTTTTGTTCAGGTGTCGTTTATCCTATTTTTCTTCTGTGGTACGAGTGAAAGAAACTTCAGAAGAAAGTCTGAAAACGATGTCATCCTAGAAAAATGCTGATTCAGACTTTTTGTTCCTCAAAAATTTTAACTTTTTTCAAGTATCCCTTCGCCCACCCAAGCTTTTTCTTTTAGGAGATTGAGCGAGAATATTTGGAGATGTTTCTTTCTAAAAGAGGGTTAAAAAAAAAAAACCAAAAAGGGAATTCAGGGTCTGGGGCCGCTGCCGGAGTTCATTACAGGGTCCAAACTGCCTCCACCACATGACGTGGACATTTCACTTCCCCCCGTGCTGCTCGTCTTCATCCCCGGAGATTTAAAAATGTGTCCTCTGGATTTAGCGGTCTGCTCGGGCTTACTGCATGCGGGGAGGAGAGGAGCGGCAAACAAACGCCGCATGCAGCCACAGGAGCGAAGACGAAATGTCAAGTTTACATGAGTTGCATTACATTTTGTCCTCAGTCTCTTGTTTACGAGCGCTGATGATTTCATGTGCTTGCAAAGACACATCGGCCCTATATCTAACTTCTGTTGTGTGTGTGTGTGTGTGTGTGTGTGTGTGTGTGTGTGTGTGTGTGTGTGTGTGTGTGTGTGTGTGTGTGTGTGTGTGTGTGTGTGTGTGTGTGTGTGTGTGTGTGTGTGTGTGTGTGTGTGTGTGTGTGTGTGAGAGAGAGAGAGAGAGCATCAGGGCATTTAGAGAAAGCAGGAGACATGAAATTATAATGATTTTTTTTTTTCTTTTCCCCTCCTTCCTCTTGTGTATCATCACATATTCAGTGCTGCATTGCTAATAGGCGAGCGCTACAGCAATCTTAACGTAATTAAAATTTCAATTTGGACCAGTAGTTAAGGTTTCTCCGTGCAAGGCCCTGGAGTGGCATTCTTCGGGAACAAGATTGCAAGTTTGTTCTCTTCATGGCCAGACACACACACACACACACACACACACACACACACACACACACACACACACACACACACACACACACACACACACACACACACACACACACACACACACACACACACACACACACACAAAACAACCCAGAATATTTCTCCTTCAAAAGTGATGCCGGCTTTAAATCTCAGTCTGGAATTTTTATTTATTTAATTTTTTTTTCCCAGGTTAGCGGGTTAAAGACGGGAGATAAATCACAGACGGGAGAAAGTTGTTTTTGTCGGTTCCCCTCAGAAGATTCAAAGGGTCAGAAAACGCAGCACGCATTAGCAACAATCCCCGGGTGATTTGCACAGACTCGGTAGGACGGATGGGTGACGGGTGTTCTTCCATCGCAGCCCGGAGTTAATAATTTGTGCTTGTGGAGGGATGAAACCCCCTTTCATTCCTCCTCGCCTCTCACTCAGGGAGGAAACGCACCACATCACCTGCAGAGTTTGGGAACGCTGCTGCCGCTTGCTGTCTCATGTTCACATTTTGGGGGTTTTCACAGATTCCCCACGCGGATAACATTTTAAAAGGAGTATTTCTGAATAATCTTACAGGTGAACTTGCAGATGTTAAAGCTCTTCCAATAGGGCAGTGGATGTTGGATATCAACAATTTAATCCTGAGGACTTTTTAAAGGGGATTTTAATGGTTACATTTTATTTTATACTTTTTAAGATCACAATAAAATACACCAAAATACACAATTTATTGAGGATAAAAAATAAAAAATCGAAATTTATCACATTTATTCATCCAAACTAATAATTGTCAATAAAATTAAAGTTTTAGGCTACGTTTACGTGACAACGTTTCAAGTGAAAACGTATCGTATTTGTGTTTTGGCAATTCAAGGTTGTGAAAATGATGTAGTTTTCATGTTGGGCCACTAGTGGGTGCTGTTGTTATTGTTTGTATTGAAGCCACACACACGCAGCAGAGAACAACACGCTATAAACAATAACAACAGGACTACACGGACATTATAGTGGAGAGACGACCGAGTTGGATTGTTATCACGGCGACTGTCAAAATAAGAGTACCACGTCCCAGGAGAATATGGACTGGGAGTCATGACGTGGCGGAGGAAAACATTGTTGTTATTGTTCTACTGAGCATGTGCAGAAGAACTGTTTATTATGGCTGTGGTGCCCATGCACAGTGGCAGCGTTTCCAAATAGTTGTGTTTTCCCCCGTTTCCATGGGGACAGGCATTTTTAAAAAGTGGCATTTTCCTCAGTTTTCACTCTGACGGAGTCAAAGAGTTTCCCAAAAGTTGACTTTTACCCCGTTTCCACGGTAACTGTCTTGGAGCGTTTTCGAAAAGCTGTGTCTTAACCCATTTCCATGACTTCTTTGCTTTAGTAATAATAACTCTTTTTCTAAAATACCTTTATTAACAATAAACGTGAGTTAATCAGGTTACTTTTTGTTGTCTCTATTATAATTGTTTATAGCTTCACATTCCCCCCCCAAAATTTTTTTACTTCTGCTGAATATTCAATTAAACGTATATTAATACTCAGCATTACTACTTACCATCAAGAGAAAGCACCAAATTCAACTTACCTGAAAGAAAATACCACACTTGTGAGACCAAGTATATCAAATCATGTGAGTTTGTTTTACAATAAATGTAGATAAAAAGCACTTAGATCCTGTTGAAACATGATTTAGTTCAGGGGTCACATATAGCCCAGTTTCATCCTGGCAAAATAGTTTTAAATTTAAACTTTTTCTTCGTCGTAGTGCAGAGTATACGAGGTAAAGCGAACCTAAATACAATAATATATCAAAATAGCCCAAAATGCTCATTAATTTGAGTAATATGAGTTGATGTGAATTGTTTCTTCCACCCAGGCTGCAGGAAAAGTGTTAAAACTCGTTTGCTTCTCTTTCTCAATGATCCACAGATCCAGAGCAGCCTGTCGGCGTCCTCGCTCGACCCGATGTTCCCTCCGACAGCCCGCCAGAGCATCCTCCTCTTCCTCCACGGCAGCGTCCAGCCTGCAGGTGAATGCGCGCTGGTGGCAGGCGAGGACAGCTGTCGGCCCGCCCGGTGCCAGGAGGGGGGGGGCTCACATGTAGGGCCAGTGGCGGCAGCCGCTGGCAGGTCAGCAGCCCCCCCGCAGAGATGGAGGCTGATCAGATAGGCTGGTTTAATTAGACATGAGATTTCAGGATTTGGCTCTGATAGTGGGGAGTCTGAAGGAGAAGCTTCAGAAAGACTGTGAAACTAACGTCTTTACCGTGTCCTGTCAAATTTGAGTCCCGCCTCTGGTGTCCAGTAGATGGCACTTTAGTGCCAGTTACTCAATGTACCACCTTGTGGTGAAATGCTATATTGCAATACCGAACAGGCTGGAGCAAAGTTGGAAAACTTGCTGACCTTTTTGTGCGTTTCTATTTTAAATAACATACAAGGAAACAATATATATATATTGATATTGATATTATCAACTTTAACTACTTTTTTTTTTTTTTTAAATCAAGAAACGAGTCTGGCGCCCCCTAGTGGAGATGATCCACAGTTTAAAATGTTTTAGGCGCTCTCCTATCATTTGACTTTGGTCTTTATATGAAACAGAACAAATTTACATTCATTGATCTATGTAAGGGCTGCACAGTGGTGTAGTGGTTTGCAGTTTGTAGACAAAAGGTTGTGGGTTCGAGACCCTCCGAGTCTCCAGGAGGGTGAAATCCGCGGGGCTCTTATCTCCCGGAGCACGGTGGACTGCAGCAGATCCGTACCGTTAAATCTCTGGAAGCCATTTCTCCCAGTTTGGACTGGCACATCTGCTGTGTTGCTTTGTTGCTACAAATGTTCAACATAATTAAGAAACGAATCATGAATCGCTTCCTCTCCCCCCCCCCCCCCCCCCCTCCTCCGCCTCGTTTTACGGGACCGGGCAGCTGAAGTTAATTAGGGGCAGACAATGCCAGCATTGGGGTGTTTTTTTTTCCTCACGTAAGCGGTCAGACCGACAGCACGTTAATCCTCCCAATGCAACACACAGCGGAGAGCAAGCAGATTATTCAACCATGCCTTCCTGAAACTCCACTCCTCCATACGTTTTACCGAATCTCCTCTCTTTAGGCGACACTTCACTCTTCCGGTCTTTTTGTGTGGACAGAATAGAAAGCGGGGAATTTGGTGAAACGCCGCTCTCGTTTCCCTACTCACCTGGTGAGTGGAGCTCGGACTCCCGAGGTGAGGAAGACACTGAAAATAGACACTGTAATAGATAGATCGGTGCCTTTTTCTGCCAAATAGTGTCACAGTGTTAATTTTAACTACTCCAATATGTCGCGGAACCACAGAGAGTCCCCTCTTTGTGCCAAGTAGTCCTACCAGATGGCATCAGTTGGCCATGTTTCTCTTGGCATAACGTACAATCAGGCTGGCCGCATGCGCACATGGCTTGGGCTCCACATATATATATATATATAAATATAAATATATATATATACATGCCCACAGTCTGCTTTCGTGATGCGCCCCCTCGCATGATTCACACCAGTCAAAAACCTGCCACACACACACAAACACACGCGCAGGTCCTGTCGTGTACCTGCTGGTGTCCCGGGTGCCGGCGCCGAGGGACGGAAGGTGTTTATGAACTTTGCACTTTCCACAAACTCACACATATGGTCATGACACATCCAGGTAGCACTTCACACACACACACACACACACACACACACACACACACACACACACACACACACACACACACACACACACACACACACACACACACACACACACACACACACACACACACACACACACACACCAACAGGAAGTGATGTCAGTCCCTGTCACCTGGGAGACAGAGACGGTTGCTAAGATACCGTGACAGTGGGTTCTTGTTTCTGAGCCTTTTTTTTTTTTTTTTTTTTCTCCCTCAGCCCCGCTTTCACATGGACTCACACAGATAGACACTAGTCCCTCAGTGGCTGCCGTTCATCCCTCCCATCCCTTAATCACTGGCCGGCCCTCAGTGCCCAGCTTAGCTTCACTTTATCTCCCGCTTTTCTTTCTCCTGCGCGCCCTCTCCCTCCCTCCCTCCACATTTCCATCTATCTGCGTCTATATCACTATCAAACTTTATTTGTGTGGCGGCGCTCACGCGTGTTGGCAAGAGTTCAAAGTGCTTTAGACAGTGGCCGTGAGACAAAACGAGCGAGTGAAAGTAAATAACCTATTCGGCGGCTCCCCTTTACAGGAAGTCATTACAACTCGCACCGTCGACGACAATGGTTATGTTTGCAGCAGTAGGCCACGACACAGTGGTGTGAAGGTACCAGCATCTACTCACTGAACCCGAGCTTAGACTATTACCAATCAGAAAAAAAAAAAAAAGAATTAATAAAGTGATCTGATTCTGATCTGAAGTACTGATGTGACTCAACACTGCCACCTAATGTACAACACAGGCATGATTTATATTTTATATATAGCTCCTTTAAAGACACTGTTGGAACAAATTTAGGATCAGATTAAAAAAAAAAAAAAAAGGAGGGAAAACAATACATGAAAGAGTGGAAGATAACCTCAACAAACTCCATTATCTTTATTATATTGTGAAACTACAACGGTTTTCATGTAAACAACTCAATGTAACAGAATGTCCACTGTTGCCAATTCATCCATCCATCCATCCATCCATCCATCCATCCAAACCCAATTCATTAATCCATTCATCCAGATCTTGAAATATCCTTCAACCCAAGTTGAAATCCTCCATTTATAGAATATTCTACTTGGTGCCCCATGAAGGGTTAATCTCTCACAGGTTCCTCTGAATTGATGCAGTAATCTGGAACACCTGAAGACAACTTACATGAACATGCAAAATCCACACAGATCGATTCCAGACCCCCGGAGCGCTCGACACGACGTCATCCTGCCTCGCAAGGCTTCACAAACTCACAGTGTTACTAACCCCAACAATACAGCCACTGTTAAAAGTACTGCAGTGACATTCTAAGACCTTAAAAGCACAAGTTAAAAAAAACCTCAATCTTTGTGGAACAACATTCATGTAATGTTTTTGTTTTTTGGGGTTTTTTTAGCGCTCATTTTTAAAATTTCTCTTGCCGAGACTGTATCATTAGGGTCCAAGCATTCAAACATTACATGAAATATTACATATCCAAGCTGTATGCAACATGCATGTGATGCAACAGATAGCACGTAACGAAGCCTAGCCGCGGCACTCTGGTAGCACCGTGTCACTGAATGCACCATTAACATTTCAACTGAGTGCTTAATGCTGTCTTCCGCCCATCAGACCACAGAGACGAGCTGTGTACAGTTACATCTATTATCTGCCCCCACCGGCATACATTATGACATCCAGCCTTTTTCAGTACAGAAATACTCGTAAATTTAAAAAAACAACTCAGAATGGCACGTTAGTATAACTAATAACTGGTGGTTCAATCGTATGAAGATGATGTAATAAAC
Source organism: Lipophrys pholis (assembly GCF_963383615.2). Lineage (NCBI taxonomy): Eukaryota > Metazoa > Chordata > Actinopteri > Blenniiformes > Blenniidae > Lipophrys > Lipophrys pholis. The sequence continues at coordinate 3,480,384 of NC_137647.1, forward strand.
CTTTCGGAGCCACAACTGCTGATAAAGTTAAAGTTAATTCCCAAATATCACCCAACACAATGCCGATACATCACCAGCAGAGGATCGTATTCTCCTGAAAGTACCCTTCCAGTTGTATTCTCAGCCTCTCAGCATCCGGGAAGAAAGCCTCCAGCATTCATCAGTCACCCAGTTGCCACCACGCTCAGGTTCTCTGCCTCACAATGAGAAAGTTGCCCGGAGTCTGGATGACTACAGATCACTGAAAGCAAAGCTTCTGCAATTGTTTGTGCTTGTAGACGGCTGACACCAGTTCAGAGCGCTTAAATCTTCAAATCTGAATCAATCCTGGGAAGAAAAAAACATCGCCCGAGGATGCCATAGATTTTCTGGTGTGCAACCGTCCACACTCCCCGGATGCAGCAGCGGAGTAAATCTAGTGGAGGATAAGTGGTGAGAAAGACTGGACAGATTTAAAAGGGATGTTTTATTCTCTTCTTTTTAGTTACTCTGTACGTAAAAAATCCACACAGGAGATGGAGGCCACCAACAAAGATCAGCAATCGAAGGACAAAATGGACTATTTGTGTTCAATTTAACAGCAAAGAAAGTCTGTCGTTCAACTTGAGATGTGTGGAATAGGCTTAACGTAGGGGGCGCTGCAGGGCAAAATATCCGTGGGGGTCAGGGTGACTCCTTGTCTCTGCATTACTGAGTTTTATTTTTCACAATAAATCATGGAGAAAAAGACTTAAGGCCCCATTTACACGATATTTTCAAGTGAAATTGCAAAACTTTCGCTGCTGTTTGTTTTTCCGTTCAGATGACAATGATGCTCAAAGCACAAAAAACTATTTATTGAAAACGCTATGACTTTAAAACTTAAAAACTTAAAAAAAATGCTGCGACCCTGTGTCAATGGAGACAATTGAAAACACAACTTTTGGAAAACGCTCCGTCTCCATGGAAATAGCCAAACACACAACATTTTGAAAACACTGCAAGCCCGTCTCCATGGAAACAGGTGAAAACACAACTTTTTAAAATGCTGCTACTGCACATGTGCGCAGACTTAGTAATCTGTTCTTCCGTGCATAAATGAATAGATGGATAATAACACATAATAACATATTTATTACATTATTAATGTACTTTTGAAATGTTTCCAAAGGATTTTTGAAATACTACAATCATCAAAGTGTTGGTAAAAATGCTTTTCATGATAGTGGCTGAATTATTTTAGTTATTAAATTACTGGATTTATCAAGTTAAAATTCTGATGTTATTTGCCATTATTCCATTATGAAGTGTTAACAAAGTAAAGACACGAAGCGCAGATGTTTGTGGGGAGAAAATTCCTTCATCATTTTGTAGGAGAAATGTAGAGCGAACATCGTGGCGACAGGTGCCATTGTGGTTTTTCGACTTGGAGATCAGCTCTCCCGGGGTGTCAGGGGTGGGATGTTGTGGGAATATGGGGATTTGTAGCTGCTGATATGAGCCATCAAAGCCATCTGGGCCAGTTGGAGAGGTGGTCAGTCTCTGCGAGTTGGTAGTTTCTCCAGAGTCACAAGTGTTATCTCTCATGAATCAAACATTTCTCTCAAAATCTGGTCAATAAAACTGTCACAATCGTCATTTCTGGCGGTGACATCTAGGTTATAAAGGAAATTGTGAAGCCAATCAATGTATTCTAATAATCCACAATAGAGATTATGTAAGATCATGAAACGTGTGAATCCAGCATGCCGTGCAGCTGCAGGCTTAGATTCAGCTCTTGCCAATAAATGTAAATTGTCCTGATATTCTAACCCCATTTTAACCCATTTTGTTATCCATGCTATGGGGAGCAAGAGGGCCCAAAAAGGCCCGTGACCCCTCACGCGCCCTATTTTGAACCAGCAAACTTCTGAGATCAGCTCCACCTCTCCCACGACCTTGAACTGGATATATTTGTGGTATCGTGGTACAGTTATGTTAATAGATATCATTTTCCAAGATGGCTTGATCATGGAATATTGAATAACAATGCAAGAGTCTGTGAAACGACCTGAAGGAACAGGACCATTGCATTTTGAAGAGGCCATGAAGATGATTGTATTAAGTCGAATCGTCTTGCCTCGTAATGGTGTGTTTATCTCTGGATGTCTCAGTCCCTCCATGTCATGTTGCATTTTGCTATATAACTTAGATTTCAGCATCTGTGGTGACTATTTTTCTTATACAAAACTGATTAGGAATTATTTCCCATAGTAAATCCTAACGATAATTCCATCATTATACGCCATATAGAATTCGGATATTTGCATTAATTTGCATCTCTACCCTCTGCAGATCCTTATATATGAATGAGGTCTGAGCTGTTCGACAGCTTTTTACTGCAAAGTGGTTGGGGTCAGACCAAGAGTGGCCCTGGAATTAATATTCGATCGGCCGAGTGTCATTTGGGGCGATTGTCTTGTCTCCGTTGCCACCATCAGAAAAGCAGTGGACCAGTTTAAAGGGCCAGTTAGGCGAGGCCATTGGCGAGCAAAGGGAGATTATTCAGCCTGGTGGCAGAAGTGCTGCTCAGCATAATGGGGTTTATAGGCCTGGGGGCAGAATTTGTTTTACGCCCTGCCGGAGGAGGTGTTGACAGGAGCGAGCGATGGCGGAGCAGGAGAGACAGTCTTATTATTATTAGGCATGGCCACACACACACACACACACACACACACACACACACACACACACACACACACACACACACACACACACACACACACACACACACACACACACACACACACACAGCCAGTGTGTTGTGACAGTCACGGTGCTAGATGAGTTTAGTTTGTACACGGGGGGACAACAGAAAGCGGGAGGTGGGTCAGAGGAGCATATAACACCTAGAATTGGATTTATCTTCAGAGGCCCTGTGGTTGAGGTCCACTTGGCCCAGGTGTGGGAGGATCAATGGCTCTATCGGACTTTAATGGATGCAGTTGCCAGATAGGGCTCTTTGTGATAAGGGAGGAGTATTGGCTTTAGTGATGGAGATCCAAGCTTGGTTACCTTTGTGTATAAAAGAGCTTCTTCCGTCTCTGCCGGTGAAAACATCGTCTTTCAGCGTGCACATCGCCACAAGTACTGGAGCGTTCAACCCTTGCTTGCGAGTCACGACTGCCCGAATGTTCAATTTGGTAACACACAGGTTGGGTGTCTGCAGCCGGTGGCGTGCTGTTCCACCATCAGATACGGCTCAGGGCTCAGTGAAGGCCTGGGAGGCTGTGAAGAGTTCAGGCTTCAGATAGTGAGGAGGAGGAGGGAGGAGGGAGGAGGGAGGAGGGAGGAGGGAGGCAGGCGGCCCGGTGTAGCTGCCCCACTTCCCGTCGTTCCGGTCCAGCACAGCATGGCGATGGCAGAGGGTTCACCCCGGCGCAGCGACCGCCGCCAAGGCCACGGGACCTCGGTGTGACCCGGGGCAGGAGAGATGGCCTTCGCGGCTCTCGCCCAGTATGTCAGCGCAGCATAAACCGGACGAGGAACACAAGGCAACACGGGAGCGGGAGGACGGATGGCGAGCCTTTTGTCTTCATATGAGGCGCATTAATCCTCACTGTGACTCCCATCTTTATTCATTTATCAGCTGGTGGTGTCCACTCAATCAGCCAGCTGAAGCCCGGCCTGATGGAGCGAGCCCTGCACACCCACCAGCGTATTGCTTCTCACCACACAGCCCCAGCAGATACTGCAGTACAGAGATACAAACAGGGTGGGTTGGGGAGGAAGAGGAGGAAATGTGAAGGGGGCTCTTTCAAATAATGAGGCAAAAGGGGGAGGAGAAAGTGGGGGGTGGGGGTGGGGGGGTGAGACAACTGGAGGTGAAAAGAGAGCAGCCTGGTATCAAGAGTGAGCGAGATTGAGAGGTTGAAAGTAAAGGAAGGAGAGAACAGTCAATATCAGGGAGAGATCCAGGACGACGACGACACCTCCACAGACTACCGAGGTACGCTCGTGTGTGCGGGAGGGAGGGAAGAGAGAGGGAGGGAGGGAAGGAGGAGGAGGAGGAGGACGGGGAGGGAGGGAAGGAGTGTGTGAGAGTTAGAGAGAGGGAGGGATATCCACTGCACTGTTGTGTGACTGGAAATTTAATAGAGAGAGAGAGGGAGGGAGGCAGGAAGGCAGCAGTGGAGGGGAGGGGGAGGGAGCAAGAGAGAGAGAGAGAGCGAGAGAGCGAGAGAGGGAGGGAGGGAGGGAGGGGAGAAAGAGATTGGAAGGAGCGACGCAATGCAAAAGCACTGAGCGAGAGCCGTTGTTGTTGGAATTACAGAGGACCGGGACAGACTGTGGATGCTGCTGCTGGACCCTCACTGCAGAGCGAGGGGGCTGCTGCTGCTGTTGTTGGGGGGTTGTGGGGTGGGGGGTGGGGGGTGTGGGTGTCAAGTGAGCCAGAACATATTGTGCATAAAGTGTGTGAGGGCAGCCAAGGCCACGTGGAGTGTGCTCTGTGCAGGAGAGGAACAGGTTGGCCACCCTGTTGCTGCACGGAGGCGAGGCATGCAGGGGTGTGTGTGTGTGTGTGTGTGTGTGTGTGTGTGTGTGTGTGTGAGTGGGGGGGCACTCATTACGCCGCCTAAATCATGCCCGTCTGAGAGCGTGGAACCGCGATGCGGGGGACACGTGTGCGGGGAGCGTGTGTGAGCACACGTGTCTGTGATGGAGAGCCGGCGCTGAGGTGAGAGGATGTGAGAAAGAGCGATCCTCCGAGTCTCGATATAGAACCTTATCAATCCAGCACTAATCGCCCGTCTGAACCGCCCCTCCCCTCAAGCCGCCCACCCGCTCCTCGAGGTGGACCGACGACCCAAGGCGGACCGGACCTGTCACCTTAACCTGACCTTCAGCCTCACCTGGCGTCCTCCTTAACTGCGTAGCCCCGCCACTCCCGCATCCTCGGGAGACTCTTCACTAAACTGCCATCACTTTGGATCAATCACGTAATTGCTTTAAGGAGAGCACGAGCCCAACACACAAACACGCGGCCTCTCCCTTTCTCCTTGACTCCCTTCCCCACGCCCTCCAACCGTCTGCATGTCAATCAATACACCTGCACACGCACCGTATGCACGTATATGATGAGGATCTGCAATGGCAGCAGATCCAATGAGGCAGGCGGGGAGGGAGGGCAGGCAGCGCTGTACAGGTGGGGCTCGACGCTGTGTGTGTGTGCGTGAGTGTTGCCAAGGGAACCGGCCAAGCAGCAAATGTTCCTTGTAACAAGCAGTAAACACCACCATCATCATATTAGAGGGATTGTATGGACATGTTTGGATTTTTACATGCATGTCAATGTGACTGATTATAGAAAAACAGGCAATATTAAGAATGAAAATCCTCGTTAGTACAACACTGGATGCATTTGGCCATCGTGTTACCTGATGATGGGAGATTTAAAAGCCACCACTGCCTGGAGGCTGTTTGGGTTTTGTGGATATGTCATTATAATAAGAAAATAGAAAGGGGGGGGGGGGGTTAAGATACTATGTGGGTGAGTGGATACATAAAGTTTTGTATTCTCTTCTCCAGCAGCAACAGTGTATTCCTGAAACATCGACCAAGAGCAGAGACAATCTTCCACCTGAAGATTTCTGAGACAATTCTCATTACCAGCGGTGGCAGCGCAGCACTTGGAAAGGGTGAATCAATCTGAGAGAGAGAGAGAGAGAGAGAGAGAGAGAGAGAGAGAGAGAGAGAGAGAGAGAGAGAGAGAGAGAGAGAGAGAGAGAGAGAGAGAGAGAGAGAGAGAGACAGCGTCGGCGGCGGCTCTGCAGTGGAATACGCTGTTATTTGAGGGAAGGTGAGAGCTCTCGGAGTACCAAACCAGCGCGCAACGAGCGAGATGTGATTCAGGATCAACCTTTAAAATGAAGGTAAACCTCGACGTCATTTCTACATTTTAAATGCTGGTTTTTTTTTTATGGATATATATATATTCCCGTGCTGTTTGTCTGGTCTGTGTATGCGTGTGTCTGGATGTGTGCACGCGCGCGCGCGTCTGGCGGACAGTTCAGTGCGTTTTTTTTTGTTGTTTTTTTTGCGCTCTGCGCGCAACTCTAACTAATAAAATAATTAAAAAGAAAATGCGCCCGGGATGGAAATCCGCATCCATCCACGACCTGACGCCATGCGTCCTCACATGTATGATCCGGAACAGGCCCCGGAAAAGGTGACTGACATCCAGGAATTACATGTGTGATGAGACACATAGGAGCGGGAGGAAAATGTGGAGATTATAAACTGATTGCACGGTCGGGTCTGCATAATTCAAACTTTGTTTCCCTCTCTTTCTCTCTCTGTCTGTCTCTCTCCTTTTTGCTTGGTATTTTTTTGTCTCTTTTTGGGGGTTTCTGCGCTTCTGTCTATTCAAGTTAATCTAACCTTGGCGATAAGAGGAGCGCAAGCTGTTGACGCGGCTTTAATATTTGATCCGGTTAACGCGCAAGCTCTCACTCACATATACTCAATTAAAGCGCCCTAATCGTAGACAGTTTACATCGCTGATGTGTGTGTGTGTGTGTGTGTGTGTGTGTGTGTGTGTGTGTGTGTGTGTGTGTGTGTGTGTGTGTGTGTGTGTGTGTGTGTGTGTGTGTGTGTGTGTGTGTGTTGGGGTTCTCTCAGCCTCCTTTGGCCCCTACCGATGACCCCAGATTTGGAGGAGAAAATGCGCAGGCACCTTGCGGCTTTACGCGCGGTGGGTTAAGCTGTGAGTCAGAGCCCGGGGCCCCTCCGGCTGAGAACAAGGAGCAGATAGATTAGGACTGATGAATGAAGATCTACCGCCTCTATCTGCAACACAATGATACGGTTATGAGGGGGATTTAAATGCTAATGTGCAGTGTTTTCAGAGAAATCCGCGCGGACGAGGGGGAGATTTTGCTGGCGGCGCGCGTGCCGCGGATCAGCTGGATGATGTCCTGAGTTTTATGACGGAGAGAATAAGTTATTAATGGGGTGTTGGAAGGTGAACTGGGGCACTGGGGCAGGATTAGACAAGACAGAGGTTGGGGGGGGGGGGGGGGGGGGGGGGGGGGGGGGTTAGGCTCCGAGAACTGCGTCGAACGCGACACATGTTGGGACAAATGCACGAGGAGTGCAGCAGTTTCTTGGGCTTCACACTTTGCCCACACAGTCATCAGTGCACGCATCTTACATCCCATGGTTTTCATTTAAAGCCACAGCACCTGTAAGCTTCCAGCTCATCCAGCATTCGGGAGTCCCCACTCGTCTTCTTTAACGTTTAAAAGCAGCTTATAGTGAAACTTCAGACCTTCATCGGGCAATTGAGCAACTTTCTCTTTTTGTTCCTGTTTCTTTCCAAATTAAAATGAGGAGTTAATGGCAATCCGACAATCACATGCTTGTGTGTGGATGCTGCATGTGTAGTATTTGTAAAATGGGTGTAAATAATGCCACAGGATGATGGCTGGTGATGGTTTTTAAATGTGTTTTTTTTTTTTTTTACTCCTTTTGTCCCTTTTGAAAAGCACATTTTACCTCCAGTTAGTGCACAAGGTCACCAAATAGATTGTAAATGTTGATGAAAAGGGAATAAGTGGGGCATTTAAGTGGGTAACAATGTACACATTTCAGCCATGTTTAGCAACTTGTTTTGAAAATGTGTTGCATTTGTGTTAATGATGCCAAATCACAACATTTTCCCTTTAAAAGCATATTTTACTCAAAGTTAGTGCACAAGGTTACTTAATAGATGTTTTTTCTTTTAAGTCTGAATAAAAATGAATAATTACGGGCCCATATTTAATGTCAGTATTGGTAAAATTAGCAATAGACACATTTTAGACATGTTTAGCAACTTGTGTCGAAAATGTGTTAATAATATAAAATCACATTTTAGATTTAAACTTCTCATATATTGACAGTTACAGTTTTACCCCTTTGACCTGGAAAAGCACGTTTTACTCCCAGTGATTAAAAAATAATAATTATGGCGATAAAATGCGAACAATATACACATTTCAGGCATTAGTAGTAACTTGTGCTGCAAATACTTTGTATATGCATTAATCTTTGCAAAGCAGAACAAATTTGCTTTCATATATTGACACTAACAGTGATGCTTTTTTACACCTTTGTCTTGGAAAAGGACATTTTACTCCCAGTTAGGGCACAAAGTCACTTAATAGATGCTTTCCCCCCACATTTCATTGAAATGAGAGATGATGACAACTTATTTAATGTAAGTATAGATAAAATAAAGACACATTTCAGGTATGCTTATCAACTCGTGTTGCATTGTATACGTGTTAATAATGAGAAATCACAACACTTCAGCTTTAAATTTAGCATATTTTGACACTAACAGTGATGGTTTTTTACCCCCTTTGTCTTGGAAAAGCACATTTTACTCCCAGTAAGAGCACAAAGTCAGTCAATAGAGGTTTTGTTCTTCTAAATGTAATAAAAAATGATTTTGGCATCATATTTAATGTCAGTATTGCAATAATGAGAAGCAATAGACACATTTCAGGTATGTTTATCAACATGTGTTGCCAATACTTTATATATGTGATAATAATGACAAAGCAGAACAATTTTGCTTCAAACTTCTCATATATCGACAATAACAGTGACGGTTTTTACCCCTTTGTCTTGGAAAAGCACATTTTACTCCCAGTTATTGCACAATGTCATATAATTGTTAATTCTGATAAAAAATGAGTGATTGCGGCACCACGTTCAATCACAGAATTGATAAACTGATTAACGCACACAGACATTTCCAGCAACTTGTGTTGCGAATACACTTTTTAACCTCATACAGCAACTGGTCCCTAAAATATCCCGGAGGTGGAAATCTTCCACACTGGAGCCTGTTGGCTTTTCATCTTGCCTCTTAAAAGCAGTGTTATGCTAAAGGAAGTCACAGGCTGCGTACAACAGCACCAGTCGTCACCGCCGCCCCGACTTCACAACACGCGTGTCACATGGTATCACATTTTAAAGGCAGAGTCGTCCAGCTCTGGGCGGCGCTCCCAAATATCAGGACATGTCACCGCCGCCGCGGACAAAATGTCACCGGGATTTGTTGGTGTTGAACTTTGCAGCGTCCCGGTCGCACCAAGTGATACAAGACCAAATGAATTCAAAGTGGGCCAGATTACTAAAAGGGTTGCAGTCAGTCTGAGGACAACAAGAGTTGCCCTATTCAGCAGCTATGATGTTTGTTTTAGTTTTCCTTCTCAGAATGAAGTCCTACAAACCTCATCCTTGGGACGTAGAGAAGGTCTAAAAGACATTGATCTGAATTACTGAAGGGATTTATTTTTTACATTTTTTGCATAATTTAAAGGTGAAATCTTCTTTTGAAGTCCTGACTCCTCTCGACCTCATATGCATGTTAATCAAATAAAATAAATGTCCTGAAAGGTGAACACGGATTGCTTGATCTGTTGGTGCGTTGAGGACTCTTGCAACAGGAACATTTACACACACTTTAACTTGAAGCCATTCTTTGGAAATAACCCAAGGAAAAGCATGTTTGACAGATTTAATGAGCCTGGTCGTATTTGTTCTGCATGAAACCTGCAATAATTCAAAGGGATGCAGTTTTTTTTTCAAAATTAGCAGTACTAACTTTTGGCTACTGGCCGATACTACTTATTAAATGCCATAAAGCCGAATACATATGACAATACTCGCCATGCGTATAGTAGACTGAGAGACCAAGCTCGCTGTTAAAGAGTGTCATACTTTTTTCGGGCCCGATACTCGATACTGGTATCGGTATCAGTATCGGTGCATCCTTAGTAGTTAAACATCTTTAACAACTAATATAGCAAATCCACTTTTTATTTCCTGGCTGCTTAAAGGAAAAGCAAATATCCCGAACTTCTGGGCCAGACTGATGATTAAAATAGTAAGAAAAGAAAAAAAAAAGAAGCAGATAGCATGTGGTCATCTGACTCATTTTGACTGTCAGCCGTTAATTTTAACACGTAGTCACACGTGTCCACGCTGAATCCTTCCTGTGTCGCAAATTAAAACACCAGCTGAGCAGTTCCAGTCGTTTGAGGAAGCGGGCCGGCCCGCGCTTTAATTTCCGCGGCGCACCACTTATGCATGGCCGATGAGCTTGATGAAAACAAGCAAGCAGGTTAACAGGGACATGCTAAATTACACCTGCACACCTGGTCTAGAGGGAAGGTGTGACTTTGGGATAATACTCAGCCCCCCTCCCCTCCTCTGCTGTTGGAATAGTTGGCGGGTTATTTCCAGAGGAGATGCGGAGGAGTCGCAAATACGCCCCAAACAAACGCACGAGGTGGGCGAAGGGGGCGAGAGCGGGGTCCGGCATGTAAATGATTCCCCCCTAAATTATTGCCCAATGTCAGCCATTTGTGAAGCTTTCAATTTGGTTTGCCTTTCCTCGTCCTCTTACTGTAAAAGGACAAAGGACCGCATTAATTCTGAGGGACGTCTCCGGCATCACATTAGCATGCACCGCGAGTGACTGTTGCCCCAAATTTGCTGTATGTGGGCGTTTGTGCACGCGTGTGGCGCTCGCTCCTGCCTGCATGGCGGAGGGAAAGATTATGGATGACACTCAAACCGCTCTAATCAGGCCAAGCTGGTCGCTGATCTCTTCACGGAGCGGCGCTGTCACTGATTGATGGCTGCATGACTCGCTGATGTACACAGGTTGAAGGGTGAGGAGGGAGTCACTGATCAGCCATGAGAGGCCTAAAGATTGTGGGAACAACCTCCGGCTGTCCCTCAATAATGCAGCACGAAGAGCCGCCGCCCATCTGAGACTCTGGGATCAAGACACACACGTCGCCGCCAGTCAACACGTGTTGACTCCCAACATCTCAACCTGCACATGTACATCTGAGGCTCTCAGGACACGTTCACATGGCGTTTCAGGTGGAAGCGCATCGTTTTTGTTTCGGAACAGTTTGGCATTTACGCAGTGAAAAAGTCTGTCTGTTCACGGGGAAACAGCGGAAATGATGTAGTTTCTAGCATGTTGGGCCACAAGTTGGCGCTGTTGTTTGTTTCTGTAATGAAACCACACACACGTGCGCAGAGAACAACGCGCTATGAACATTAACAATGGGAGAACACGAACATTCTACTGGACAGACGATCAAGTTGGATTGTTATTACGGTGACTGTCAAAATAAAACTACTGGTCCCAGGAGAATCTGGACTGGGAGTCATGACACCATGGTGCAAAATTTTGTTGTTGTTGTCCATCTACTATTTACGAGCCGCATGTGCAGAAGTAGCATTTCAGAAAAATAGTTTTTTCTCCGTTTCTATGGAGACCGGGCGTTTTCAAAAAGTAGCATTTTCCATTTCCAAGGAGACAGAATGGGAGTGTTTTCAGAAAGTTGTACAGAGCGCTTTTTTGTTATTTTTACCCGTTTCCACAGTGAAGGAGCGTTTTCAAAAGAATTGCGTTTTCCCCCGTTTCCACGGAGACAGGGCATCTTAAAAACCTTCCATTTCCCCCCCGTCTCCCCCGAGTCGAAGTGGTTCTCAAAAAGTTCCACCTTGGCAGCTGTAATCAAAAATTTGCACTTCCAGTTGCTCCAGATATCGTTGCGGTGGAAACGGACACCCAAAAACGCAATCCAATTTTGGAGTCTTTACTTGAAAACGCCGTGGCGTGAACGGAGCCTCACTGCGGCACGATTTGAATCTCTTAGGTAAGACGTGAGCACCGACCCGTCCACCGCAGCGACGAGGGCGCGGCGGGGATAATTAGCCATGATTGAGTCTCCCGTCCAGGCCTGGGTGTCGACCCTTCGGGGACGGTGATGACCGTCCGGGCATTAATTATTGAATAATCGTGGGCAGGAAGGCAATGGTTAATGACACAAAATGAATGCCATAATCCATTGAATTGACATAATTAGAAATGGTGAGATTTCCCTCGAGGAATATATTCTCATCATGACCTAAAGTGGAGGGGTCCGCCTGAAAAATGAGCAGGGGCCATTCTTTAGCCGCCCGAATGGAGCTGCGTGGCCAAGTATCCCGTCGTGTGACTTCGCCAATCGCTTGGGTGCCACTTTATAAAGCACTCACTCAAATACTCCAAACTGGAACATTTCAACCCGCGTCTGTCTTTTATTTAAAATAAAATCTTCAGGAAACGTCTAGAATCGATACTATTTCATGATTTATGTCTGTGGAATGTGTCTAAATGGGGTACATGTCTGTAAGAGGTTATAAAATCTCATGAACGGATCTCATACATTATTCAGCAACCTCTGTCCTACAGTGTAATCTATTATTGGCAACAATGGCAGCTAAAACATTCTCCCACAGTGTGTCTATTATCACTCCATTTATGGGAGTATGATTGAATAAAGTGTCACAGTTAACATTATAATAAAATATGTAGGAAAAGTTTGACACCTACTAAAATTGTGTATTATTTATCACTTAAAATTACAAAATCTATCGAGGCAACCACTTACTTGCATTGTGTTGACAGCCACGAGTTTTTTGGATACTGTGATTCACGTTTTCGAGTGAAAATGTTGCTTTTAGAGGCAAAGTGAAAACCTAACAGGCTCGAATGTGGAAGATTTCAATCCTACGGAATTTTTAAAGTAGCTTGGTTTTTAGGGGCTTTTTTAAAGGCCGTTGATTGTTGAGAGAAATAATATAACGTGGGAACACAAGTTGCTGAACATGTCTGAAACGTTCCAAATGCTACAGATTTTCCGCCAATCTTACTTTGTGCCAATTTTATATTACCTTTTCTATTTTTTTTTTTTTTTTACATTTTCTATTTTGTTGTATTCCATTCTTTACTATTTATAGGTTGGCATCGACTGGAACTCGGGGTCAGAATTTCTTACCAGGACATGTAAAGCATCGAAAATCCTTCAATCCTTCAATATGGTGCCAAAGTTACAACATTTTTAATCAGAGTTAGGGCGATTTCAAGTGAAAACGTAAAACTTTCGGCGCATTTGTGGGTGCTTGTTTTTACACGACAATGGTGCTCCGTCCCCAGGTGGAACTTTTCGAAAAGGCTCCGTCTCCGTTGTCGTGTTAAACAGAGGGGGAAACGCAACTTTTAGAAAATACTCGTCTCCGTCTCCACTGCTAATGCGCATGCGCACCACGGCTGTGGTAAGTACTTCTTCTGCGCATGCTCAGTAGTACCGGTTTCAGCCGGCTTCTTTCAGGGACAAACTTATTTCTTATAAATATTTCAACATAAGAACCGATTTGAAAAAAAAAAAAAAAAGAATTGGGGTGGATAAGGCCAACAGGAAGAAGAGAGGAAGCTGACGAAGGGTTAAAGAGACGTCCAGGAGCCGGCTCGGTTCATTCAAGCTCGACGGAGACGGCGTGCGGCTCCGCGTGTCCCATATTGAGTTTGGCAAAGAGAAGAGATATTATCCTCTCATGGTTAGATTAAGTATTAGTAAATGTGATCGGGTAATGAAGTCAGTCAGGCCTCAGTGACCGCCCGGCTTCACAGCCGCTGCCGGTTTGGCTTCATCCAGGCACCGAGTCTTCCGGGAGTTTGTTTCGGGTCAGTGATGGCATAAGAGCTCAATACGGCATTGCAGAGTCAGGCTGGGGCCTTTCCTCTGTCTGCCTGGCTGCGCTGGCTGGAGGCGCCACAGCCGTGGCATACTGATGCTGATGATGATGGCAGCATAAATATTGATGATGTAGATGGCAAGAAACAGATAGCGCATGAGAGGAGGTAAACATGAAATTATAACCCTGATGACCAAAGTGTGATGTTGTTCTCTCTTTTTTTTTTTTTCTTATTCACTCCATGTGATTCAAGCCTGACACACACACACACACACACACACACACACACACACACACACACACACACACACACACACACACACACACACACACACACACACACACACACACACACAAACACACACACACACACGCAGGTTTTGGTTTCCTCACAATTAGACGCCCGGAGAGAAGCGTGGGCTCGCTGTCGCACAAGATTGACACGTAATCAAACGTCCTTTCTGTATCTGGTTTGGGGGTTGTTGTGTTTGGGGTGGGCGGTGCTGGCGGAGCAGGCGGGCGGCGGCGACGTTGATGTCACGGTGAGACGGCTGCTGCCGGAGGAGGCCGATGAGACACGCCAGCGGCGGTCCCCCCGGAGGCCGCTAATAGCCACGGAGGAGGGCGGTTGGCGAAGCCGCACGCCACCGCCGCCACATGAGGATGATTACCGTGTGCCGTCACGTGAACCCGGACATGCCTTCACTGTTTGTTTCTCCCAACTCCCCGGACTCGCCATGTCTATATGTAGAGTGTTGACTCAGTTGTACTAGTTTATTTATATATTTTGCCCCTCTTGCACTTTTTTTTTTTTTTTTTTTTTTCCCTTCCACTTTCGGATCGGGCGGTGCAGTGGCGAGGGGTTCCGGCTCAAATTTCCTAGAGTGGAACAAAAAAACCCAGTAGCTGTTAATTGGTTCGGCGAAGTGGTGCCAAGTACAAAAACCCCCAAAGAGTCCTGATTTCATTTTTTTTTTTTATTCAAACCAGGAAAGCCTAGAAAGTTCCAGGAGAAAGTATCTGCAGGACCCAACCCAGGAAAACATGCTTGTAATTTCTGAAAACAGACTGTATAATAAGAAACAAGCGAAAAGTAGAATCAATAGTTACTTGAGAAATTCATATAAAAAAAAAGCTGTCACTTTGCTGTAAAGTGAGTCATCTCAGTCGGAAGGTTGCTGGTATCGACTCCCCATGAATTGCTCCCAATGGATGGATTGAGCGTCTTGCATGGCAGTCGCCTCAATTGGTGTGTGTGTGTGTGTGTGTGTGTGTGTGTGTGTGTGTGTGTGTGAATGTGAATTGCTTTGGGGGGGGGGTGCACAAGTGGTAGAAAAAAACACTATACAAGTCAAATTGACCGTTTACCAAAAGATCAAATATGCTACAACGCAAAACTGTAAGTATAACAGGTAATAGTTGTCAGTGGACATATGGAGACTCACTAAACCTTTTAAATAAAAGCTTCTAGTCCACATTTATGAATTCTAAAAGTCGTCGCCAACAGCATCTTTTAACATGGAACATGCGTTATAAAAGCCAACAATAGCAGGAAGAATAATTATTTTCCAACATGTAAACAATATTAGTATCAGTGGATCCGGGAGGATTTCACGCTGAGTCAGGCTACATGCTAAATGCTAAAGAGTTCCGTGCACACACACCAGCGATGCTACATGCTAAGTCCCATCGGTCTACAGTGGGATGTGTAGATAGACGCTCATGCATGTTTTCACACCCTGACAGCACAGCTTGAGGGTAATGCTAGTTTGCCAGCTTTCACGTCAGCACATTTTCGCCTTGGGGGTTTTTTGTCGGCCTGTTTGACACCCCTGACTTCGCCGTGCCAGAGAGCACGCCT